>NW_028263391.1:5071328-5383709 GCF_051168715.1 Poecilia mexicana | reverse complement strand
CTTTCATTCAGCATCTAGAAATAAAATCTGTTTTGCTGACATCATCAGGCTGAACTTGCTTCAATTTCAATAAAAGAGTTTATATTTCAAACTGCGATTGTAAAATGTTGATTTGAATTTTTTTCTTCAACATGAAAAACATGCATACAGTAAGTACACACATTCCTTAGGATGTTTTTCTTTCCTCATCCTACCATTATTTATTGACTACACGAGATCAATTTAATGAGCTTCATCTATGACCACTATTTTTTTTTCTTTGGATAAAACTTAAAAAAAAAAATTCATGAAGAGAATTTTGATTTGATCTCATGAAGAATTATTAAATCTTTCCTGTTTTTGATAAGTAAAACTGTTCTTGTAATGAAGGAATTTATATAAAAATCCAAATAAATACGGCCAAGTTGTGTTTTCAGAGATAAGAGCATGACCATGTGGTAGCTAACTGATAGTGGAGAAATAAAATTTCATCTTCCTACCTAAAGTGACAACAAAAGGAAATTTATAAGCAGGTTCAAATTGTTAGAAAGTCCAGCAGAATCCAACTAACATCCATAACGTGCTGGTGAAGCAGCCTGACGTAACTGTCCAAATACAGTGTTATTGCCTGCAGTGCTAATAACACTGTATTAGCACTGTGTTATTAGTGCTAATACAGCTGTTTTCCCACAGGTTCATCTTAGACATGAAAGATTTTCCTTCTCTGTATTTTTTAGTTGCGGCCAGTAGGTGGCAGCACATGTTCAGTCGGATCAACACTGAACCAGTTCTAAGAGGTTTTGGTGACGTCAGGTGTATAACTTGCGAGAAGGAGGAGGATAATCTGACGCTTCCTTCAAACAAAGAAACAAAAATCAGTAAACTTTCTGATGCAGTAAGGAGAGTGTGAATTATATCAGTGGCATTGTTATTTAGCATAAAATACTGTAATTTAACTGTCATTGGAGAGCAAGAAAATGCTCATCTTTTTTTCGCTTTGCTTAAGTTTAAACAATCTCCTGGTTTCAGGTAAAATCTTTAAGATTTAAGATTTCAGTTTACTATAAAATGTTTCCATTGCATCCGTTTCATAAATTTGATTTGTTTTCCCACAGGTTCATCTCCAAATGACAAAGTCCAGCAGCTTCCAGCCGACATAGTGAAATCTCCTTCTGACAGTGAAGCTGAAATTCAATGTTCTCATACTGACAATAGCTTCAACCAAATCCTCTGGTACAAGCAGTCAGATGGAGACCTGAAACTCCTGGGATACATGTACTTAGGGACTGGCACTGTAGAGAAAGATGTGAAGGTGAACATTGATGGAGGAGCAAACAAAGAAGAAAAGTGCACATTAAAAATCAAAGATCTCAACCTGAACAGCAGTGCAGTTTACTTCTGTGCTGCAAAATACCACAGTGCTGCATATCTCTGCTCCCTAATACAAAAACCTCCTCGTTTCAGGTGGGTTTTTTTTGTTTTTTTTTTACTTCAGTTGAATCCCCTTGCAGCTGCATTTTCACATTTAATCACAGATTGAAACGGGAGGTTTTTACACGAGAGTAACGGCTTAGGCCCTTCAACACTGCAAAAACACAAAATATTACCAAGTTTTTTTTTTGATCTATTACAAAGTCAAATATTTGCTCTGGAAACTAGACGAAAAACACTTGGTGTGGTTTTTTGTTTTAGTGGTGCACAATCTTTTATAAACAGGTTTTTCTCAAAGTGACAATGTCCATCAGCGTCCAGCGGACATTTATGCGTCTCCTCCAGACAAGGAAGTCAAAATTTATTGGTCACATGAGCAAAACTTCGACAGAATCCTCTGGTACAAGCAATCAGGGAGAGACCTGCAATTCCTGGGATACCTGTTCGGAGGCATTGGGAATCCAGAAAAAGACGTGAATGTGGCGATTGATGGAGGAGCAAATAAAGGAGAAATCTGCACACTGACTATTAAGAATCTCAACCTGAACAGCAGTGCCGTTTACTTCTGTGCTGCTAGATACCACAGTGCTGCAGATCTCTGCTCCTCAATACAAGAACCTCCTCATTTCATAGTTGTGTGTTTCTGCGTGTTTTTTTTTTTTTTTTTTTTTTTTTACTTCAGTTGCATTCACTTGCAGCTACATTCTCATCAACATTTAATCAAGCACTGAAATCGGTTCTTACTGTAAAGGAATGGCTTCAACTTTACTATCTTTTGCAAGTTAAAACATTAACATTCAAAATGGCCACCGTGCGACACATCTGTTATATACAGTCGAGATAGTCCTGTTATTGTGGCTGGAAGATACAATAGACAACACAATATGATTTTAAAAAGTAATCCAGTCGGCTGTTCATCCGACAAAAACTAAAAATGGCCACATATATAAATAATTTAAAGCAGTATTTCACTCTATCCAGACGATATTGTGTTTTTCCTGAATTCTGTAAAAACCTATCGCCACTTTCTAAATAATTCAACACATAATTACATTAAACTCTAGGTTTTCTTGTCACAGGTCATGGCCAGGATTTGACTCAGTAACCTGAGATCTGATGGGGTTCTGTAAAGCAGACTGCAGAGACAAAGTACAGCAACACCAGAGATAAAGTTAAAACTAAAAACACTGATGCAGACAGCAACCGACAGACCATTATTGTGTTGTGAGTAGCAAGAAGGGATTCCTCAAATCAAACACTTGGTCAAAGAAAACATTGAGGCCTGAAATATTAATGTAAAGAGTTCAGAGGTTGGTGACAGTGGTGTGAATTTCTGTTCTGTTAGCAAACACAGTGATGTGAGGAAATGTAAGAGCTAAAAAAGAGTTAATTTTACTTCAAGTGTTGGGAGGATGTAAAGAAAAAAAAAACATTCCGTTTTCACTTTCCAATAGATGGCGCTGGTGATCTATAGAGACATCTCAGCTTAAACTGCCTCCTAATCGCCTGGAGACCATTTGTGTTAGAGAAGCAAAGAAGATTTTGAAACTATTCATCTAATAATCACATTTATTAGCTGTCAGTCATAACCTTCCATTGAACCAGTTCTGTGAGGTGTTGGTGATATATTTATTTATTTATTTACAATTCTATAATAATTTATAATAATAATTATTATTATTATTATAAAGCAATTATTGTTCATTGCTTTTCATGCAAGGTGCTAGATTGGTGACTCTCAAAGTTTGGGTCAAAACACAACAAATATTTGAATTGCAGATATTATAGAATGATTTCACATAACATATTACCAGATAAATATTAAGTTTAGATAAATAAAATATTCTATTGGTTGTTGAGAACCCCTGAGGTGTCGTCATTTCCTGTTTTTCACTGACTTGTCGACAATGTTCGAATCCGACTGTCTTTAAAATCACCTAAGTGACTCCGCCCTCTGAGTGTATGTTTAAGCAGTGACGCTTTCTTCTTCACTGGTTTTGAACAAACAGGAGGAGAAATGAGAGGCTTCTTCAGACGATCCAATCTGATCATCTTCAAAATAATTTTTATGATCTGCATATTTTTCTTCTTTCTTTTGCCAGGAAGTAATGGTAAGAGGAGAAATACAGACAGACGAGACACAAAGATGAGAATTTTGTAATTTTAAGATCATTTCTGCTTCTCTACAGGAGCCTCTGACTCCAAAGACGTCGACCAAACTCCTCATTCCATAATTAAGAAAATTGGTGAATCTGTGGACAAAGAGATCAGATGTTCACACAGCATACCGAGCTATCAAGTCATTCTGTGGTACAAACAAGACAAGCATAAAGCTCTGAAGCTCCTGGGATTTCTGAATCTGGAATTTCCTACTATTGAACAAGATGTGAAAGGGAAAATCAGCTTTGAAGGAGATGGGCGCAAACAATCCATCCTCACTGTTTCTAATCTCACAGTAGACGACAGTGCTGTGTATTTCTGTGCTGCCAGTCAACACAGTGCAGCAGAATCCCATGAAGTCAATACAAAAACTCTGCAGAAAGAGAGAGAACACCTGCAGTCAGCCTCCATGTCAGACTCA
This sequence comes from Poecilia mexicana, assembly GCF_051168715.1. NCBI lineage: Eukaryota > Metazoa > Chordata > Actinopteri > Cyprinodontiformes > Poeciliidae > Poecilia > Poecilia mexicana. The sequence continues at coordinate 5,379,718 of NW_028263391.1, read as the reverse complement.
CATCGGCGCTGACGGGGTTGGATCAACGTTGACCAATCAGAACTCAAGCTGTGAACGTGGTTATATGAGTCACAGTTTAGATTTCTTTCATTCAGCATCTAGAAATAAAATCTGTTTTGCTGACATCATCAGGCTGAACTTGCTTCAATTTCAATAAAAGAGTTTGTATTTCAAACTGCGATTGTAAAATGTTGATTTAAATTTTTTTCTTCAACATGAAAAACATGCATACAGTAAGTACACGCATTCCTGAGGATGTTTTTCTTTCCTCATCCTACCATTATTTATTGACTACACGAGATCAATTTAATGAGCTTCATCTATGACCACTATTTTTTTCCTTTGGATAAAACTTAAAAAAAAAAAAGAGTTCATGAAAAGAACTTCGATTTGATCTCATGAAGAATTATTAAATCTTTCCTGTTTTTGATGAGTAAAACTGTTCTTGTAATGAAGGAATTCATATAAAAATCCAAATAAATACGGCCAAGTTGTGTTTTCAGAGATAAGAGCATGACCATGTGGTAGCTAACTGATAGTGGAGAAGTAATATTTCATCTTTCTACCTAACGTGACAACAAAAGGAAATTTATAAGCAGGTTCAAATTGTTATAAAGTCCAGCAGAATCAAACTAACATCCATAACGTGCTGGTGAAACAGCCTGACGTAACTGTCCACATACAGTGTTATTTCCTGCAGTGCTACACATGAAACATTTTCCTTCTCTGTATTTTTTAGTTGCGGCCAGTAGGTGGCAGCACATGTTCAGTCGGATCGCAACACTGAACCAGTTCTTAGAGGTTTTGGTGACGTCAGGTGTATAATTTACGAGAAGGAGGAGGATAATCTGACGCTTCCTTCAAACAAAGAAACAAAAATCAGTAAACTTTCTGATGCAGTAAGGAGAGTGTGAATTATATCAGTGGGATTGTTATTTAGCATAAAATACTGTAATTTAACTGTCATTGGAGAGCAAGAAAATGCTCATCTTTTTTTCGCTTTGCTTAAGTTTAAGCAATCTCCTGGTTTCAGGTAAAATCTTTAAGATTTAAGATTTCAGTTTACTATACAATGTTTCCGTTGCATCCGTTTCATAAGTTTTATTTGTTTTCCCACAGGTTCATCTCCAAATGACAAAGTACAGCAGCTTCCAGCCAACATCTTTAAATTTCCTTCTGACAATGAAGCTGAAATTCAATGTTCTCATACTGATGATAGCTTCAACCAAATCCTCTGGTACAAGCAGTCAGATGGAGACCTGAAGCTCCTGGGATACATGTACTTCGGGACTGACACGGTAGAGAAAGATGTGAAGGTGAACATTGGTGGAGGAGCAAACAAAGAAGAAAAGTGTACATTAAAAATCAAAGATCTCAACCTGAACAGCAGTGCAGTTTACTTCTGTGCTGCAAGATACCACAGTGCTGCATATCTCTGCTCCCTAATACAAAAACCTCCTTGTTTCAGCTGTTTGTTTTTTTTTTTTTTTACATCAGTTGAATCCCCTTGCAGCTGCATTTTCACATTTAATCACAGACTGAAACAGGAGGTTCTGACACCAGAGCAATGGCCTAAGCCTTCCTACACTGCAAAAACACAAAATATTGCCAAATATTTTTGGTCTATTTTCTGGTGGAAACATCCCAGTTCATTAAACTAACTTCCAAATATTTTTTCCAGCAAGATATAGCAGCTTGTTTTTAGTCAATAATTCCTTAATATTGATGAAATCATACAAGTTCCACTGGCAGATTATTTCACTCATAAGTAATTTTTCATCAATATTAAGAAATGACTGACTTAAAAAAGTTCCTAAGTCTTGTTGAAAAGTTAGAAAAGTGAATTATTTGCTCCGGAAACCAAAAACACTTGATGTGGTTTTGTGTTGTTGTGGTGAACAATCAGCTGAAAGTTCAATTATTTCCATGAACATTGGAAATGGCCACTGTTGATGCTTCTCTTATAGAAACTTCTGTTGTTGTGGTCAGAAGATATAAGAGGGTGTTTCAATAATCCAGTAACCACTGAAAGAAAACTCAAACTTTTCACATAATATGAAAGTCAAATTTCACTCTACGCAGATGATATTGTGATATTTGAACTCTTCAAAAACCTAATGCCACTTTGTAGAAGCCACATGTTTTGGTCATTGCCAGGATGTGACAGCAACCAAACACTCAGGAGTCAAAGATGGAAGTGAGACTGAAGCTGTGAAACATTCATGGCCTGATGTCAGTGGTGTGTATTCCTGAGCTGTCAGCAAACACACTAATGTGAGACGCAACAGCAAAATACAGTTTTATATCAACTGTAAGGAAAGTGTAAATGAAATAGTTCTTGCTTATATTTCCACTGGATGGCGCTGGAAGTCTAAAGATTTTTCTGATTTAAATTTCCTGGAGACCAAGATCTGAAACACAATGGGTGTACAAAAGGGCATGGCTGTGTGTGCTACAAAACATTCAATATTACTGAAGAAACAAAGAATGGCTTTCTGCCCATCATAGGCATAAAGCTTGAATATACTACAATGTACAACTGGGCAACTAGCTATTCGGCAATAGCAAACCCACTTTTCTTCATTAGAAGCTCAAATTTTGTCGTCATCATTTTATAAGTAGAGTTTCATTAAGCTCCGCCCACATCTTGTTTTAATGCCATCTGAGATTCATCAGGTTTGACTTCACTCTTCACTCAGTTATCTTAGCTAAAGATTAGCTCAATATTTTCATAACAGGATCAGACAAATCTTATTTATGCTGTTAAATCTTTATCTTTCTTAAACCCCTCAGAGTAACTCTGTTTAAGAGGCAGTTAACATGATTTATTTACTGTTTTGTTTGTTTGTCACAGGTAAAAAAAATTGTGAATTTCTATACCTTCATTTTAGACATTCTTTCTTTCTTTCTTTCTTTTTTCCTTTCTTTCTTTCTTTCTTTCTTTCTTTCTTTCTTTCTTTCTTTCTTTCTTTCTTTCTTTCTTTCTTTCTTTCTTTCTTTCTTTCTTTTTTTCTCTGTATTATTTATCTAAACGTTTCCACCATGTGTCCAGGTGTTGCTCTGGGTCTTGAGGTCCGTCAGTCCGACTCCGACCTCATCAGAAATCCCGGAGACGACGTTCAGGTTTTCTGCAGCCACGACAAAACCGACTTCAGAATGATGCTGTGGTATCAAAGACAACCTGGAAAAACCTCCTTGAATCTCATTGGATATCTGAACTACCAAGCTGCCACAATGGAGGTTTTATTCAACAAGAGTTTCAGCATCCAAGGAGATCTGGGAGGAAGTGGTGCAAAGAACGGCTCTCTGCTCATTAAGAAAGTGGAACGAGAACACAGCGCAGTTTACTACTGTGCTGCTAGCAAAGCACAGTGACAGAAATCTCTTCTGGTCTTTACAAAAACTCACTCAGATGTGTTTTTTTTCTCCCACCGAAACGCTGTGGTTTTCCAAAAGCTGCCAATGCAGCTGCATTCATCAGCTCTTATCTTTGTTTTCTCTCCTTCTCTGTTATTGATTCACATGTATTTTGTGGCATCGGACCCTCAGTCAGAACTTTATATGAACCGGTTCAGTGAGGCGGAAAACTTAAGAGGAGGAGGATCAACTTTGACCCCACCTTCAACAAGGACGCAACTAAATCATTATACTTGAACTTAGGAAACTCTCACTCTACACATATCTAAATTTAACCAAAAGAAGAAAACATGCTGATCTATTTAATGAGCCTCAGTTTAATCACTTTCCCAATTTCAGGTAATTTCAACTTTTTAAACATAGTTTCCAGCTTTTTCTTTCTGCTTTCCAAATCTGTCGTGATATTTTCTGATTTCACAGTTGTTAAAGAAGCTTTTTCGTGAACTTTTCCCGACAGGTTCTTCTCAAAGTGACAATGTCCATCAGCGTCCAGCGGACATTTATGCGTCTCCTCCAGACAAGGAAGTCAAAATTTATTGTTCACATGAGCAAAACTTCGACAGCATCTTCTGGTACAAGCAATCAGGGAGAGACCTGCAATTCCTGGGATACTTACTTGGAGGCAGTGGAACTCCAGAAAAAGACGTGAATGTGGCAATTGATGGAGGAGCAAATAAAGGAGAAATCTGCACACTAACTATTAAGAATCTCAACCTGAACAGCAGTGCCGTTTACTTCTGTGCTGCTAGATACCACAGTGCTGCAGATCTCTGCTCCTCAATACAAGAACCTCCTCATTTCACAGTTGTGTGTTTCTGCGTGTTTTTTTTTTTTTTTTTTACTTCAGTTGCATTCACTTGCAGCTACATTCTCATCAACATTTAATCAAGCACTGAAATCGGTTCTTACTGTAAAGGAATGGCTTCAACTTTACTATCTTTTGCAAGTTAAAACATTAACATTCAAAATGGCCACCGTGCGACACATCTGTTATATACAGTCGAGATAGTCCTGTTATTGTGGCTGGAAGATACAATAGACAACACAATATGATTTTAAAAAGTAATCCAGTCGGCTGTTCATCCGACAAAAACTAAAAATGGCCACATATATAAATAATTTAAAGCAGTATTTCCCCAGATAGCACAGAATGATTGAAACAACATTGAATCAATGTCAGCCAGAAACATTGAATCAACGTTGAACACTGACATTGAAACAACATTGAAAGTGGTCGGTGACTTGTATGTTGAATCAACGTTAGGGTTTCAACCATTACTGACATTATATCAATGTTGATTCAACCATCATCTGTATGTCAACTTGTATGCATATTTGTGTTGATAGTACATTGAATCAGTTATGAATCAATGTTGATTCTACATTATATCAATGTTGAGTCAACCATCATCTGAACGTGGATCTGCATGCATATTTGTGTTGATTCTACATTGAATCAATGTTGATTCAACACTAATTTGACTGTGGATCTGCATGCATATTTGTGTTGATTCTACATTGAATAAGTTAGGAATCAATGGTGATTCAACCATCATCTGAATGTGGATCTGCATGCATATTTGTGTTGATTCTACATTGAATCAATGTTGATTCAACACTCATTTGACTATGGATCTGCATGCATATTTGTGTTGATTCTACATTGAATCAATGTTGATTCAACACTAATTTGACTGTGGATCTGCATGCATATTTGTGTTGATTCTACATTGAATAAGTTAGGAATCAATGGTGATTCAACCATCATCTGAACGTGGATCTGCATGCATATCTGTGTTGATTCTACATTGAATCAGTTAGGAATCAACGTTCATTCAACCATCAGCTGAACGTGGATCTGCATGCAGATTTGTGTTAATTCTACATTGAATCAATGTTGATTCAACACTCATTTGACTGTGGATGTACATGCAGATTTGGGTTGTTTTTATATTGAATGAAAGCTAAGGATTTATGTACATTTTACATCTGATAGGTCTACATCATAACATGCCACTAAAAGTTTCTTCACTGGTGTTAAACACTGCATTATTGGCAGATGATGCGTAAACTGTGTACAAAAGTTTAAAAATGACAACATGGGTTTGATTTAACATTTTATTTAAGAAAAGAGAGACAGATCTTTAAACATATTTGATTCCTTTTTGACTGTCAAAACAACAGTATGTTGTACACAGAAGAACAGAGTCCATGAAGTTAAGCTTTGTACTGTATGAAGTAGGGAAACAGTACAAGTTGTGGTAACCCCAGTTTGACTCTGGTTAGCGTCACTTTGATTCCTTGTGATGTCTTCCTCTCATTCTGGCGCATAATGAAGCCACTTCTTGACAATTTTGCTGCAGTCCTCAAGAGTCAGCTTTCGGTCAAACTGCAGAGCAACAGCTGAAAAAAATAAAAGTGAGGAAGGTGCCAGTTAGAAATATGATAAACATTTGAAAAGTTCTGAAACACAATGAAATATTAAACAGTGTACTGGTTACAGGTCTGAGAACAAATACAAACCATATAGTTCCCCATGTACACTTACTGTTAAATTAATATCTTAATCTTTCATTAATATTTATCTTAATGTTTACATATACAACTGCATTTACCCATCAAGCTGCAGTATAGTGTAGGATTTATGATATTGATATTAAATCAATATTTAAAATAAAGGGCTGTTTATCAGAAAACCTAACAATAAAACTCAGGGAGGATCAGGTTTATTTAACACACCAGAGACAAATAAATCGAACAAAAGGTGATTTATAGTGTAGTTGGAAAAATTATAATTTATACAGAATAAACTTCCATCAAATAGCTGGTTCAATCTTCCATCAACTACAAATATTTCCAAGTTGATTAAATTCCTTAAAAAGTGTCTATATGCTAATAAAGATCCCACACAAGTAACAATAGTCCAGTTCAATTTAACCAGTTACCAATCCAAGGATCAACAGACTGAATCAGTCATTAGCAGGTTTAGTTCAGTGTTTCACCTGCCTTACATGTTAAGTGTTTCCCTTCTGCCTCACCTGGATTGAATCTGTGGATGATTAACAACCTTCTGCACTTCTTGATGGCTGCAGACGGTCATGTAATCATCCAACTCAGCTGTTCTGGTACAGAGGCTCATTTAAGCACGACCCTAAGCATATCATAATAAAAAGTTAAAAACAAGTGATTACTATCACAACAATTTAAAGCCCACCTGGACCAGCCAGCCTTACACTTCCTTGTCCACCACATGTTCTCCCAGACCAAACAATAGGCCCCACCCTATTTTAAAAACTCAAATCCCACAAAATCTCGCAGGATTTCATACTTAGGCCTGGAGTGGTGGGTAGGATGAAAATAATACAAAAGGAGACATGACCTCAATTATTAAAAATATCCGTTTTGCCCCAAAATAACCAGGATTACTATGGGCACAAAACAATGCCCTTATTTTTCAATAAACACATTTAAGATCAAAGTAATATTGAAAAACTTACCATAAAAGTGCTCAGCGGAGAATTCAATTCAGAAGCCGGTAGCAAACAAGCCAGCAGCAAAGTGGCTTTTTGGTTGGGACAAACCACAAGTGTAAAATTGGGGAGGTGGACTGTACAACTCCTAGTACAGACTTGTAGATGTTTTTGTGTCAACACATTATGCACAGTCAGTAATAATATTTACAGACAAGTAAGAAAATGTACAGAAAGGAATCACAACCCACTGTTCTCAACATGTAGTGCTTAATTTGAAACATGATTAACCCCCACCTAGTAATAAAATGTTCTGACCCAGAGCTCAAGGAGGGGGAGGGAAGAAGGGATGAGAGGGGGTAAAGAGGAGAAGGTTGGGAGGAGGTATTACATTCTAAATTAACCTCTGTAAAGGATAGTTGGTGAAGATTCATTTCTGTACATTTTCTTTCTTTTTCATAAAAAAGTCCTACTGACCATTTGTGTGTGATATATTGACACAAAAACATCTACAACTTACTACAAGGAGTGGAGCGGTCCACCCCCACCATTTACATGAGTGGGATGTCCCAAACACACAGCCACTTCGCTGTTGGCTTGTTGGCAAAAGATGTTAATTCAATGTTGAATTGCTATCATGTGCAATCTGGGCAGGCGCAGAGCTAAGGGGGGGTGGGGCTGGGGGTGCGGTTTCAGGTCGCTTAAATGTCTGATTATAGACTGAGAAAGTCTACTGCCTGTTGAGAAAGGTCTATTTAATGTTAAAGTTACTTTCCCTCAATGGAATATATACTAGTCAGTCCCAGTTACCGTTTCACTCATGGTTTAGCCGATGTGTTTCCTGGGTAAAGATCAAACAAAAAACGCAGACCAACCTCCCCCCCCCCCTCGCTCAACAGTTTCTGGTAGCGCAGGCGATAAACGGGGCCTGGTGATTCGTTAGGGGTCCGGTAATTAGCCCCGCCCCCTGGCCCAACGCTGACTTGTTCCGCTAGTGAATCTGGGTACAGAACGGAATCACAACTCAGTGGTCAACACATAGTGCTTAAGTTAAAACGTGATTAACCCTCACCTAAAAGGGGTTGTGCTGTGGTGGCGCAGGGGTTAAGCACAAACCACAATCAAGGCCTCAGTCCTCAACACAGCTGTCACAGGTTCAATTCCTGACCTTGGCAACCTTTGCTGCATTACCCCCCTTCTCTCATTACCCACTTTCCTGTCAATTAACTATCAAATAAAGGCCACTAGCCAAAACAATCTTTTAAAAAATAAAATGTGAAAAATGAAAAACCCTCACTTAAAATTAAAGTTGTTTCACCCAATTGAGGGGTAGATGGGCCCAGGTGGGGGGAAAGAGGTGTGTGTGTGTTTTTGACGGGTGGAGGGAAGGGGGTTGGGCGTTTGAATGGCAGGCGGTGGTGATGGGTGCAAAAAACACCTGAACACTTTGATTACTAGTTTTTCCCCAAACCTTATCCTCAAGGCAAACTGACCTGCATGCTTTCAGTTCAGCAAAACCTTGTTAATCAAATGTTAATTAAAATCATGTGTGCTGAATTAGGGAAATGACTAAAACTTGCAGGGCAGTGTGCCTGGTGCCAGTGCTGAAAAACACTGGATTCGATGTGGCATTTCAATCAATGAATGTTAATTGGCTAGAATTGAATGGTTGTTTGATGGTTGATCCAGCTTCTGTCATTGACCTGAACCATACATGCAGCCTTTGTGATCATAATTCAACATTAAATTAACATCGTGTGCTATCTGGGTAGTTCTTCCCCAAACCTTGACGTCAATCAAACTGACCTGCATTTTTTCAGTTCAGCAAAACCCCGTTAATCAGACGTCAATTAATATCATGTGTGTTGAATTAGGGAAATGCCTAAAACTTGTAGGGCCTGGAGGACCAGTGCTGAAACACACTGGATTCGACGTTGGCATTTCATTTATTTGATGTCAACCACAAAACAACATTGATTCAATGACACAATTTCAACATTAGTTAATTGGCTAGAATTGAATGGTTGTTTTATAGTTGATCCACCATCAGTTGTCGACCTCAACCAAACATGCAACCTTTGTGATGATAATTCAACATTGAATTAACATATTTTCCAACAAGCCAACAGCGAAGCAGCTGTGTGTTTGGGACATCCCACTCATGTAAACGGTGGGGGTGGACCCCTCCACTCCTTGTAGTAAGTTGTAGATGTTTTTGTGTCAATATATCACACACACACAGTCAGTGAGAATTGTTATGAACAAGTAAGAAAATGTACAGAAAGGAATCAGCACCCACTATCCTCTACAGTGGTTAATTTAAATGTGATAACCCCCGCTCAGTAATAAAATACTCTGACCCAGAGCGCTGATGAGGAGGAGAGGAGGGGAAGGGGTGCATCTGACATTGATTCAATATTGATCAGATGTTGATCAGACATCAGCATTTCAGTCATTAGATTTCAACCACAAAACAACATTGATTCAATGACACAGTTTCAACATTGGTTACTTGGCTAGAGGTGGATGGTTGTTTGATGGTTGATCCACCGTCATTTGTCGTCTTCAACCAAAAATCAACCATTAATCAGACTTCGGCATTTTAGTGATCAGATTTCAACCACAAAACAATGTTGATTCAATGTCACAGTTTCAACGGTTTGATTGGATGGTTGTTTGATGGTTGATCCACCGTCCTTTGTCGACTTCAACCAAAGATCAACGATTCTAACTATTTTTCAACGTTGATTTAACATCATGTGCTATCTGGGTCACTCTATCCAGATGATATTGTGTTTTTCCTGAATTCTGTAAAAACCTATCGCCACTTTCTAAATAATTCAACACATAATTACATTAAACTCTAGGTTTTCTTGTCACAGGTCATGGCCAGGATTTGACTCAGTAACCTGAGATCTGATGGGGTTCTGTAAAGCAGACTGCAGAGACAAAGTACAGCAACACCAGAGATAAAATTAAAACTAAAAACACTGATGCAGACAGCAACCGACAGACCATTATTGTGTTGTGAGTAGCAAGAAGGGATTCCTCAAATCAAACACTTGGTCAAAGAAAACATTGAGGCCTGAAATATTAGTGTAAAGAGTTCAGAGGTTGGTGACAGTGGCGTGAATTTCTGTTCTGTTAGCAAACACATTGATGTGAGGAAATGTAAGAGCTAAAAAAGAGTTAATTTTACTTCAAGTGTTGGGAGGATGTAAAGAAAAAAAAACATTCCGTTTTCACTTTCCAATAGATGGCGCTGGTGATCTATAGAGACATCTCGGCTTAAACTGCCTCCTAATCGCCTGGAGACCATTTGTGTTAGAGAAGCAAAGAACATTTTGAAACTATTCATCTAATAATCACATTTATTAGCTGTCAGTCATAACTTTCCATTGAACCAGTTCTGTGAGGTGTTGGTGACATTTATTTATTTATTTTTTTTACAATTCTATAATAATTTATAATTATTATTATTATAATAAAGCAATTATTGTTCATTGCTTTTCATGCAAGGTGCTAGATTGGTGACTCTCAAAGTTTGGGTCAAAACACAACAAATATTTGAATTGCAGATATTATAGAATGATTTCACATAACATACTACCAGATAAATATTAAGTTTAGATAAATAAAATATTCTATTGGTTGTTGAGAACCCCTGAGGTGTCGTCATTTCCTGTTTTTCACTGACTTGTCGACAATGTTCGAATCCGACTGTCTTTAAAATCACCTAAGTGACTCCGCCCTCTGAGTGTATGTTTAAGCAGTGACGCTTTCTTCTTCACTGGTTTTGAACAAACAGGAGGAGAAATGAGAGGCTTCTTCAGACGATCCAATCTGATCATCTTCAAAATAATTTTTATGATCTGCATATTTTTCTTCTTTCTTTTGCCAGGAAGTAATGGTAAGAGGAGAAATACAGACAGACGAGACACAAACATGAGAATTTTGTAATATTAAGATCATTTCTGCTTCTCTACAGGAGCCTCTGACTCCAAAGACGTCGACCAAACTCCTCATTCCATAATTAAGAAAATTGGTGAATCTGTGGACAAAGAGATCAGATGTTCACACAGCATACCGAGCTATGAAGTCATTCTGTGGTACAAACAAGACAAGCATAAAGCTCTGAAGCTCCTGGGATTTCTGAATCTGGAATTTCCTACTATTGAACAAGATGTGAAAGGGAAAATCAGCTTTGAAGGAGATGGGCGCAAACAATCCATCCTCACTGTTTCTAATCTCACAGTAGACGACAGTGCTGTGTATTTCTGTGCTGCCAGTCAACACAGTGCAGCAGAATCCCATGAAGTCAATACAAAAACTCTGCAGAAAGAGAGAGAACACCTGCAGTCAGCCTCCATGTCAGACTCACATCGGCACTGACGGGGTTGGATCAACGTTGACCAATCAGAACTCAAGCTGTGAACATGGTTATATGAGTCACAGTTTAGATTTCTTTCATTCAGCATCTAGAAATAAAATCTGTTTTGCTGACATCATCAGGCTGAACTTGCTTCAATAGACCCTTTTCACATGACGTCACACAACCTCCGTTTTGGCTCGAAGCTGTGTATCCTTAGTTCCGGTGTACATAGCAAGTAACGATAAAGTTGTCTATTTCATATATATATATATATATATATATATATATATATATATATATATATATATATATATATATATATATATATATATATATATATATATATATATATATATATATATGTAAAATGGACACATATATATCTATATATATCTATATAAAGACATATATATAGAAAGAGAGATTTAGATATTTATATATATATATATATGTATATATCTGACAGCATATGTTGATCAGACAGAACACTGGAGCATGGAGTTTACACAATCTCTAAAACATTTGCCTAAAATAAGATTTGAAGATGTATCACGATTTGCAAACCAATTTTCTCTGACAACAAAATCTAAATTAAACAAAGGCTACAAATTCTTCACCAAACAATACCTGTTTGACTATGAAGGTAGGTATTTTTGTTTTGCGTAACCGTTAGCTTAGCATTAGTGAATTTTTTTAGCTAGCTAACTATAACTGTTCCTTAACCAGAACTTTTTACTGTTTTTAAACTATAACGTTTTAGGCTCTAATCTTGATCCGATTCTTAAATTATAGACTGGAGTTGCCACTCATCCCATAAAATAGGGGTTTGTTTGTTATAAGCAGAGATGTCTGGTGCCGCCGCTGCTTTGTAATGCCTTCCTCTAATTGGACCACTTTTTCCGGTAACGAATAATCTAACGAGCTCGTATTTCAAATCCAGTAATCAGATTAAAGTTATTTTTATGTCCTTTATTTTCCATTAATACAGAAAATGAACCTCTAAACGTTACATCACTGACAGGCGGTGGTGTATATGTTTCCTAACTGTGGCTAAAGCTGCTGCTAGCTGGTCATGATCGGAGGCTGGTTCCTTTGAATACAGTTGGAGAATGGTAAATTGACAATGACTAATAACTGTTATCTAACACGTAAACACTGTTTTATAAAACACAGAAAGTGAACCTCTAAATGTTACAGCACTGACAGAGAGTATATTTTTTCCTAAATGTGGCTGAAGCTGCTGCTAGGTGGTTTACTCTCCGATCGGAGGCTGTTTATTTTACACACAGTTAGAGAATGGTGATTTTACAATGATTAATAACAGCTATCTAACACTTAAATGCTGTTATTATTAAACTTACCTTTTATTATATCATTAAGATTATGAGAATGCGGGAATTTTTCAGCTTGGTTCCCAAGGCAAAATGACACCGGAAGTAAATATACCCAGGTTTGAGTTATGGCGGCCACTGTCTGACGTCACTGTGAAAAGGGTCTATTTCAATAAAAGAGTTTGTATTTCAAACTGCGATTGTAAAATGTTGATTTGAATTTTTTTCTTCAACATGAAAATCATGCGTACAGTAAGTACACACATTCCTTAGGATCTTTTTCTTTCCTCATCCTACCATTATTTATTGACTACATGAGAAATGACCTGCAGGAGGCGCCATATCACCACTTTTGTTATCATCTACTGAACGTTACATCGATACTCCCATCTTTACAAACCCTACAATAGAGACTTAAACCGGTCTTGCTCAGCAGAACATGGAAGTGATCATGAGGCAGGAACTTGTGCTATTAGTGAACTTTTTTCTGTGGATCTCAGGTAACTTTCAATCAACTAGTTTCTATTTTTATTAGTATACTTACTATAAACCCAAATCAAAGCTGAATATTCCCATTAAATGCTAAAGTGATCGTCCTGAACCTTTTCTTCTGACATTCAGGTGTGACTGCTGGCAGTGATGTTGACCAGCCGGCCATGCTGTGGAGAAACCAGGGTGACAACGCAACTATCAGCTGCAAACACTCCAAGGGTTCAAGCTACTACCAGATGTACTGGTACCGACAGCTGCCTGGGGAAATGATGAAACAAATAGTTTACACTATTGCAAGCTCCAAGCCTGACTTCGAGGCTGAATTCAAACTAGATGAAAAGTTCTCAGTCACAAAGCCTGATGCTATGAGTGGGACATTCACCGTGCATAAACTGGTGCCAGGAGATCAAGGCCTGTATTTCTGTGCTGTAAGTGAGCACAGCGATATAAAAAGCTGAGAAGCTGAACAAAAACCTGTGAGCTGTTGGCACATGGATCACATTTTATCTTGTGTATCGTAGAGGGAGGATGACAGATACCACAAATATTCAACTCCTGTTTTATTCATCACTTTGAAGCCCATGTGTAACCGTTTATCCCCTCCTGCAGGTGGGGAATACATCTGTTGTTTCAAAACACAAACATTGGAAAATATGGTTGAATGTAACTTCTTGATGGGTCTGCAACCCTTATTTTTCCAAAGATTTTTCAATTATAAGCCCTTAGTCCAGCTAAATAAAAGTTATTTAGAGCCACAAATATTACATTTTTTAAAATAATCTTTGGTCTACTTCAGGAAATTGGTTATTTTTAATAGAACAATACTTTCATTTTTCTATTTTTAAGTTTTAAGAAAATACAGGATTTTTAAAACCAAGACCTGAATATAATCTAAGTTAAAGCTGCATTTATGTAACTTTTCCAAAAATGTTTTTTTTTTCATATATTAGTCAAAACTATAACCATGTATAACATGAAACAGATAATCTGTGAAAAGATCGATCTCCACCTCTTCCCAGTGTAGAAATGCACTTCTCGCTGTCAGAAACAACCAATCAGAGCAAGGAGGCGGGTCTTAGCGCTATCAATCAGCCTAGCATTAGCATTACGTGCTAATGGTGGAGAAACATCTTACCGTTTCAGGAAAACACTTCATCCGCTGTCATTGGTAGCTATGCTAACTAGCTGTATCATTCATAGCAGGCTCTGTTGTGTCGAAGCAGCTGTAGCGTAGCAGAGAGCAAAGGGACAAGTTGATTGGCATCGCTAAGACCCTCCTCCTGGCTCTGATTGGTTGTTTCTGACTGAGCTGTGTGTTTGTTCAGATGACAGTAGGACAAGGATTTTTTTCAAAGATTGTCTGTCTCATGTTATATCACACTACATGGTGACAGTTATAACAAATATGTAAAAAAATAACATGTTATAAAAGTTACATTTTGCAGCTTTGAAGCAAAGATTTTGAATTATTCATCTGTCATTTTAACTACTTCCATCAGGTGGCAGCATTTCCTCAGGCAGACGTTTTCACTGAACCGGTTCTGTAAGGTTCTGGTCGAAAGAATGTGGGTCATAACTTAAGAGGAGGAGAATCAGTTGTGACACCACCCTGTAATGATAACTTGAGGAGGATGCAAGCCAAATCATCAAAATTGATGCAATGAAGGAACTGTGAATTGCATCTTTAACACTGTTATCGGACAGAATTTGACAAAATGTTCAGAGAACAGATAATGCTCAGCTTCTTTATTTGGTTCAGCTGTATCACTTTCCTGGTTTCAGGTAAGTCCTTAAGATCATTCGGTTCATCATCCCGTTTAGAAAACGATAAAAAAAGAACTTCAAAAATAAACTCAAATTTCTTATATTAACTTTTTATGCCACTGCTAACAATATTGTCCTTTTTCATTCCTCAGGTTCCTCCCTAAGCGACAAAGTCCGACAGAACCCAGCAGAACTGTTCAAATCCTCCACTGACACAACAGCTGAGATCAGCTGTTCACACAGTATTGACAGCTACAACCGAATCCTCTGGTACAAGCAAACCGACAGAGACCTGCAGTTCCTGGGGTTGATGGTAATAGGTGGTGAAACTCTAGAGAAAGGAGTAAAGGCAAAGATTACAGGGAACGCTAACAAAGACAACGTCTGCACATTGACAATTACAGAACTGAACCGGAACAGCAGCGCAGTTTACTTCTGTGCTGCTAGTCTGCACAGTGCTGGATAAATCTGATTCTCAATACAAAAACCTCCTGAGCCAGCAGTCTTCAAAATCTGTATTAGAGTTCATATCGTCTGGCACCTGCATTCTCACCGACGTTGGCATTTTCTCTGATCTAATCTAGGACTGAAGTGGGAGGGGTTTTTATTGCAGTGTAACGACATTAACCTAACTATTTTACTCCTTGAATTGCTGGAAGCCACAGAATAAAATTTTGAGCATTACTGCTCTATGGCAGCATATATCATTTTTAGATTAATTCTTAGTTGTGGTTAAAAGGTTTAAGAGTCAAAACATTTAAATACATTTGTAATTATTTAGAAATCCACTGATTGGAGTTCAAAATTCGACTCAGTATTTCACTCTATGCAGATGATACTTCCATTTCTTTAAATTGTCCATAAGCTTAAACATATAAGACAAGCTGTTGTGTTAAACTCTGGGCTTTCTTCTCACAGATTATTACCAAGATGCATCTCAGAAAGATAAAACAGCTGGTGTTCTCCGACCCAGTCTGCAGAAATAAAATACAGCCACAGCAGAGTGAGGTCACAACCAAACAAACAAAGACAGAGACCTTTAAAAAACATGTACGTCATTATTTACACTGACTGATAGGCAGAGGGAAGAAGAACTGACTGTTCATCTGATAATATAGTATGTTATACTCTCTTTAAGAGTTTCAGTAGATGGCGCTAGAGCCATAAAAGGACTCATCAGCGTAATGTTTAAATCCTGCAGTCATGAAAGGAAATCCCCCTCCGTGATCCCTCCCATTGTTGCTTCATTCAAACGCTGCCACATTCTTCTTCACTGCTGCTGAACAAACAGAAGCTGAAATGAGAGCTGCCATCTTTAACACGGTTTTTATTATCTGCTTCCTTGTTTTCTTTCGATTCCCAGTAAATAATGGTAAGAGGACCATTATTCTAATACACGCATTAGAAAAGGTTCAAAGATGATCCATTTTTAATTATTTTCTGCTTCTCTACAGGAGCCTCTGACTCCAAAGACGTCGACCAAACTCCTCCTTCCATTATTAAGAAAATTGGTGAATCTGTGGACAAAGAGATCAGATGTTCACACAGCATACCGAGCTACCAAATCATTCTGTGGTACAAACAAGACAAGGATAAAGCTCTGAAGCTCCTGGGATATCAGAATAATGACTTTGCTAATCTTGAACAAGATGTGAAAGGGAAAATCAGCTTTGAAGGAGATGGGCGCAAACAATCCATCCTCACTGTTTCTAATCTCACAGTAGACGACAGTGCTGTGTATTTCTGTGCTGCCAGTCAACACAGTGCAGCAGAATCCCATGAAGTCAATACAAAAACTCTGCAGAAAGAGAGAGAACACCTGCAGTCAGCCTCCATGTCAGACTCAGACCAATCAAAAAGAAAAGAATCATCTTAAGCTGTTCTTCTTTCTTTTTCTTTTTTTTACATTTTCAGCTTGAATTTGTTTATTCTTTCATTTTGATTAAAGGATTTTTCCCCCCACTCCTCTATTATTGGGCTAGCAGCTTGGCACAATCCTGAAAGTAAATGGAAAAAACCTACAGTCAAAAATTAAACAATACCAATTGTTCATTTATAGTGATGGTGCAGCTAAATATTAACACTGGATTGATCAGAAAATATTTCATTTTTGAAGACATAAAATCTAAATAAAGTCCATAAAATGTTGGAACAAGTCTAAATAAGTTTTCCAAAACACAAAAAGTTGCATTTCTTGCAAAAGAAATTCAAAAATGAATTTGTTGGAGTGTCATTAACACGTGTTAAACATTTACTGGTTCAAAAAGTCCTTAATTATATCAAGGATTTAATTATAATTATTCTTCTTGCAAGTATTAGTCTCAGTGCTGTAATATCAAAGAACTGAAGAACAAAAAATAACTTAAAATACCTTTATTTTAAATAAATAATTGAAAATGTGTTAAAATGCTAAATTTTAACACAACCCTGAATGTTGCCTTTGTGTTAACACAATAAAATTCACATTTAACAGGAATGTTATTTTGCATGCCTGCTATTTTCAACATAATTTTAACAATACAGCTCAAACAAAAACAAAAACGAGCAGAAATATCTCAACTACTGACTTGAAGGAGCTAAACTCCCAATTTCAGATCTTTAACCATATTGCCTACAGTGCCATGTTTGCACCTGTGAGAAACAAATATGCACAGTAATAAAATATTTCTGAACTGAATTGAATTTAACTGATTTTGATTTAATTGGATTTAGCACAAAACTCTTGTTAAATACAATCATTTGGTCTTGAACTGGTCGTGATCATGAAAACAAAAGAAATGTATTAAAACATTTAGCTGCAAAAACCTAAGCTTACAAACCACTAGAGGGAGACAAATCATAAAAATTGGAAAACTAAAAACTTGTTCACTCCTAGAAATGAAATGGTTACTTTGGTCTGTAGATCAGCCGAAAGTTTCCATTTGTGACACCAACACTGTAGCTGGAGATGACAACTCGTCCACAGCAGTGAAAAGCAACACCCTCGTCTCATCATGTTGAACACCATCTTCCTGGTCTGTGTTTTGTTTCAGCTCCAGCTGCCAGTTAATGATGGTGAGGATTCAGAAACAACCAGACAACAAATAATTATTGTTTAAAACGTTAATTTTCATGCTGCTTGTTCTGTTTTTTCCCCACAGGAGCTCCTAGTGCTTACGAGGTCCTCCAAACGCCTCGTTTCGCCGCTCCGAAACCCGGAGAATCCGTCATGATCCACTGTTCGCACAGCGTATCCATTTTTGAGCGAATCCTTTGGTACAAACAAGAAAAACACGGAGCTCTGAGGTTCCTGGGATACATGAACAGGAACTTCCCTAACCCAGAGGGCGACGTGAAGGACAAGATGGACTTTGGAGGAGACGGCAGTAAACACGCGACCCTGAACATTTCGACTGTTTCGGAAAATGACAGTGCGGTTTATTTCTGCGCTGCCAGTCGACACAGTACAGCAGAAACCCTGTCAGTCAATACAAAAACTCTGCATGAAGATAGAGATCTGAACACCTGCAGTCAGCCTCCATGTATGACTCACATTATGACTGACTGGGTTCGGTTCACCACTGACCAATCAGATCACTGGAAACTCACAGCCACCTTTAAGATTCCATTTAAACAATCTGAGTAACATGAAGTAATAATAAAACTTAAAAAAGCCAGTCAGAAAATTCTCTTCTACTAGATATACTCCTTAAACCTGTATCTGTACACTTGTCTCCTGTTATTATAAGCATTTTTAAAATTATTATTTTAGCATAAAAAAACAGTTAATTTTTAACATGTGTCTTTTAACTTTACCTATATCTATGGATAGTACCAGTGTTGGCCTGCAGGGGGAGCAAGATGAGCCATCTGTGCTTCAACTTGCCAGTATTCTCCTATTTACTTTTACTATGGACGTCACTATCAAACAAAAAGTCATCATATTAATTTCCTCCTGGTAACTTTTAATTTTTATGAATTAAAAAAGATCAAACTAGTCATCAATCAAAGGTGCTGACTATTTCCAGATGCCCTGGTACAGACAACTGCCTGGAGAAACCATGGAACTAGTAGTTTTGTTATTTATATTTAGGACCCATAGGGGGCAGTATGGCTTCATCCAGAATGTTACACTGAACCAGGTCTGTGAAGTTAAGAGGAGGAGGATCTACTTTAACTCCACCCTGTAATGATGATTTGAACAAAGATGCAACCAAGACATTACACTTCCTGATGCAACAAAGAAAAACTGACTTCTATAAGTGCCATAGTTCTCTAAGTCTGAATTTTTAATTTTCTAAACCTTTAAAGGACAGGAAATGCTCATCGTTTTTATTTGCTTTAGCTGCAGCACTTTCCTGATTTCAGGTTGTGTGTTTAAGCTCTTCAGTTGTTGTGACTGAGTTTAAACAAATCAAACTTTTTCAGTTTTCATTTTAGAAACTTGATATTTATGGCACTGTTTTTCTCCCACAGGATCTTCGCAAAGCAGCAAAGTCGACCAGCATCCAGCGGATATTTACAAATATCCTAATGAAAGTAAAGCCGAAATTCATTGTTCACATGATGACAGTACCTTCACCAGAATCCTCTGGTACAAGCAATCAGCCAGCAAAGGCCTGCAGTTCCTGGGTTACCTGTACGGAGGCTCGGGATCTCCGGAGAAAGACGTGAATGTGACGATAAACGGGAAAGCAACTAAAGGGGAAACCTGCACATTAACAGTAAAAGGACTTGACCAGAACAGCAACGCGGTTTATTTCTGCGCTGCTAGTCTCACAGTGTTTCATATCTTAGCTTCTCAATACAAAAACGTCTTGATATTGCAGCTGCATTTGCTTTAACATTGCTTTCCAGCTCACATCCCCTCGCACCTGCTTTCTCACCACTGTTGGTGTTTTCTCTGATTTAATCAGGGATGTGAAGTTCTCACTGCAGAGCAATGGGCTTTAACCTTTCAACTCACTACTTTTTTAAAAACAGTAACAAACTTTCAACTGATTGTAAAATATTACAATGATGTGATAGCAGGGGTGTGCTGTGGTGCCGCAGGGGTTAAGCACAAACCACATATGGAGGCCTTAGTCGCTGTCGCAGGTTCGATTCCCAGCCTTGGCGACCTTTGCTGCATGTCTTTCCCCTTCTCTCATTACCCACTTTCCTGTCAAATAAAGGTCACTAGAGCCAAAAAAATCTTTAAAAAAAAGTTATGATAGCTTACATATTTCTCACATTTACAGTTTCGTCCACGGTCTATAATGTACAAAAACGTATTTTGTGGGTTTACAGCAATCAGACACTTCTTATAATATCCAAGAGCTGTTTGCATGTTTGCACTAGTATTTTGATGTAATCATCAAAATACTAGTGCAAACATGCACTATCTGATGATAAATCTTCAGGCTGGAAGGCATCACTGATCTTCACATTACATTAATTCTTTACATGGCGTGCCATTCTGAAATGTTAGCATTATTTTCCTGTCAGGAGAAAGAAACATGTTGATAAAATTCAAAGATTACATTAAATCTCCTGTTGCCTTGCAGCAAGAAGGTTCTGGGTTCGATTCCCAGCCCCGGTCTTTCTGCATGGAGTTTGCATGTTCTCCCTGTGCATGGTGGGTTTTCTCCGGGTTCTCCGGTTTCCTCCCACAGTCCAAAAACATGACTATCAGGTTAATTGGCCTCTCCAAGTTGCCCCTAGATGTGTGAGCATGGTTGTTTGTCCTCTGTGTTGCCCTGCGACAGACTGGTGACCTGTCCAGGGTGGGTGGGTGGGTGGATGGATGGATGGATGGACATTACATCTCAATCATCCAGGAGTCTGAATCATTTTCAGCTGAGCTGGGAATGGTGGGTGACATACTTTCTCATCCTAGATTTCTGATGAAAAATTGAACAAGGGAGACATTTCTAATAATAATAATTTTCAAAAACTCACAAGTAACAAAATCGTAATTTAAAGGTCAAACCAAATTGTTAATTTCATCCAAACATGTTATAGAAGAGTTTATAGAAAACATCTGATCTTTTTATGCATCTTCTCAGTAAAATCAATGTTAAACCACAGCTCAGGACATGTTGTTTTATTTCTTACCACGAGGTGGCAGTATCTTCACAGTATATGGTGGTAATCCACAAGCAGAACAATGTATTAAGGCCCCACCCGCTCCAAGAAGAATAGACATTACAGAAATATGATGTGAATAATCAGTAGGTGTTCAAAGTTGGCAACAGTAGCAGGACATCCTTAAAGTTAGCCATGAAACACCACATGATTATCACAGGCTTTTGTTTGACATTTGTGATCACAAGACTTTCAGGTAACAGGGGAAAAAAATCTAGATTTAACTCTCTGTTATTTGACAACTATTGAAGTTAAAGTCATGCTTTTGCTGCTTCCTCTACAGGTGCTTCACTCAGTGACGAAGTCCATCAGACTCCATCTGACTTGTACAAAAAACAGGAGCAAACAGCAGAAATCGATTGCTTGCACAATATCAACAACTACGATCGGATCCTGTGGTACAAACAGACAGCGGACAGGCGGATGGAGTTTCTAGGATACATGTTAGCAACCATCGGCTACCCGGAGAAAGGAGCGAAAGTAAAGATCGAGGGGAATGCCAACAAGGGCCAGACCTGCACGCTGACGATAGACAGGCTCGACATGAACAGCAGTGCAGTTTACTTCTGCGCTGCCAGTTACCACAGTGCGACATGCAAAAAGTCCTCAGCACAAAAACCTCTAGCTTTTGTTTCCCCGTCTCTCAGGTCCATGCACCTGTCTGCAATCAACCGGTTTATCGAGGTTTGGATCTTTCTGTTGAGGCACTGAGGTACATGAGGGAGGTGAACACATGCTGCGGTTTGAATTTTTGGTAGAGGAGGAACCTTGTAGACACCACCCACGTGTTGAGAGAGGAAGAAATAGCTCGAAGGGACATTTGGAGACTCTTTTACAGTCATAAAGGAACAAAATGATCGCGGTTCTTTTTTGTATTACTTTGAGCGCAGCAGCGTCAGGTAAATAAACAATTTTCAAAACCAAAAAATATTCATAAACCCTGAATTGTTTCTACTTTGATTGAATACGTTGAGTTCTTTCCTTCAGGTTCACTTCATGAGAAAGTCCACCAGAATCCGCCTGACATTCACAAGCGTCCCGGAGAATCTGCCAAAATCAGCTGCTCGCACGAAATCGACAACTACGATGAAATTCGTTGGTACAAGCAAACATCCAACGGCGGACAGCTGGAGTTCCTCGGACGGGTGGAGAACAGCTTCAGGTACCCGGAGACAGACGTGAATGTGACTTTGGAGGGAAGTGCAGATAAAGGCCAGACCTGCACCATAACAATCGAAGGACTCACCTCCAGGAGCAATGCGGTTTACTTCTGCGCTGCTCGCTACCACAGTGCTGAAAGTTATTGTTCCTCAACACAAAAACCTCAGCGTTTCCACTTTGTATTATTTATATCCAGCCATTAGGTGGCGGCATTTCTCCAGATCCAGTGTGGTGACATTGTGGGAAGTAACTTACGAAGAGGAGGCTGACCTGTGACATCACATGCCTGATGAAGGTATATCATGTGTTTGGTATTGTAGGAGTGAATCCTTACAGATGTGATGTAAGGGGAAACAGTGAATTATATCAGTAGCATTGCAGCGTTTTATTAACCAAATGTTTTGGGATCAAGAAATGCTCCTCATCCTTTTTATTTGCTTTAGTTGGAAACCTTTGCTGGTTTCAGGTGATGTCTTTAGGATATTTCAACTATTAGCTTGGTTGTGTTTATGATGATATTAATGATACAATGTTGGTCTTTTGTGCTCATAGGTTCCGCTCTAAGTGACAAAGTCCAACAATCTCCACCAGATATCTACAAATCTTCAGAAAAGGAAGCTAAAATTGAGTGTTTGCACAATATTGACAACTACAACCGAATCCTCTGGTACAAGCAGACGGGCAGAGACATGCAGCTTCTGGGGTACAGGCTCGCAGGCTCTTCGACTCTAGAGGAAGGAGCAAAAGTAGAAATTGGAGGGGGAGCAAACAAAGGGGAAACCTGCACATTGACGATTAAAGAACACAGCGAGAGCAGCAGTGGAGTTTACTTCTGTGCTGCTAGTCTGCACAGTGCTGCAAAACTCTGATCCTCAGTACAAAAACCTCCTGATCTCTAAACGTTTTTTTTTTCCCCCAAATCTGTCGTACATTTTACACACCCCGCTTTGCACCTGCGTTTTCACCAGTACTGGTTTCTCCTCTGATTTAATCAGGAACTGGGTAGCACCCTTCCTTCTTAAACAGCAGCACGTTCAGACATTAGGATGAACATGGAAGAATATCATCCTGTGATGAGATGAATATTTCTCTTATTTACAGTCAGGATGCTGTTACGGCCAGTGGCCTTTTCTGTGTTTATTTTCTTTTGCAGTGGCTAATCAGACTGACCTCACCTGGAAGCGGGTGTTGCCCTGTTGTCCTGTGCCACACCCTGAGGCCTACCGTCATTGGGTCATCAATTGCCGGCTCCACCAATCATTGTTGAGGCCTCCCTTTAAAAACCAATGACTTCCTGGGAGAAGGTGTGGCTAGTTTCTTTGTTGAGACAGCTTGCCACTTTGTTGGGTGTGTGGGTTTGCTGTTAACTGTTTGTATGAGCTTTTCTGTAAATTGTGACAGGATTGATCCTGTGGGGTTTTGGTAACGCTACACCACACTTGTAGCTTATTTTGTTTGTTAGTTTTATTTTGTTTGTTTAATCTGGACGTAAAGTTCCCTGTGACTAAGTTTTGTCTCACAGCTCTGATGGTTTGTGGATTTTGTTTATTTATATTGGCTGTAAGTTTTTACTCTTTTGATTATTATTACTTTTTTTCTCTCTTTTCCTTTTTTTTTTGTTGGAAACACAAACAATAAATCTCTAAATTGTCAAACCTTAACATCTAGGGTTATTTAATGTTACTTCCTTTTCCCCTGGCTGAGCCGGGTCGTAACAATGCTGCAAATTCAAAGTATGAGAAAAGCTATATTTTAGCATACTAAGGAGGATTAGCATTTAAATGTTGAGTGTTTCACTGTATGCAGATGACATTGTCACATTTTTTTTTCAATTGCATACGCCTAAAGGTAGAAGGTGAAGCGACATCAGAAATAAAGGACAAAACCAAAAGTACTGGCACAAGGCGTACAGGAAAAGAACCTGAACCTTACTGTGTTCACAGCTTTTGGTCAACAATCAGACAAGAGAGAAACTTCAGACCAAACATTCAGCAATCAAGATAACAATGCGTGAGATCTAACAGCTAAATAAAAAACTCAATGACAGCTCAGCTGTTGAAAGCTTGTAAGTAATCTTAAATAAAGGTTTGATTTGAAACTATAAGATTATTATGAAATGACAAGGTTGGTAAAAATAGAGAAAGAAAAAACTGCTAATTTCTTACCAAGACGTCCTTTCACTTTTCTAAAACACCACAAGCTATCCTACAAATATCTAACAAAAATTTCAGATGTATGAGGTTCAGATTTACTTGTTAAGGAGATGAGAAACAAATACTAAAAAGTATATGAAGAAGGAACTGGACTGATTGTTTGTTTTTGTAGAAACTTACAAAATAAATACATTTTTGACTCAGTGGTTACACCATGTTGCTAATTTATTCCAGCAGGTTACAAAGACATTTGTGGAAAAAGACAGACTGACTCAAATCTCAAAGGATAGCTTAGAATTGAATTAAATTATTTGAATTCAATTTCATGAGGTGGCAGAATCTAACATGAATAGTGATAACTTACAAAAAGCACATAGAATTGAAGCCCCACCCACTCAAAGACCAGTATTGTGATTAATGGCACAGAAATGTGTAAAGAATCATGTGTAGTTTAAATTTAGTCATTAAACAACACATGGCAATAATAGGCTTTTGTTTGTTTCAATTTGCTATACAGTTCATTTCTGCTTTCACCTGCATTCACACCATTATTTGTTCCCTCCTCTGATTTAATCAGGGATCAGAATGGGAGGTTCTTACTGCAGACTGGCTTTAACCCTCCCATCATAACTGCAGGCTTAAACATGAGGATGGTCATTAAACACGACCATGTCGGGTTGCATCCTTCTCACATTTATACATGTGTTGTTTTGGCAACAAGGTACAAAAGACCAGCACCAAAAGATATTTCTAATGACTGATGACACTCAAATTTCAGAGTGAATTTAACTCTACGCAGATTATATTGTATTTCATCCAAAATGTACAATTTGTGTAGTACTTCTGTCTTTCTTTTCACAGGTCATTGCCAGGATGTGACTCAGCTACCTAAAATCATCTGGATGTCCGTGGCCGAGTCCGCAGAGATGAACTGCAGCCACACCAGAGACAAAGGTCATAACCAGATGTACTGGTACCGACAGCGTCCTGGGGAGACCATGGCCCTCGTCGTGTACACGGTATACGGTGGGCAGCCAGACTACGAAGGAAACTCCAAGACCAAATACTCAGCAGTCAAAGACGCCATAGAGACCGGAGCTCTGACCGTGAAGGACCTGCAGCCTGATGACAGCGGTGTGTATTTCTGTGCTGTCAGCAAACACAGTGATGTGAGGAAATACAACAGCTGAACAAAAACCGACTGCCAATAAAACAGAGTTAATCAGAAACCTAAGCCTGCACTGCTGTGACTCTCCAGTAGATGGCACTGGAGATCCATAAAGGTTTTTCAGGTTTAACAGTAATGGTATGGCAACATTGGGCGTCTTCATAAAAGAGACCAGAACCTGTTAGACACATTTTTCTGCTCAGAGAGACAGAGAGTAGATCATCATGCTGACATTTTCCCTTTTGTTTTCGCTCATGGGTAATCAACTTCTTTATTTTTCATTTTTCATGAACCATAATTTATATTTCCCATACACTTAAGTCATAAGAGAGAGGGTTTTATATATATATATATATATATATATATATATATATATATATATATATATATATATATATATATATATATATATAAAAAGTTTAAAGATGACCAAAAAATGATGTATTATTGAACTGAATTTTCTTTCAATCTTCAAGGCGTTTGTCTGAGCGTCGAGGTTCATCAAACTCCTCCGGCAGCTTTCAGAAAACCTGGACAGGACATGCAGATGGTCTGCAGCCATGGAAAGACCGACTACACGCTCATGCAGTGGTACCAGAAATCCCCCGGAGACGAAGCGCTGAAGCGCATTGGACACTTGAACTATGGCAGCAAAGAAATTGAAAATCCTTTTAAGAGACATTTTAATTTTACCGGAGACTTGAGTGGAGAGACGGCGAAGAACGCCTCTATGATAATCACTGACCTGAAGCCTGAACACACTGCGGTGTATTACTGCGCAGCCAGCTATGCACAATGACAGCAAAGCCAGTGTTGTTCATACAAAAACTCAGGCCGGTTTCAGCTGAAGTCATTGGGTTATGTTTGAATAAGCCCCGCCCACTTCTTGATTTAATGCCGTCACTTTTTCTCTCATAGTTCAGTCGACTATTAGAATCAGAATCGCAGTCTGACAGTATTTGTTACATTCTTAAGATTTAATGTCACCAATCGGGTTTTAACATGATCTGTTTTCTCCTTTTTTGTATCATAACAGGTATTCACTTGTGAACAGGAGCAAATTTTGAACAAATTCCTCACATTTCGAGATAATTTATCGATCTTTGTTGCCTTCCAGGTGCTGCTTTCGGCCTTGAGGTCCATCAGTCCCACTCCGACCTCATCGTGAAACCTGGAGAAAAAGTTCACATCTTCTGCACTCATGAGAAAACAAACTTCTGGATAATGCTCTGGTACCAGCAGCCGCCTGCAGACACGGCTTTGAAACTAATTGGACATTTGTACACAAGCAGCATCAAGATGGAGGATGAAGACGATCAAAACATCCGAATCGTCGGAGACTTGAGCGGCAGCACAGCAAAGAATTCCTCTCTGGTGATCAACATGGTGGAACAGAAACACACGGCCATTTACTACTGCGCAGCGCAAGAAGCACACTGATGAAGAATCCTGCCTGCGCTTTACAAAAACTGCTTTATCATCATCATCATCCTCAGTGGTTTAGCAGAAGAATTTGGGGGAAAAACTGCTCTCAAGCACCTGCTTCTCTGTTTTTAATTGAGCGTCTTCATGCTAAAAAGTGACACAGTTTCATTAAAAAAGAAAAAAAAAATGCCAAAAAACAAAACTTGCCCATGGATAGTAGCTAATAAATTAGAGCTAAGCTTTCCAGAGAATTAGGTTAATAAAAGTTTATTCTAAATTTAAAAAGTAGAGTGAGATTACTTTTTCACAAAGGTTCATGTAAGGCTGAGTTTTACCCCTTAAAAATAAAATCAACATACAAAAATTACATTTGGTATTGTCTCTGGTTATTTTTGTTTGACATTAAAATGAGTTTGTCGTGAATGTATAAAATCATATTTTGGTTACAGACACATGTGAGGTGATTTTATGTTGTGTTGCTGTTGTTTAATTGGCTTTTTGAGTTGAAAAGTTAAGGATTATGTTAAATCTCGATGAATAACACACACTAGTTTTTAAGGGTCTATCTCAAATGATTTCATTATTTTAGAAATCACTGAATGGCTTAGCACCAAAACACATTAAAGATTTGCTGTTGTTGTATCAACCTTCCAGTCCTCTCAGCTCTTCTGTTCTGCATCTCCAGAACCAGAACCAAACACGGAGAAACAGCATTCAGCTTCTATGCATCACAAATCTGGAACAAACTTCCAGGAAACTGTAAAACTGCCGAAAGGATGAGTTAATTAAAATCATTTTTGATGATGCCATTTGACAAAACATAATGTTTACTGCTTGTTTCAAAATGGGCAACTGTGTGAAGATTTTGTAATGTAAAAGAAATTTTAATTGTCTTGATGCTAAAATGTGCAATATAAAGGCCTCATGTATTCATTAGTGTTGCTCTGTTCATACACTAAGTTTGTCTTTTCCTCATTTTCAAATCTGAATATATATTTGTTGATAATCAAATTATCCAAAGGCATGTCATTTGGTTTTTAAGAAAACATAACAGTTCTCCTTAAACAATTTTAAAAAAATTAAAAATCAAAAAGAATTTATTAAAATATTTCAGTCTGGTGTTCACTGTATACAGCTCTGGAAAAAAAAGAAGAGCCGTCTGCACTGAAGCCCATTGAAAACCTTCTGGTTATTCCACCTAATATTGATTCTTTTCCTGAGCTAAAAAAATCAGTATTATTGTGTCTAAATTAATATGAACTTGTTTCCTTTGCATGAGGTCTTAAAGCACTGCATCTTTTTTGTTATTTTGTCCATTTCTCTTTTTCTGCAAATAAAAACTAAAGTTTTGCTTGAATTTCAGAGACATGTTGTCAGTAGTTCATAGAATAAAAGAGCAACATTCATTTTACTCAACCATGTACCTATGAAATCAGATACTGATCATTTTGCAGTGGTCTCTTAATTTTTTCCAGTGTATGAAGTGACTCCACCCATCTGGTGACATCACAGTGATGAAGAAACACCAACAACTGACACAGAGTCAGTTCACTTGTGCATGTAAAACAAACTCTCCTCATCTCAGCGAAAATGATTTTAATTATTTTTTGCCATTTCCTCACAGGTACCAGCTACTTTATTCTGGAATAACATGTAAATGTTCCTGCACCTCTTAAGTCACTAATCTGTAAAAAAAAAAAACTTTCACTGCAGCAGGTTTTTCTCTGGACATTCACGTCCATCAGTTTCCTCCGGCTCTCCTGGGAAGAGAAGGACAAAGCGTGCAGCTGGTGTGCAGCCATGAACACGGAGACCTCAGAGTGATGCTGTGGTACCGGCGGCGGTCCGCCGAAGTCGCCCTGGAGCTCGTCGGCTACGGATACGTGGAGTTTAAAGACGACAGCGTCGAGGAGGCTTTCAGGCAGAAGGGCTTCAGCTTAGCAGGAGATCTGAGCGGAAACAACGCCAAGAACGGCTCGCTCTTCATCAGGAGCCTGAAGGCGGCCGAACACGAGGCCACGTATTTCTGCGCCGCCAGTAAACCCACAGTGGATCAAACATCCACCTGCTCCTGACAAAAACCTCTACGACTCTGCTCTCACTTCAGCCTACAAGGACTTTTGTATTTGGAAGAACAAAATGCAACTGAAGCGATTCCATCTGCAAACGGTGGAGATTTGAACAAGTGACACAAATGTTTTGTTTTGTGGGTTGAAGGTTGGAGCAAAACATAGACAAGACCTGGGAATGTGCCCAAAGTAGAGGATTAAAATTAATAATCATAATAATTCTGTTGTTTTTTTATTTTTATTTTATTTAGCTTTATTAGTTTTCTTAGAATGCATTTTGATCAAAGCATGTTCATGTAATCGAATGGCCCAGTTAAAGTCTAGACCTCAAGCCAAAATGAGAAACAATGTAACGCCGTGATATGAATTTAACAAGGCGGAGCCTGAACTCCTTGGAACAAAAATGTGAAAAAAGTTTAAGCAGTGTGAATAATTTTTCAGTTTTATACAGCGAGGTCACTTCCTGCTCCGCCTTCCTGCTCAGGAAGCCCTGCAGAGATCAGCAGGTCGCTCAGTTCCAACATGAAGCTTCATCACCTCACAGTGTGCATCGTCACTCTGTGCTGGATTGAAGGTATCCCTTAAATTTTCACGTCATTTTTGCAAAAAAACATATGTACTACATAATTCATTTTTAAACAGTTTATCTTTTTTTTTTCCCCACAGGCGTTTACCCGAGCAAAGAGAAACTTGTGTTTCAGTCTCCACCCGACCTCCTTCTGCAGCTACACGATGCAGCCAAGCTGACGCTGACGCACAAGATCCAGAGCTACGACACCATCCTCTGGTATCAGCGCTCACCGGGAGACTCTTCCCTGAAGCTGATCGGCTACATGTCTTATAAAAACCCAAACATCGAGGGTGGATTTGTCGGCCGCTTCGAAGTAAGCGGAGACGGAGAAAACACGGCTCATCTCCACATCCTGAACCTGACCGGCGCCGAGTACAACGGAGAATATCTTGGAGCGGCGAGTATGCACAGTGGAGAAGACGGCGGCGCTCTCATACAAAAACCCCCCATGAACAGCAGGAAACCAATAAAGCCACATGATGCCTGCAGAACAACGCCGGCACAATACAAACAGGTGTACAAAAAAATTAAAATGAAAACATCTAAATCTCAACACTCCAAACTATAACTGCACTCAAAGAGTGAAAGATTTAAATTTAAGTCAAGTTTATTTGTGGTGAACATTTCAGCAACAAGCCAGTTCAAAAGAGCTTTAAAATAATAAAAACAATTATTATAAAACAAGCAGTAAACATGGGCTGCACAGTGGCAGAGTTGGTAGAGCCATTGCCTTACAGCAAGAAGGTTCTGGGTTCAATTCCCAGCCCTGGTCTTTCTGCATGGAGTTTGCATGTTTTCCCTGTGCATGCATGGGCTTTCTCCAGGTATTCTAGTTTCCTCCCACAGTCCAAAAACATGTCAGGTTAATTGGCCTCTCCAAATTGCCCCTTGGTGTGCATGGTCTCTGTGTTGCCCTGCAACAGGCTGGCAACCTGTCCAGGGTGTACCCTGCCTCTCACCTGGAACGTTAGCTGGAGTTGGGCACCAGCAACCCTGCCGACCCCACTGAGGGACAAGGGTGCAAAGAAAATGGATGGATGGAAGCAGTAAACATCACATTTTGTCAAAGGCCAGAATCAAAATCATGTATGTCAATAAATGTTCCACTGTAGTGACTCTAAGAAGGTGGGTCTTTAGTCTATATCTAAAGGAAATCAGCTGTTTTGTAGTTTTCTGGGAGTTTGATCAAGATTAGAGGATCAATGTTGCTTCTACATGTTTGCTTCTAGGAATGCAGAACAGAACCAGAACCAGGAGCTGCTGGAGGGTTGGTGCAACATCAACAACAACAACAACAACAATAACAATAACAATAACAGATCTTTAGCATATTTTGGATGCTTAACTGGTTTGGTGCTTAAATAACTTAAATACATTCTAAGTCAGGAAAGAAATCAGCAGATTCTACTTCCTAATAGACGCGTCTCATTTAGTACATTAATTATGATTAATCAATGAGTTAAAAATCCTTTTAAAAACTTTTCAATGATAATTATCAAATTGAACAGAAAGATGTGAAGGCAGATCAAGTAGCAAAGTTTTCTTTTTCCTAAAACAATGAATAAAAATAAAATTGATAAAAT
Source organism: Poecilia mexicana (assembly GCF_051168715.1). Taxonomy (NCBI): domain Eukaryota; kingdom Metazoa; phylum Chordata; class Actinopteri; order Cyprinodontiformes; family Poeciliidae; genus Poecilia; species Poecilia mexicana. Next base: position 5,348,637 of record NW_028263391.1, on the reverse strand, counting down.
AAATGATTTAACAGGGGGAAATTAGGCACAAAAAAGCAAAACAATTTAATAAGACAAAATAATCATACTAAACTTTGGATTTTTCCAAAAGTTTTAATTCTGTCTGAATCTAAAGTGAATCTAAACCCTGACCAGCAGAGGGCAGCAACAACACGTGGATGTGTTGATCCCTGTAAGCTCCTCCTCCTTTAAAACATGCATTAAATGGTTTCCCTCCGGTTTGCTCTTTCACAATATCTCTGCATGTTTGTATTTTCAAACAAATTCTATAGACGGAAATTAAAAATAATAAAAAAATCTAAAATGTCAATCACTGTCCTGATGTTTCTGTTTTTGTTTGCAGGTGAGTAAGAAGATGAGTTCAAGTTTTCTAACAAACATTTATGCTACTTTAACTCTTATTTTATTTTATTTTTTTGTCTTGTAGACATCGTGGCGTCACAACCCATCATCCAGCAGTCGCCTGCCTCCATCCTGGTAGAGCCGGGACAAGCTGCCCATCTCCACTGTTACCATGGCGATAACAGCTATCCCTACATGCTCTGGTACCAGTCGGCGGCGGGAGGCGGCCGGCGGACCATGGACCTGATCGGACTGCTTCACTATGAAAACCAAAGTCCCGAGAAGGGCTTCGAGGGTCGCTTCAACATGACGGGTCATTCCAAAGGCAAAGCTCAGCTGATCGTCTCCGACGCCAAACCAGGAGACACAGCAGAGTATTTCTGTGCAGCCAGTTAACACAGTGCTGCATTTCCCCCGGCTGCTGCACAAAAACACTCCAGCTCACACCTGCATGGACTGAGAGATAAACGTCTGGTAAGAGGTGTGAATTAGACTGACATGACTGTCATAAACATGAAGGAGTCTTTATGAATGTTTATGACTGTTGTCATGACGCGTCATTCAGTAAATAATGAGACTTTTAATGTAAAGTTGCTTTAAAAGTTGCATCAAAAGTCTATTAAAAGTGTCAACTTTGCGTTAAAGTGTCACTACTTACCCAGTAATTCAAAGCTGGCCCTTTTAATGTGACTTTTAAAGCATTAAAAGTCACATTATTTACCAAATGATACTTCATGACACCAGTCATAAACATTCATAAAGACTTCTTTATGTTTGTAACATGAAGGAGTTGATTGAGGGAGACTCCTTCATGTGTTATATCAAGTTTATGACTTGAAGTTGTTTGAGAAAAGGGTGGGATTTCACAAATGAGCGTCTCTCCATCTTTCTTTCAGAAGTGATGTCACTTCCTCCTGACAGATGCTAACCTCTCGGCTCAGTGAAGTTAAACCGTTTTTGCTCCTCTGAGGACAAAATGACACCAAGTAGCATTGCATGGGCATGTTTTATATTTTGGACCGCAGGTAAAGTCAGTGCAGTTTCTCTTATCGTAATTAATAATTAATAATAAACCATTGTGTATTATGATTTTTTTCTTTCTTTGTGGTTTTTCCAGGTGTATGTGAGTGCGTCCTGATCACTCAGTGGCCCAGAGACATCATCAGTAGCTCGAGCGCAGAAATGCACTGCTACCAGAACGACACCGACTATGAATATCTGTACTGGTACCGACAGCTTAGCGGAGGACAGATTCAGCTCATTGTGTATTTGCTAGCTGGCAACGCCAACTATGAGCCAGACTTTAAATCCGGCTTCAAAGCAGAGCGCTCGCAGACGAAGCAGTGGTCTCTGACTGTCTCCAGCGTTCAGAAGAAAGACGAGGCTGTGTATCTGTGTGCTGCCAGTCACACAGTGCAGCAGCAGACCTGGAGACTGTGACAAAAACACACAGCAGAGAGGAGGATGGCTGCTCCCTCACCTGCCGCCCTCAGAGTTATGATCAGAGAGATTTCTAAGCTCAGCAACAAGAACATCGTTATCGCTTAAATTCAAGAATGTGGGGCCCTGTATGCTAAAATAAAATATATTTTGCTATTGCTATTACAGTAAACTATCAGTCAATCAATCAAGATTATTTGTACAGCAGTTCAAAGTGCTTTAAATCATAAAAACACAAAAACAGAAGAAACTTAATCTGTACTGGATATGAACTGATGATGGTAGGTTTAATACATTCTGTGGCCAATAACTCTGTGTTGTTACTCAAATAAAAAAAAATACTTTGACTTTAGTCATTTTCAAATACTTGAATATTTTTTACACACATAAAAATCCCAAAATATTATGACAACTCACCCGATATGGCCGTATTAATAAAAAATGGAAATAATAAATAAGTAGAAATAGCTCTTTCTATTTGCCTAAATTTTAATCAAAACAATTTAAGACATGCTACCAAAAAAAAAAATTATTGAATAAACATTATTAATGTCAGAATTTAGCCAATATTGAAAACTGAAGCAAATCTACTTTGTATATATTCAACTAATTTTAATTTCTGATACTTGATTCGCTTCAAAATGTTTTTACAGTAAAAATCTAGAAACGAAATGGAAATCCGCAACATGCTGTTACCCAATTCATTTCTTCCTAAATCGATTTTGTCTCATTAATTTCACAACAATCAGACGCAGAAGCGTGTGACGAAGCTGTCCTGTGCTCATGTTACCAGCAGGTGGAGCCACAGCACATGACATCCTGACATGCAGCCTCCTCCAATCGGGTGTGTTCATGATTTGACCAGGTTGCTGTTCCTCCTGTTCCTCCCGGCGGAGTCTCTTCTCTTCACCTCATTGCTTCATAATGTCTTCACCTACACAGACCTTCGGCTTCCTCCTCATCTGGTTCTCAAGTAAGATTTCAAATCCAAGTTGACATTTATTGCAAATACTGACCTGACCTTCTGTTGTTTTTTCCTACAGATCAGGTAAGCGCTGCAAATTTTCGCCAGTCCTCTCCTCTCATAGTTAATGAGAGCAGTGAGGTAGAAATCACCTGCAGCCATGACGATAGCTCTCTTATAGTGATGCTCTGGTATCAGAATAAAAAGGACACAAACTCGATGACCCTCATCGGATACGGATATGAAACCTCCCAAAACTACGAGGGTGAATTTGAAAAGGAATACAAGCTGACAAGAAAAAACACAGTCGAAGGAGCCTTGAAGATACTCAAAGCAGATCCGTCCCACTCAGCTGTGTATTTCTGCGCTGCCAGCACACAGTGATGTGGTTTATTGGAACTCCCTCACTAAAAACCCTGATACATTTTCCTCCTGTGCAGGAGGCAGAGACGTCCACGCTTCTAAAAGATGCATCTTTTTACAGATCCTGACAGGAGCAGCAGCAAAAACCTGCAGGATGCCGAGAATGATGATCCTGTTTCTCCTCATCTTGCCTCAGTGTAGGTTATGATGCATTCAAAATGTAAAGAAATTTCCATTTTACTTTTTTTTTTAAATTGTATTATTTTAAGTGTACTCATCTGTACGGAAGAGGATTAGGGTCACAGGAGAGAAAAAAATAATTCTGATTAATCTCAAAATTCTGAGATTAAAATCAGAATTCTGACTTCTTAAAATCAGAATTCAGATTTTAAAATAAGAATTCTTATGTTAAAGTTAGAATTCTGACATTTTCTAAGAATTTTGAGAAAAAAGTCAGAATTCTGTGAAAAAAAATCTGAATTTTGAGAAAAGAAAATCAGAAATCTCAGATGAAAATCAGAATTCTGACTTTTTCCCAGAATTCTGACTTTAATATATATAAGAATTCTGAGATTAAAGCCAGAATTCTGAGGAAAAAAAAGTCAAAATTCTGACATTTTCCAGTGACCCTAATCCTCTTCTGCACATTTGCCATCAGACCTAACAAACAATCCGTTTTCCCCACAGTTCAAGCTAAGAGTGTACAATTTCAACCAACTGATCCCAAAGTAGTCAACATGGCGGACGATGTGGATTTCCACTGCCATCACAACGACAGCGGTCTAAATGTTATGCTCTGGTACCAGCAAACAGACACCGGTGCTATAGAGCTGATAGGATACAGCTACGTCGGGAGTGAAGCGGTCTATGAGAAAGCCTTTGAAAGCAGGTTCAAGATTACAAGAAAAGACACCCAGACAGGAGGCTTGAACATCGACGGAGCCTCTGCCTCAGACTCCGCCGTGTATTTCTGTGCTGGCAGTACACAGTGATGTGGTTTAATGAAACCTCATGACTAAAAGTCCTACCGTTTCATTCTGATGCGTTTAGAAAAGCTTCAAGTTGGGTTGCCTTTGTCTAATGAGAACCGATTTCTATGAAATCACTCGACTGTATTTGTGATTTTAGTCGTTTTTCCTTATATGTTCTTTTTGTTTCATCATTTTGCTTTTATTGTAACATAATAGTTGATGTTCTTAAAGCACTTTGACTGCCTGGTGACGGCCAAACTCAAATGACTGCCATGTGGAATTTACTGACATTTTTGCAAAGATGAGCAGTGTGAAAATCAACCCACCTGTTAAAGATAGGATCTTTAATTCAAAGGATCTTGACATTTGTACCATTTCAAAGAAATGCTATTTTCTAAACATGGACACTAGTGTCTTTTTGAACATGCTACTATTAACTGTTTCCATTTAAATATGCACAAAACTTTGTCAATATTTCACTAATGTAAAAAAAAACAACAACAAAAAACACACACACAATTTACCAACTGCGGTGTTTCCAATAAATGAGAAGCAAAAATAAAATCACACATGAAGAGGTTTGTTCACGCCACGACCCCCAAACCACTACTTGACCTCTTTCTTCTCCATCGTTTGCGCCAGCGACAACATTCGGTTGCTGATCATGTGACTCACATGATGTGAATATTTTTCTTTTATGAAATAAACCAATTTTAATTCGGGGGGGGAAACACACCTTGTCCCAGCGCCAAAGCCTTCTTTCAAAAAACAAGAGTGTTTCCCAAACTGCCATGTTTCCACTGAGTGAACTTATTTTCGATTTTCCACTCAGCAACTGATTTATGTTTTCACATAAAGTCACATCAGCCTGAGTAGTTTATTTTCCTCCTTTAACAAATCAAATTAACATTCAAAAACTGCATGTATTTTGGGAGTTTATCTTTGGTTGGTGTGAATTATTGTTTGATGGTCTGACAGGAAACAAAAACAGAAATCTGCATCAGATTTCACATCATGGTAAACTACAGACCACCTTAGGTACACATGCATTCTCAGTGCTGTTAATCTAAGTGGATTAACAACCAGATTGTTAATCCAATTCCTGGACTAATAATAAATAAATTGTTAATTGTGACTCGACTTGAGACACTGACTGGCGACATGTGATCATGTGACCTCCTCCTCCTCCTCCTCCTCCTCCTTTTTCCTGTGAACAGAACAGCTCTTCCTCACTCAGCCCAGCGCTCCTCCTCAGACAACATGCTGATCACAGCTTTTCATCTGCTTCTGCTTTTACACTTAGGCGAGTCCAGCAACACCGACAGAAACCGCTCATGTTCAGGCAGCCACAACGTAGACGTGCATTTGACCTACATTTCACTGTAATGATTAAAACTCAATGTTTCATCTTTCTCAGGTCTCACTGTTGAAGTCCTCCAGCCTGCGGATGTCATTTCTAATGAAGGAGACAAGGTGACGTTTCAGTGTAAGCTGGGCCAGAATTTCATGAGTTATCACACCATGTTCTGGTACCATCAGAAGCACCGTGGAGCTCAGATCGAGTTCATCCTCAAAGAGTTCCAGACAGATGTTGGACGCTTCCTGTCGTCTGTCGATCATGACAAAAACAGCTTCACTCTTAGCATATCCGGGCTGCTTGTGAACGACAGCAGCACCTACTACTGCGCTGCCAGTCACAGTGATGCAGACAAACCACAACCTCGTACAAATAGCAGGTCGTGTCCCAGATGTGTAAGAAAGAGCTGCGGCTGGTTTGGTTAGCAGAGTCTTTGCGCTTTAGCTGATCCACAGCACAATGACTTCTTCTTCTGCTCAAACACATGGCACTCCAGTTTGTTTACTTTTAGCTTCAGTTTTAAGGGAAACTCACTTTAGAAAAAAAATCCTTTAAAAAAAAACATTTTAGTCAAAAATGTAATTATGTACTGTTGAGGGATTCAGGAATACAACAGTCACTAGAATTTCAATGGTTCCTCAGATCCTAATGGACTGAAGTCCTGCAGATCCCTGAAAAGACGACAAGTAAAGGACATAAAACACAAATATTGATGGATGAAATGTTAGGATTAAGATGTGACAAATAAAAGGTGTGACTTAAAACAAAATGAATCCATAACCGGATGAACTTTAAAACAAAACATAAGGAAAAAGTCTGGATAACAGAATATTTTTTTTACAGTTTACAGTTTTTTCAGTATCCATCTAGACTCGCAAATGATTTTAATGGTTTTCTATAAGAGTAAAAAAAGTGTTTTATTGTGAGTTTATGTGACACAACAACACAAAGTAGTGCATAATGTAAAAGAAGAAAAATACCAGATGGTTTGGTTCTGTGACAGATTAAAGCGTATGTCTGATAAATGACAGAGCTCACTAAATATAAGCTTCATAAATTATCAACTTTTTTTATTATTCCAACCTCAAACCAATTAGTTAATGCATTAATTCTTCAGCAGCACTTTTAAACTGGATGTCATTAAGCTGGGTGATGTTGAGGATGTTTAATTGTAATCTATGAAAACTCAACTTGACTGGTGACATGTGATCATGTGACCTCCTCCTCCTCATCCTTCTTCTTCTTCTCCTTCCTGTGAACAGAGCGGCTCTTCCTCACTCAGCCCAGCGCTCCTCCTCAGACAACATGCTGATCACAGCTTTTCATCTGCTTTTGCTTTTACACTTAGGCGAGTTCAGCAACACCGACAGAAACCGCTCATGTTCAGGCAGCCACAACGTAGACGTGCATTTGACCTACATTTCACTGTAATGATTAAAACTTAATGTTTCATCTTTCTCAGGTCTCAGTGCTGAAATCCTCCAGCCTGCGGATGTCATTTCTAACCGAGGAGACAACGTGACGTTTGAGTGCTTGTTGGGAAAACAGTTCATGGCTCATTTAACCATGTGCTGGTATCAACAGAAGCACCGTGGAGCTCAGATCGAGTTCATCCTCAGAAAGAACCAGACGAATGCCGGACGCTTCCAGTTGTTTATCGATCACGAAGAAAACAGCTTCACTCTTCGCATATTTGGGCTGCTTGTGAGCGACAGCAGCACCTACTACTGCGCTGCCCGTCACAGTGGTGGAGACAAACCACAACCTCGTACAAATAGCATATCAGAGGAGCGCAGGAAGGAGCTTTGATAGCTTTGGTTTGGTCTTTGAGATACGCAGAGACTGTCCACTTTCATGATATGGACATGAAGTTTTATCACAATATTCTGAGGTAATATTGTTACAACAATAAAAGTGATAAGAACTATTCATGACTCTTTTCAGGTAACTATGACTATGACTGTGACCTAATGACAGCAATCATACACTAACAATGCTCTTACTACTAATATTCCCATTTGCACTTTTTTAGGACGCCACTCGAAGCAGTGGGATTGGTATCACTAAAACACACGCAGTACCTAGATCTAATCATATTTTCAAATTTATTGATATTCAAAATCTTACTGTGGTGAGACATTTATTATGATAAATCATAAACGATGCGATAAAAGCCCACCCCTAAAAACACAGGGGAAAATTGTTTATATGACAAACAATTGATGTAGAGTGAAGGAAATAAATGGGCCTCCAGTTTTTACTTCTAACTTCAACTTAACCGTCTCATGGTCTTAAGATTCGGTGTCCACTGGACTGTGTGCAATCCGACGGGGTCGCATTGACCCCACTTGCACTTTTAAGACTTTTTTTAGGTTGTGGTTTCAGGAACTGACAGTCTGACGGTACAAATTCCCTGCTTCCCCACTGTTTAGAGACAGATTTTTGTCAATTACACTGTTCACTGGGCTGTGGTTGCCACTAAAACATGTATCATCATGTACTTTCTTCTTTGCACCAGTGGTGCAACTACACATTATTCAGGTGGATGCAAAAACATAAATCGGCGCCCTCCCCCCATCCCTTTCTCCACCGAAGGAAGGTTGAAGGAGCGTGAAAAACATACGCTCGCTCTTACCCCTCCCAAGACGACGTTACGTGAAAGGTAAACCTACATTTACCTCATAACGTGCGTGAGGTGAAGGAGCGTAAGGCGCGCTGAAGTGTATGGGAAAACATAATCGGTGCGCCGCCCCCTCCAGACGGGGTTTTGACGCCCCCTCTGGTGCTGCGCCCCTATGCGTTGCATACCCACTTTTTGCGCCACTGCTTTACACAGAAGTTAAAGTTATTATTCTACATGCAGAAGATGATTGCTGCTGTGGTTTCTCTTTTTCCCCTCTCTTTCTGCAGGTTTAGCGGCAGACTTTTAGAGTTGACATGTTTTCTCGCTGTGCTTCTTTCTCTCCTCTACTCCCATCTTCTTTCCTTTTAAACAATTTCCCCAACTTTCTCCCTTTCTTCATGTCTCTGTCCATTAAAATTGAAATAAACCCAAAGAAAACTCTAAGTTTCATTTATATGTCAAGTGGCGCATCGTGGCTAAAGCTGTAATGCTCCACTTGTGAAAGAAAATCTGTTGGGCGTCAACCTGACAACCAGTCTGAGTGCCGCACTGCTGGACAGAACATAAAACAACTAAAATAACATTAAAAAATAAACCAGAATATTATTGAAAAGTTCATTTATTTAATCTGACAACCAAAACTCATCAGGACTTATATTCTACTTTATTGAACACAACTGATTGAAATTGATCAGCACAGCTGTCTAGAGTGATATTACTTGTCAGAAAAATGTCTATAAGTCTATTCAATACATATTTTAAGCTTGAATGTTCTCAGCAGCAGTTCCCTTAAAGCTCAGACCCATCTGACGTGGAGGTGCAGTTCCCTCAGGCTCCACTAGGAGACGTTTGCTGCAAAGAAAAGACTGAGCGAGTCGAGATATTTTGAGAACTCCAGAAGCTGCAGGCTGAGCTGTTCAGCTCTGCTGCAGACATTATTTGAAATTCACCATGACGACAATGATAATAGTTCTGATTATCTTGTGTACGTTTTTCTTTAATCAATTTTATCGACTCCTGTAGCATTCACCACATGCACCACATGTTTTTATGACATTTTTCTCTCTCGTTTTGCAGCTTCCTCGGTCTGCGTTGAAATCCTTCAACCGCCTTTCGCCATCAGCCGCGAAAACGACCCGTCCGTCACGCTGACGTGCGAGCAGGACGACGACCAGCACTACTACATGTACTGGTACAGACGGAGGAGCTCAGGCGGGCTGCAGCTGGTGGCGCTCTCTCTCGGTAAAGACACGTGGGACGTGGAACCTCCTTTCAACAAGTCCAGGTTCGCAATGCGGCGACCCGCCGTCCTGAACTCCACCCTGCAGATCCAGCGCCCTGGGGCGGCGGACTCAGCCGTGCATTATTGCGCGTCGAGAAGAGCACAGCGACTCAGAAAGCCTCCGCTGCTCAACAACCCGGAGAGATCACAGGAGGGAGGGAGGGAAAAAGGAAGATTGGTGGAAGGAAAAACTCCAGCAGATGCCCAGGATGCAGTAAAAACAAGAAACAAACTTTTAATGTGAAAACTAATTAACACATTGTGTTTTTTTAGCTGTAGAAGTAGAAGACTATACATTTATGTTGGTATTTCCTTTGCATTCAGCTCTGAAACACCACAAAGCTGATCTGCTCTGATTAGGCTGCAGGTGTTTGCAGGGTTAGCCACACAGAAATACTGACTTATATACTGTCATCAGTTTCCCTGTAAATGTTTCACCTTTAAATGCTGTTTCATTTTTGGATTTCCTGCCGATTATATCATGTTTAAGATGTGATCACACACTGACCTCTAGAGGGCTCACGGGAGATTACACTTACATGGAGCAGTGTAACAAAAAATGCATCTGTCATGCATATATATATATATATATATATATATATATATATATATATATATATATATATATATATATATATATATGTGATTCTTGAGAATAGGGACAAAATGGGTTTTAATTTTCCCATAATTTTTTTTTGTTATTTCTCAACCTTATGTATGCAAATATGACAAATAATGTTTAGGAAATGTAAAGATGCTAAGGTGCAGGCTCCCAGTTGCAACACTTTTTAAAAAAAAATTATATTTTTAATCGACCTGACCTAGAAAGTTGTCATCACCATCTGACAAAAATAAATAAAAAAATCATTTTTAATGACCCTATTAGTGATATTTTTACTCATTTTACAGACAAATGCTTCTCAAGAAACAAAAGAAAGATTATTTAAAACCAAAAACAACAAAAAGTCCATCTGATGGAGTTGACACTGCATGACGGAGTTGACAGAACTGAAGGTGGTGACAAACTAGTGAATAAAATGAAAAACTTGGTACATGTGAAGTAATGCAATTTATGTAAAATACATTAAAATGAATTAACTGCACATTTAAGTGAGATTTGACAACAATTTCACTGAAAGAGTCAGAAAAACTCTGATGGAGTTGACATCTGACGGAGTTGACAAAAAGCCAAACTACCTCAATTTATAGGATGTTATTCTGAAGGAGGCCATATTGTAGGGTCATTTCATCAGGTCCATGAAATCTTTACATTATACCAAAATTAAGCTTTTATTTCACAAAATTTTATCAAAGTTTTGTAAATTGTCAGTTATGGTGTTGACACATCATGGTTGTGACAAGCAACTTAGGAATAAAACAGAAGAAAAAACTAAAGAATAACTTAAGCTAACCGGAGCTAACTAGCCCTCCTAGCAAAGGAAGAGAAAAGACAACGTCATGGGGTCCTCAGAAGTTCTGGTGCCCCCCAATAATGCCTGATTTTTTTTTACATTCTTTTCATTTCTGACGGTGTTGACAAAAACTAAGGACAAATTTCAACGGAGTTGGAAAATATATAAAAATGATTTTTAATTCAATTTATTGATACCTCTATAATTATTTATATGACTACTTATACTTAATTGTCACAATATATAATTTTAGTATTTCTTTAATTATTTTAAACTATTATAATGTATTGATTTCTGCTCCTGGACAAGGGCTTTTACAGGCATCATCCACCGACTATGTTTAAAATAAAAAAAATATTCAGCAAATACCAGGAAAATATACATGGTTGTGTTCACATGACTCAGGTTAGTTGAGTCAGATATTTGAAAAAATTATATTTTGTGTATATTTTATTCAAATTTTGTGTTTTATCCATAGGACCTGTTTTGTCCATATTCTCAAGAATCACTGTATATATATATTTTAATGTGTTGTCTTGCCTATATAACCAACAGAATGGTGGGTCTGGTTGCCCCACAGTGTCAGGACAGGTTAGCTTTACAGAAAGGGGAACATTTACAATTTCCTGACTGAATTAAAGGCACAACTGATCATATTTCTTTCAGGCAATGAAAAACTTGCAAAGCAACACAGCAAGAAAGACATTAGGGGGTTTAGAGAAGACGGACAAGCGTGGAGAACACCAAATAGTCACAAGCTATTCACAATGTAAAGATAAGTAACGCTAAATTGTGAGTTCAATTTCACTAGATCCACTCACGCCTGACTACTGACTAGGATAGAGAAAGGAAAGGAAAAAAAAAAGATAAAAATAAAAATTAGTTCAAATATTTTTGAGCTTTTTGAAGTGGGTCAGTCTGGAAAAGACTCATGAATCCATTTTTGAGGCTTTGAGAATTCAGAGAAAGCCAAAGTTATTAAGCACAAAACAGAGAAAATATGAAACTTGACTACAAAATGAGCTCACCAACAACTCAGACAGGAGATCACAACAGAAGATGAGTTATTTAAAAGGTTTTTAATAGTTATTTGTACAGCATTTTAATTGTGTAACTACTTGCAATTGTTCTACAAACTCTGGAGCCTCTTGGCCAGAACGCCTTTGGAAAAGAGGTTTTTAATCTCAATGGCACTTTCCTGGTTAAGAAAAGGTAAAATAATACTAATAAAAAAATGAATAAATAAAATGGCAGCGTTTATGGTTGAGCAATAAAAGAAGAAAAACAAAAGGCCTTGACAGGAGAGTTCCCAGGTCAAACCACTGCTGACCAAAAAGGACTCATATCTCACATTTAGAAAATAATATTTTGATTTTGAAAGTCTGGGGAAATATTCTGTGTTTTGACATGGATATTTTTGTCCTAAAGGAATTATTTATGCTCAAAACACTGTAAACAAGTTTAATAAATGCATAAAATATATAAATGTGAAACTCAAACGTGGACAAAACAAATGCTTTGTGATTTTTATTGAGGTAATGGTTTTTACCAGAAGTGGGTTCCTTTATCACATCCTGCCCGGGGCCCAGGATCACTTTGGACCGGCTCTGATCAATTAGCTGTGTCATGTTCTTATGGTTATGGTGTGACTACATATTGATAAAAGAAAACATGTCAGGTCTCTCTTGTGAACGAGACGACGAGCATCAAGAAATTTTCCTGTATAAATAAAGGAAGAATAATAAAGTCTAACTGGAGAGTTTACGAATGAAGCATGAATTAATGAGAATGTAGGAATGATTTTTGATATTGCTGTAAGCATAAAGCTGCTCTGTTGTTGACCAGAACCAAACAAGGAGAAGCTTCATTCAGCTTCAATGATTCCTCCAGTCAGAAACAAACTTCCAGAAAACTACAAAACTGCTGAAACAGAATTCCTTTAAATAAATGCTAAAAACCATTTGATTCATAATAACTGGAACATTGACCAACGTATTTTATTTGCATTTGCTTGATAATTTTGAAGATGTCGTTTGACAAAATGTTTATTGTTATATTCATAATTGGTAACTGTATTATGTCTTTATGATGTAAAGAACTTTTTGCTGAAATCTGCCAGACTAATAAACTTGACTTCATATTTTTAATCTCTTTTTCTCAAATTTCCAAAACGTAAAATCGTTACACATCTGTCAGTGAACCAATTCTCTCTCTGCTGACTGATTGGCTGCAGAGTCATGGCCAGCTGACGTGTCACTTCCTGTTTACACCTCCAAACAAACAAAAGCAGTCAGCAGCTTCCTGTCCTCTGCTCTGCCTTCTTTTCTTAGCCGACCCAGAAATAGCAGCAGGCAGCTTGGAGCTGCTCCAGCGTCAAGTCGGCCCGACCTCCACAGCTGCTCCCACAGAGACTCAGATGGAGGCTGAGATACGGAGAGGCTGGCTGGGGGGGGCGGGGAGCGGGGAGAGACGGAGGCAGCAGGTTTTTGTGTGATGCTTTTCCACCGTGAGGACAGGGGGCCACGGTGATACAATCCTATAGAGCCGCCGTACAAAAACCTCCTCGCATTAACATCCATCATGTGGACGGCTGAGTGCAGCACAGAGAGCAGCAGCAGGAAGCAGGTGGAGGTGGGCAGAGTGGAGGCTCAGCCAGGCTTTAAGAAACACTTTAATATGTAGAAAATGAACCAGAAACAGCTTTTATTAACACATGTTTGAGTTTATACATGGAGCCATCGGGTCAGGTGTTCCTCAGGGTCAGAAATCACAACTTCTTTAAACGTTATGAAGCTCATCCTGCAGGTTTAACCTTCCTGATGATCTGGGTTATTACAGCCGGTCTGAGGGAGAAGATTCTGGAAAGTTTGGAGACTTTTTGGTCCAGGAGAGATTCAGTGCGACACTGGAAACGAAGCTTACTTTGGAAAAGGAACCAAACTCACAGTTTTAGGTAAGTTGGATTCTCACATGTTCAGTTCACTGAATCAGGTTAAACTAAATTCAAAGTTCTAGGATGAAAATAAAGAAAAGTTCTTTAGAGTTTAAAAGTTTGGCTGTATTAACCTGAAGTTGAATCACTGTGACCTACACTCAACCTGCTTACTTCGGTCAAGGAACCAAACTGACAGTTTTAGGTAAATATTCACTTTATTACAGAGTTTTAATGCATAATACTTTGATTAGGACCTCTGTACAGACAGACGAGTCTTTGTAAAGTTAATTCTGGTAGAAAAACAGGTTCATGTTCAGTATCACTGCACTGTGACAATGATGAAGCTTACTTTGGTCAAGGAACCAAACTCACAGTTTTAGGTAAGTTTAACTCTTCACATGTTCAGTTCTCTTCGTCATGATGAAACTGAACAGTTCAGTAAAAAGTGAAGGTCGAATCCGTCCAGTTTAAGTTCTGACATATTGAGCTGAACTCAGAGCACTGTGACCAACAGAGAACCTGCTTACTTTGGCCAAGGAACCAAACTCACAGTTTTAGGTAAATATTTCAGAGTTTTAATGAATAATACTTTGACTAGAGCCTCTGTCGGCTTTATGAAGTTAAATCTGAGAGGCAAACAGGTTCATGTTCAGTATTGCTGCACTGTGACAACGCCAACGAAGCTTACTTTGGAAAAGGAACAAAACTGAGTTTTAGGTGAGTAAGAGATGTATTAAAATGAGCTAAAATCACCAGTTTTCTACATTAGCATAGAGAGCCTTGTAGTTATACCTGAAGTTCAACTCGGCACTTTTTGACATTAAGCTGAAGCTCTGTGCCAACTTTGAAGCTTATTTCGGTCAGGGAACAAAACTGACTGTTCTAGGTGAGTAAAACACAAAAACTTCACTTTACTGACTCACATAAAGTACGTCTTACAATGTAATACATTTATATGTTTTGCCATTGTAAGAAATGTATAATAAAAGTAAATCTTTAGAGTTAATGAAAGAGGAAATAGTGTTTCAGATAAAACAGCCTTAAAGTGTAGGATAAGCAGCAGCTTAGCTTGTTTTGAGCGCTGATCTGCTGCACTGTGACTCTGGTGTTAACGAAGCTTACTTTGGAAGTGGCACTAAGCTAACGGTTTTAGGTGAGTAACAGGTTAAAATAATGATAAGTGAAAAAATTGAGCTATTTTTGAAAGAAACTTACTTTGAAAGTGGGACAAAGCTAACTAGTTTAGGTGAGTAGCACCTAAACCAAAGCTTTAGCTAAGCGCTAATTCATGTTCTGCTTGTTTTTGTTGGAATGAATCCAGGAGACGTTGCTGGTTTTTATGACCTAAATAGATGAATAAAACCCTCTAGCTTCAAATATTTGTACACTAGTTAAAAACCAGGATCTACTTGTTGGTTTTAAATATATATAAAATAAATAAATAGTAAAAGAAGAGAAGGTAAAAGCTGAATGATCAGCCATTACAAGCAGTGATCTTTAATGCTGTGCCACTGGTGGCTATGAAGCTCACTTCGGTGGAGGAACAAAGTTAACAGTTTTAGGTAAGAGAGTCTGCAAATATTAGAGAAAAGCTGCAAATTATTCACAACGATTCTTCAAATTATGAAGATTCTACCTGATCGGCTTGCTTTGAAATGACAAATACAGAATAACTTTAAGAAGGTAGGAGACACAGAGAGGCAGGAGGACGAGGTTTTGTCGCTGTTCAGAGTCTCTGTGCTCCTACGATCCTGCTTACTTTGGAGCTGGAACTAAACTCACCGTTTTAGGTAAGAAAAGTCTGGAGAAACGAAGCCGACGCTCCAACAACCTGGTGGTGATTTTGTTCTTGAGTTATTTGAAATAATTACACTACACTTGTTGAAATAAAAGTGAAATTATGGTAAATAATTAGACTTGCCGAGTAAAAAAGGGTAAGGGGATTTGTTTTAAAAGTTCATTTATGTGAGTAGGAACAGGTGTTCTCCACGTTCGTTCAGCTAAACCATGTTTGGCTCGAAGCCCAGATTATTACCCTGTCAGTTCTTATCAGCTCTGTGAAACACTGTGACTCCCAGACTGAAGCTTACTTTGGAGCTGGAACTAAACTCACTGTTTTAGGTAAGAAACACAAAAAATATTCACAACAAATCAACATGAAAAAAGATCAGAAGTAAAGGAAAATTAGTTTGGAAGTTCTAACAAACTAAATGAATAAAAAACATTTAATCTTCGGCTCTAGTGTAGATGTAAAAAAAAAAAAAGAATAAAAACTAACAGGAGTTGGTGAAAGAATTAGTTTTTGGCTTAGTTTTTCTACAAAAGTTGTTTAGTTCAAGTGTAAAAAGGTTTGAAGTCGGCGGCAGCTTTTCCTGCAGCCGTTTATCAGTGTGAACAACTTCGATCCTGCTTATTTTGGAGCTGGAACTAAACTCACCGTTTTAGGTAAGACAAAAATTAAAAACAAAGATTGTAGCTCCTGATGGGATCTAAATGTGAAGACAAAATAATACGTTATTTTCCTGATCATTCATCGTTAATAAGTCAGATAGTTGTTTAAAAGATGTCAGATTTATGATTTGTCCCCAAAAGAACAACGTTAGAATCAAAGTGAATTCTTGTCAAAAAAAAAAAAAAAAAACAAGAATAAAACTATAATGTCAGCGTTCTGGTTCATGTAGAAAACATAAACTAGAGAGTGTTGGGTTTTCTACCTGTGACTGAGTTCTGTGCTCTGAGTCTCATCCTGCTTATTTTGGAGAGGGAACCAAACTCACAGTTTTAGGTAAGATCACAGAAGAAAATATTAATAAAGCATCTGGTTATATGGAGAAAACCTGAAATGATTTCTAATAGTGTTTCGGATTTTAACCATGCAGATCAGAGTAGTAGTAACTTGTTTTATCTCATCTTTTTTTAAATAAACAGAAGATGGAGCGAAAGTCACTGAGCCACAAACGGTGAAAATCCTTCCACCTTCACCCCATGAGTGCAGAGACCAGAAGAAGAAGAAAGGGGAGAGGAGGAAGACCCTGGTGTGTGTGGTGTCTGGTTTCTACCCGGATCATGTCACCGTGTTCTGGCAGCGCAACGGCCAGAACATCACTGATGGTGTGGCGACTGACGCCGCCGCCAAGTGGAATGAAACCTCAGGACTGTACTTCATCACCAGCAGGCTGAGGCTGCTGGCCAAGACCTGGTTCAATCCTGACAATGAATTCAGTTGTCACGTCACATTCTTTAATGGAACAGACTACAACAACTACAGCAAACTTATTAAATGTACGTAACTTTAGAGAAACAAAACATTTTTAAGTGACTTTTTATGCTTCAGGTTTAGTAATGGTGTCATCTTTTTCTTTGTTTTCCAGCAAAAGAAATGGATAGAGGAATGACACGAGGTAAAAAACAAAATAAATAAATAAAAAATCACTATGTATTTTTATGCTCCAACAAGTGAATCTGGTGTTAACAGGTCGGCCATTAGCCTCCACAGCTCTAAAGTTTCTCTATCTGCCCAACAGAAAAATACCTGACAATTACCCAGAATGCCAAACTCTCCTACAGCGCCCTGATCCTGAAGAGCTGCCTCTACGCCGCCTTGGTCTGCTTTCTGGTCTGGAAGCTTCAGGTCGGTCCTGCAGAGTCTGCAGCTTTAACATCTCCATCAATATTAAAGAGATTAATGTGGGATTAAGTATGTCTTTTTGTTGTTCTTGTTGTTTTGCAGAGTTCACCAAGAAAACAGAAGAAGTGAGCGCTGAACTGACGCCTGAGCAAAGTGACAATCTGCAGGAGAAACTCTCTCTTTCTGGTTCTGTAAATAAAATCTCCAGAACACAAACACACACAGTTGCTCTGTGTGTGTTTGTGTTTTATTTGATTTGATCTGATGTGCTGCATGATTCTATTCTAAACACCGTGATAGTCTGAAGGTTTTTGGAACAACGGAGATTGTCGTCATATTGTCACCTTCCTAAAGTAATGATCCAAGTTTATTTTTTTTTTTGCCAGAAGTGATTCCCCCTAACCTTAACCCTAACCCCACTTCCCCCAATAATCTTTTGGCCAAAAAAAAACCCACCACCTCTTTTTGACAAAGAATGACTTGGGCCTTAATTTTACCACGGTGATGATAAAGTGCTCTGTAAAGATTCCCTGACTTGACTTTAAAAGAGATGAAAAATCGTCCAAATCTACATAACATTTACGTATATTCTTGTTAAATTGTAAAAGTGCTTATGTTTCATATCCCTGGTTTTTGTTTAAGCTTTTTATTATTTTTGCAGCTTTCTCAATAAAGATGTATGAACTACATATTAGGATTTGCATCTCTGTCATTATTTTCTGCATTTTCCACATTTCTCAGCACTTCTTACAGATACAATTTCAGACGTGTTTTCTGTGAAGTCAGATTCATTTTTTCCATCACAAAGTTGAAACAACTCAACTCAGGTTTGAGTCATAAGATTTTCCACATTTTTTTTTTTTCCATTTTGAATCTTTTAAAAGGTAATAAAAATGCTGTATTTAAATTTCATGGAATGATTAACAGCTTTAGCTTTACTTTCATAGTACTTTTTTTCATCCTCTTTGCATGAACAAAGAGAGATGGTTGTCACGGTTTCCATCCTCTGGATCTTTGTCAGAGAGAGCGTTCTGCATGTGAGAACAGGAAGTCAGGGTTCTGATCGGAGCAGAGAAGCAGGTCAGAGCTGCTGCGGAGCGGCAGGATGCGGTCGCATGGCGGCCTGCAGCTCCGCCTCTCTGCTGAGAAACAACTGAGGTGAAACCTTCGACCTTCACCGCAGCATCCGGCTCTACCGTTGCACCTGCATCACCCCCCCCCTCTGCACTCCCCACGCATTCACACTGCTGCCCTCTGAGCAAACAGCTGCTGCCACCTCCGTTTCTGTGCCAACTGAAACTAAAAACCGAACGGGCGTCTAACAACAAACAGCAGCTGCTCATTGTGATCTGGAGCAGAACGTTTGCAGCCAAGAGCATTTATGTTGAGGGAAGCTCCGTTTATTTTTTCGGTCTCGAAAGCACCTGCTCAAAAACAAAAAACAAACAAAAAAAAAAGAAAGAAGAAGGAATGTTTATCGTGATGACATTTTTATTGCACTATTTACCTTCTTTATATAAAAAAAGTTACAGAAAGACAAAATAAGAACTTAAATTTAATCCAAAATTCTTCGTTTTGTTCCATTTATCTGAAAATCATGTTTTTATTCACCCAGTCAGACAAACAGGAAACGACAACTGTGAAGCAAAAACAGCCTCATTGTTGATAACATCTGTTTGGATCATATTTCTGCTTCTCCTTTGTAAAAAAATAAATAAATAAAGGATGTACACAGATAAACTCCAAGAAGTTTTTATTATTATTCTAATGTTTGTTGTCATAAATACTGAAGTAAAAAAAAGTTTTTATTTAATGTCACAACTTGGAAATATCATAATTGGTGTAAAACAGCTGTTGTTAAAATTCCTGACTGGTTGGCTTTGTAAGAAATAAGTTATACATTTAAACTAAAATTGTCTAAATGTTTTCTGAACAGAAAATCAGATTTTGTTCTAAATCTACTTATCTGGTTAAATAAATGTTAAACAAAGTCAATAGAAATTCAACAAAGTGATTTCGTCATTTTATCGATCAAAATCGAGGAGCTAACGTAGCTGAAAGGACACCCTGTTAGCTGTAGCTCAGCAGTGAGACGGAGTGAACAGGATGTCGTTACCAGCAGCTTTTATCCACCGTTCATGTTTGAGTTGCGACATGAACGTTGATCAAACTGCATCGAAACATATAGGACATTAACAGTTTCAGTTCATGTCGTTGAAAACAGCTGAAATTAACTAAACCTGAGGCATCTGTCTGACTTACTGTCTGCACCAAAACCAACCAAATATGGTTGGAAAAATAGTTCTGATCTGAATTTTACTTTATATGAAAAAAAGATCTACTCCTTTAAAAAGATGCATATAAAAGCTGATTCTGTTAATTAATCACTAAAGAAAAATGGAGATCCATGGTTTACTGCCCAACCGTCCCTCTCAGCATTGTTGCATTTTCAAATGAAGTCGTTTTTATCTCCCTGACTTCTGACGACCAACACTCACCTGCTCCAGCTGGATGTCATGCTTTCATATTTATGATTTAAACAGAAAGACATGAATTAATAATTACATTTTCAAGTTGATCGGAGGGTCTAAAAGCTTTTAAAGTATGTTAAGTAATAAAAAAGCATGATTTTTGAATAAACCAACAAGACTAAAAAAGACCCAATTGTATTAAAATCAAAGGTAGGTGATTTTGGAAACATTTTCCCTATAAGATTAGAGTAGCTTAATAATACATAAGATAATTTTAGTTGTTTTTTTTTTTTGTTACACATCTTTACCTTGGCTACCAATAAGTTTAGGGACAGTCATTTCAACCAGCAGTTGGAAACATTTGTCACGTTTAGCGACCCCTTGTGGTGCAAACTGTGTGCTGCACCACATTATCAAACTTCAAATCAGTTCAATTTTTAAACCAAAAACAATGAGTGAGTTGAGACATAAACAGCATTAATGGCTGTTAACCAAATATAACGGCTTTATTTAATATACTTACATTTTAAAAAAACCTAATTCTACTTTTACTGTTAAGTAGAGATTCCTAGTATGAATTTTGCGTATACACTTAGGTATAGTAGAATTTAATAACATTTCTTGCCCATAACTGTACATAATAGTAGATCAACCCATTATCCATTCTCATGTGTCTGTTTAAAAGGGCTTTGAGATAAAATTACAACTTTCTGAATTTTAAATCCATTCTGGTACGTTATTACTGTATTTCAATTATAACCTAAAGTAAAATAAGAAATCATAAAATCCACATGTTCATGTTCTGACCAACAGATGGTGAAATTTATCAATAGGAATCTCGATCGTGTTAATATCGGGAGCAGTTTGAAGCGCTGTCAAACAGACAAATAAATAAAAATCATGTTCAGAAGCAGGTAAGTGCGCCACCTGCTGGCTGAACCAGGAATTCAGCTGTCAATCAGAGCTAAAAAAATCTCTGAACTTTGATTTTTTTTTAAGGCACTTTATATAAAAAGTAACATGATAGACTTTACTGCACCTGAATATATGTAACCTGTGCCTAAATATTACGCAATCCAGTCGTTATTGTTGTCAAACTTAATACTGTTGTGATCCGGAAAGAAAAATGTGTGATATTCTGATTTTAAAAAATCTGAACATTTTGAGGTCAAAGTATTACATCTGAAATATAACCTGAGTACTTTGGTGACCAAACAAGTCAAATAGTGTTTTTTTCTACATGTGAAAAATGTTAGTTCTGTGAACTGTAGAGGGCTCTACAGTACCAAGTTCTCAACAGACAAATAAATGGCAGATTAAAATACACACACACACACACACAATTCTGTCATACAGTGAAAGTCACATGTCTCTCCCACCTCCTGCTCATAAATACTGAACACTCCGATCGCCATGAAACATGGAAGCTGTCAGACTGAAACAAAGCTTCTTCTTGTTATCGGTCTTTCTGCTCTGGCTATCAGGTAAATAAAAATCATCCATTAAATCTGTTTTTAAGCTTGGATCAGAGCTCCGTGTTTATGCTTTTTAGGTCAATTTTTATCTAAAAAATGTTAATAGAAAAACAAGAAAAAAATGTCTACGATGGTATGTTAGGGCCATTTTAGATTGGCAGAGTAAATTTCCGTCAAAAAACAAAACAAAACAAAAAAAACTTGGAAATCTCTGAGATTCAAAAAATCTGAAATGTTGAGATTAATCTCAAAAATGTTCTAGAAAAAAAAGAGCTAGTTTTGCATTTTGAAAAGTCAAACATCTTTGACATTTGGAAATTTCCTGAGTTTCAAAAGTTGATTTTTTTTTTTTTTTTGACTTTTCAAGCAGAAAAATTCCAAGTTTTTCTCTGAATCATTTTTGAGATCGCAAACTTTTTTTTTTCTTTTGACAGAAATTTACTCCTCCTCTCTTTCCATCTACAATGGCCCTAATGGGCCGCCATACCACTCATATTAACCTTCCATAATTTACACCCAGGCTGTCCTGCTAGCGGCGAGCCGGTGACCCAGACTCCCACGCTGTGGACAAATCAGGATGCCGACGCCACGATGCAGTGCAGCCACACAAAGGGCAGCACGTACCGCCTGATGTACTGGTACCAGCAGCTGCCGGGTCAGAACATGAAGCTGATCGTTTCCACCACGGCGTACAGCCCACCCGAGTACGACCCGGGCTTCACGGAGGAGAAGTTTCCGGCAGAGAAGAAGAATGCGGAGACGGGATCTCTGAGGGTGAAGAAGGTGAAGCCTGAAGACAGCGGAGTGTATTTCTGTTCTGTCAGTGAGACACAGTGAAGCAGCTGATTGAAGGAGCTGAACAAAAATCCAGCTGAAGCACAGGGACCGAAAAATATTGTTTTGAGCTAACTGTAGAGGGCGCTAATATCACTAATACCTTCTAGGTGAGGTAACTGACTGAAATGGGATTTTTTTTTACTGTATTTTTTCCTCTATATGCTATCAAATATACATTACTGTATACATATCACTGACAATAAAATACAGCAATTCAACATGACAAATGTGACCAAGTTAAAGACTGTAATACCTGCTTTCTTTTTTCAGGTTTTGCTTTATTTGGTTGCTGGAGTTGTTTATTTCTTTTAAAGAATGAAATCCATGAAAAAATAATGGTGGCCAACAAAAGTTGTGTCATGGAAAAAAGAAAAGAGAAGCTTCAGGATGTAATGGGCTAATAAGCATATTTTGTGTTTTTATTTTATTATGAAACTTTTTTTTTAGGTTTTTCTTCACTTATTACAAAAAAATACAGAGACTATATTATGTATTAAACAATATGGAGTTGGCTTGAATCAGATGTTGCTGTGACGATCCCATTTTGTGTCTCCTCCCCTCTCATTTGATCCTTTAACATGAGTTCAGCTTGTCAGACGCAGCCGAGACAAATAGGAAGATAAAAACATGATCAGCATCATCATCTCTCTGCTGCTGCTCTGCTTCTGGGGTAGAGCGCTTTATTTCCTTGCCGTTGTATAAATCAAATTAATATCTTTGTCCAACTATTCTTAATTTAATCTTTTTCTCAATCCAGATGCGTCTCTGAGCAAAGACGTGCATCAGGATCCTCCATGGACGCTTCAAGTTCCTCAGAGTTCTGCAACAATCAGCTGCAGCTATTCAATCATCGGATACAACCAGATTCTATGGTACAAAAACCCAACCAGCGACTCCACCCTCGAGTTAATTGGTTTTGTTTACTACACCAGAGTAACTCTTGAGAATGAGTTCAAAGATCGTTTCAATATAAGTGGAGACGGCACGAAGGAATCTGAGCTCCGTGTGGATAAACTGCAGCCAGAAGACAGCAGCAGGTATTACTGTGCAGCTGGTCGACACAGTGGCTCAGTTTGTGTCTGTCTGCTACAAAAACCTTCTGTGATGATCCAGCAAATAGACACACACCGAAGAGGAACACAGCTGCAGCAGAGAGCAGTGAAGTACAGCAGCAAATCAAAGATGGAAGCAAAAAGAAAGGGAAAAAAAGAAACCCTTCTTCCTGTGCCAACTGTCAGGGCAGGAAGTCGGTCTGGTAGATGTAATAATCCTCGTCCTGTTCAATCCTAAGCAAAGTGAAGCTCAGAAGAATTAATCACGCAAATATGATAATCGCTTTTTGCCACGAGTAAGAAATAGGGGCTAGCATTTATCGTATCGTTTATCATTTATCGTGATAATAATCTGGATGCATCATTGTCATGATGAATTTCATTTAATGTTTAAAATCCTCCCCCAGTTGCCAGGATTGTTAGTTTCAAGATTTTCTCCACTGTTTATTCAACAAGAGTATTATTACAGATCATTAATTTTGAAAATATGATTAAATGATGTTACTGTGATACAAATCACACTTCTTTGTGCGATAAAGAAGTGTTACCACTTCAAATTCAAATACATTTGCCATGTGTACACTAGGGGGAGCTCCTGTCCCATTTTAATGCCAGAACTTTGTCAAATACAGTCATGTTCAAAAATTGAGAATAAACGTCCCGATGAGTCTCGCTTGTTTGATTGAAGTATATTTTCAAGCATATTTTTCATTAAGTCTGCATTTACAAAATTTGCTGGTCTGATTAAATATTCTAAGGATAAATGTCTTTTCATCAGCTGTTAGCAAAAAAAAAATCATCATTATTAAGAGAATTAAAATTCTAAAACAGAAGTTTTTGTCTAATTCATACAGTGTTTTTCATTTGGTCTTTATAACTTTATAATTGTGTGTTTTTATTATGTAAAGCACTTTGAACCGCCTTGCTGCTGAAATGTTCTATACAAATGAAGAGAACTGATCATGGAGTTAAGAAATAAATGAACTTTTAAATCATTTTTTGAACGAGTCGGTATACTAAAAACTGGAAATGGCCTGAAACTTGCAGTTTGAGTTTCGCAGCGAAAAACGTGCAAGCAGAATATAAAGAAAATGTTATATTTCTGTCTTGTGAGTGAAAACAGTGACGCAAACAGACGGAGGAGCTGAACATGAACCTCTGCTCACTGTCCACCTCGGCTCCAACCACACACAGTGTGACAGTAACCAGACCCTCCCATCTCTAGTGATGTCAGAGCTCCATCACTCTGAGTTCAGTCGGCTCACAACACAGTCATGATCCCAGCTGCTGTCATAAAGCTCTCTGCAGCTCTGCTCTGGCTTGGAGGTACGTCACGGACTTCACGTCCATCATTATGTTGCTATTGGTCTCGGTTTTTGTTGGATTTTCTGTAACATGATGTGATATCTGACTGCTGCAGGTCCAACAGACAGCAGTGATGTCACTCAGACTCCTCTGCTGTGGGCCAACCAGAGTCAGTCTGCCACCATCAACTGCAGACAAAATATAGATGTTAATCATAACCAGATGTACTGGTACCAGCAGCTGCCGGGTCAGAACATGAAGCAAATAGTTTTCACCACATCGTACAGCCCTGCACAGTATGAAGAAGGCTTCAGCAAGGAGAAGTTTGAAGTAGAGAACAAAGACGCTTACAGTGGATCTCTGACAGTGAAGCAGCTGCAGCCTGAAGACAGTGGAGTGTATTTCTGTTCTGTCAGTAAACACAGTGATGCAGCCGATTGAAGAGCTGCACAAAAACCCCAGAGACAGTGAAAGAAAACTTGTTTTAACCTGTAGGTGGAGCTAAAGAGCAGAGTAGACTGTTTATATTACCGTGTTTCCCCGAAAGTAAGACGGTGTCTTACTTTCTTTTTATCCCCAAAAGCCCCACTATGTCTTACTTTAGGGGTATGTCTTATATTGGAAAAAAATTGTCGAATTTTTTGTTTTAACCATAAAACGCTCATTAAGATCAGAGGGAGGTGGCAGACGCGGTGACGTATGGAGAGGGGGACGGTGCGGACGTGGGCAGGAGGCGGCGCGCAGCTAGATGAGAGGTGTTTCCCCGAAAAGTAAGACATATGTCTTACGATCGGGGTACGGCTTATATTAGCCGACCCCCCTGAAACCCCCGATACGTCTTACAATCGGGGGTGTCTTACTATCGGGGAAACACGGTATATACACACATGTACATCTGTAAATCTTTAACATGTTTCCATCTATTAAAAAAATTTAAAAAAAGGTTCAATGTGATGTATGTTCGTAGATATTTCTGAGTAAAAAATAACTTCAAACACACTTAATGGCCACAATGATAACAGTTTTCAAAGAACGTGCCTGGCATCTTGATCCAAGTTCTGTTTGATTGTATATCTGTGGTTTGATATTAGGATCATTTCTGTTCAAGTGTGTGTGTGTGTGTGCGTGCGTGCGTGCGTGCGTGCGTGCGTGCGTGCGTGCGTGCGTGCGTGCGTGTGTGTGTGTGTTTGGTCAAACTTTAAATAGTTTAATGGATATTCAGACTCTGTGAAATACATTTTAATTGTGCAACTTGACCCATTTTTGCTTGATTGTTGCACTGGTAGGTCACTGAAAAACACGGTGGTGACCGACGTAAACAGTGCATGAGATATATTCATAATTCAGCCATGATGCTCACGATCACAATCTATCAGCCATCAGAGGAGAAGTCGGTGTCTTATTCAGGTATTAGAACAACGAGGCCCTTATCGACACCCCCACATTTTATTGTTTATATCCGGAAATTTCACACATGCACACAACACCAAATGGTAAAAAGATTATATTTTTACATGCTATCTGTAGCTACGCTGCTGCGGTAGAATAATTCCATTAACTAAATAACACCTACATCTTTCATTAGTTTAGTGTGGTGCGCCACCGCAAAGAGGAAAATAACGCAGAAAACCTGTCGAAGAGCAACTCGGAACCACTTTTTTTCCTCACTTTGTGTCGGCTAAGCTTCATGCAAATCACAGCAGTTTAATACAATCATGTGGAACCAAAGAGAAAAAGAGGAGCTCTTTTTGAGGATCTGTGACAGGAGTCAGAGATAAAAGATAACATTTCTGTCTAGCGAGTGAAAACAGTGACGCAAACAGACGGAGGAGCTGAACATGAACCTCTGCTCACTGTCCACCTCGGCTCCAACCACACACAGTGTGACAGTAACTAGACCCTCCCATCTCTAGTGATGTCAGAGCTCCATCACTCTGAGTTCAGTCGGCTCACAACACAGTCATGATCCCAGCTGCTGTCATAAAGCTCTCTGCAGCTCTGCTCTGGCTTGGAGGTACGTCACGGACTTCACGTCCATCTTTATGTCGCTATTGGTCTCGGTTTTTGTTGGATTTTCTGTAACATGATGTGATATCTGACTGCTGCAGGTCCAACAGACGGCAGTGATGTCACTCAGACTCCTCTGCTGTGGGCCAACCAGAGTCAGTCTGCCACCATCAACTGCACGCACTCTAAAAATTTTGATTTTGACCAGATGTACTGGTACCAGCAGCTGCCGGGTCAGAATATGAAGCAAATAGTTTTCACCACATCGTACAGCCCTGCACAGTATGAAGAAGGCTTCAGCAAGGAGAAGTTTGAAGCAGAGAAGAAAGACGCTTACAGTGGATCTCTGACAGTGAAGCAGCTGCAGCCTGAAGACAGTGGAGTGTATTTCTGTTCTGTCAGTAAACACAGTGATGCAGCCGATAGAAGAGCTGCACAAAAACCCCAGAGACAGTGAAAGAAAACTTATTTTAACCTGTAGGTGGAGCTAAAGAGGAGAATAGACTGTTTATATTATATACACATAATAGTCTTTAAAATCAAGCTCCATGTATCAATAAAAAAATAGATACATGGAGAACAATAAATCTACACACTGATACAACAAATGATGGAATTGAATCAATAAATCAGTTCTGTTGGGGTGATATTGGAGTATAGATGATTACCTTTAAAAGCACGAACAATACATTTAAAAGTAATATGAACAGTAATTATATTACTTGAAATACATCTAAACTCAAATAATGAAATTCTGAATAATTACCAGAATTGTTTTTCTTATCTGGATATGATTTCAGGTTATTTTGTGTATTTAGTTCCACTTAGGAATAACTTTCATATATATATATATATATATATATATATATATATATATATATATATATATATATATATATATATATATATATATATATATGTGTGTGTGTGTGTATGTATGTAAAATAGGAAAATATGCAAATAACATAACACATTGTTTTTGTATTGTGAAAGGTGCATTTATTGTGGTTGTTATTCTATCAACTTTTATCCCACAAATATGTCATATGATTATATTCATAGTTAAATTATGTAAATTAATTTACTTTTAATTTTTCACTGCCATTTTTTTTTTTTTTTTTTTACGTTTTTCTGTTACTCCATAAAATTGGTTCAAAAAACGTCTTGTGTTTTGTGTCACACATTTTGTTTTAAACAAACCATTTCAGTTCTTTTGAAATTCGTCCACTTACATAGAAGCAGGTTTGGATCGGAACATTTTCCGAAACACCCAGCCAGTTCAACGGACACGAAGAAATGTTTGCTGTTGGCATGACGCTCATTTTTTATGATAAATAAAAAATGGACACTGTATAAATGCATGTAACCAGAATGTGAGGTGAACTTGATGTTTGTACAGTGAGCTCAGATCGTGTCTCCTCCCCTCTCGGTTTAACCTCTAACATGAGTTCAGCTCGTCAGTCACTGAAGAGACGAAGAGGAAGATAAAGACATCATGATCATCATCATCACTCTGCTGCTGCTGCTCTGCTTCTCTAGTGGGTTTGATTCTAAATTTAGTCAAATTTAACAAACCTTCTCTTTTGTCTAATTTTAACCCCTTTTGTATTTTGTTGCAGATCTGTCACTGAGCAAGGAGGTGCATCAGCATCCACCATCAATACTAGGAAGTCCTCAGAGTCCTGCAACAATCAACTGCAGTCATTCAATAAGTGGATATGACACTACACTGTGGTACCAGAAACCCACGGCTGGTTCCACTCTTAAATTAATTGGTTATATTCAATATAGCAATACAGTCCTAGAGAAGGAATTCGAAGATCACTTCAAAATAAGTGGAGACGGATCAAAAAGATCTGAGCTCAAAGTGCAGAAACTGCAGCCAGAAGACAGCAGCATGTATTACTGTGCAGCTAGTAGACACAGTGGCTCAGTTTGTGTCTTCCTGCTACAAAAACCCTCTGTGATAATCAAACACACACTGAGGAGGACCACAGCTGCAGCAGAGAGCAGTAAACTACAGCAGGAAATCATCAGATATCAGCATAACACTGTCTCTACCAGTGGTGACCCCAAAAGGAGGTCAGAGGGGGCCCATGGCCCCTCTAGAAAAATGATGAACCCTCAAAAGAATCATGTTCTGGACGTATAAAGGCATATTTAGACATTTTCTTAAATCAAGACGTAAATGTAAAACTCAATAAATAAATATATCCATTTAAAATGTTAAAGTTAAATTTAAAGTGTATTAAGATACATTAAATAATTAGTTAAATTAAATTTATTTATTTTGCTTTTTTTTTTTAGCTGTGCTCCCTAAAATATTAATTTTACTAAGAGGGGTCACCCCCGTCCACTCCCTCCTGCAGGAAGTCGACATATTGTTGATTATGACGCCACATGATGTCGACCCCGCCTCCTCCTTTTCATGTACACAGCTTTACTCAGTCTGCCAGCATCACTGCAGCTTTGGATCCATCTGTACCAGGATCATGTTCAAACTCTTCATTGTTTTGGTCTCTCTGCACTTCTGCTCTACAGGTACATGTAACTCATGAATCACTGTTTATTGTAGATTCTCTGCTCTGAATGAGTCTTTTTGTTTTTCAGCAGATCCATCAAAAAACAGCGTTCATCAGAGTCAAGCTGCATTGATCAGAGAACCAGGAGAATCAGTCCAGATAAACTGCAGTCATTCAAACACTAACTTTGACATGATCCAGTGGTACAAACAGCCTCCTGGGAAAACCGACATGACTCTCCTTGGTTACGCTCGTTATACTTCACACACTGTTGAAGATCAGTTTCAAAACCTTTATAAAGTGACTGGTAGCGGCCAGAGTCTGTCGTCTCTTGTCATTCCAAAGCTGAGGCAGTCTGAGGACAGCGCCGTGTATTTCTGTGCTGCCAGTGATGCACAGTGCTGCATGAAGCCTCAGGCTCCAACAAAAACCCTCACTGATACCAGAGGAGCCATCATTCACCTGCTGATGGCAGCAAGAGATACAGGAAAACCTCAGAGGAGGGACTGATCACCCAGCTGTGGAGCCATACCGTCCACTAGGAGGCAGTGTTTCTCAAAAAATGCTCTCAGACAGAAGCAGTTCAAATCCCAGCATGAAGTCTTCCTGCATGAACAAAGACTTACATGTAACTTTGGTCAATTTGTCTCCAAATTTACCTTAAGTGCGTGTGCATGTGTGTGTGCTCGGTTATTCTGTGTTATCCTGTCTTGCATCAGAACTCCTGGAGATTGGCACCAGCTCCCCTTGTGACCTTCAAGGATATTCGGGTAAACATAATGGATGGATGGATTTTAAAATAATACACAAAGGAAAAATCTATTGTTTTACATTATTTGTTTAGCTGTTGGGCACAATTTCACAATTGTTTTTGTGATTTTTCTTTTTTTGCAATCAAAATCACTGGTTTTGTGCAGCTACTTTGAAATATTTGCAAGTAATTTTGTGATATTTGCGCTCATATGTGACGGTAAATGTGAATTTTTGTGACTTGCCTCATGGATCACGGACTGCAACATGACTTCAGTTAGGCCGACACAGCGTAGGAGAAGTAAGAAACACTGCCACCTTCGGGTGGGAGTTGGCATCACATAAACCCAACGTTTTTTGAAATGTTTGAGGGATATTTCCAATAAATAATAAATATATGTGGGGATCTGCAGAAATGTACTCAAAATCATCAATCGCAAAATCCTCAAGAACTGGAGGGTCTGTTTATTGCTATTCTAAAGATGCATCCAAAAGGCACAAGACGTTAAATAAAACATCTACAGAATTTTGGGGGGAATTAATTGAATCATCGTCAGAATAATCGATTACTAAAATAATCATGGCTGCACCCATCACTCGTTCCCTCCCAGTGGGCGGAGTCACATCCTGCAGTGACTCTCAGATCTCACACACGTTCAGTCGGAGAACATGACTCCCATCAGACACAGCTTGTTTCTTTTTGCTCTCTGGATTAACGGTTGGTTCCTGTAACATCAGAATCTGTCGCTGATTAAACTGCTGAGAATTTCTGCTGATTCAATTTGTGTTTTTGTATGTGCAGGTCTAACAGATGGCATTGTGGTCACTCAGACTCCTCTGCTGTGGGTCAACCAGAGTCAGTCCACCACCATGAGCTGCAGTCACACAGATATTTCGTACTACCAGATGTACTGGTACCAGCAGCTGCCGGGTCAGAACATGAAGCTAATAGTTTTTACAACAACTTCTCCTCCATTCCAGTATGAAGAAGGCTTCAGTGAGGAGAAGTTTCCAGCGGACAGGAAGGACGCTCTGAGTGGATCTCTGACAGTGAAGCAGCTGCAGCCTGAAGACAGTGGAGTGTATTTCTGTTCTGTCAGTAAACACAGTGATGCAGCCGATTGAAGAGCTGCACAAAAACCCAGCTGCCGGAGACACAGTGAAGTTACACTGGATCATCAGCAGGGGGAGCTCTCAATTCAAACTCTGCAGCATCTCAACACCAAAGTGCTCAGTATTTAATCTTATTTAAATATTCTCCAAAATGGGGAAAAACATATTGTTTGTGACAGCAAAAGTGATTATTTAAAAATAAAGTAAAAAAAAAAAAAAGAAAAGAAAGAAAGAAAAAAAAGTGAAATATTGTTGTTGTATAATAAGACTCTTGTCTTTTTTGTTGTTCAGTCAGATCATGGCGTCTTTTGGGTGTGTTTGAACAATTAGTAATTAATCAATCACTAAATTACAAATATTTCAATAATCAATTAATCATGATTAATTAAGGTCATTGTTTCCACCCTAAACTACATGCTGATGGAACGACTCTGGCTTGTGTCTCCTCCCTCTCATAGTTGATCCTCTAACATGAGTTCAGCTCGTCAGTCTCTGCAGAGACGGAGAGGAAGATAAAGACATGATCAGCATCATCACTCTGCTGCTGCTGCTCTGCTTCTCATGTAGGTCAAACACTATTCCACCTACAACAAGATTAAATCTTTACAAATATTTATTAATATAGCTGTTTTATTTCCTCAACACAGATCTCTCACTGAGTAAGGATGTGCATCAGGATCCACCATCGATGTTATCGAGTCTTCAGAGTCCTGCAACAATCAGCTGCAGTCATTCAATAAGTGGATATTATGTGATTCTGTGGTACCAGAAGCCAATTGGTGGATCTGCTCTAAAATTAATTGGTTATATTGCAAACACAAGCCCAACACTGGAGAAGGAATTCGAAGATCACTTCAAAATAAGTGGAGACGGATCAAAGAAATCTGAGCTCAAAGTGCAGAAACTGCAGCCAGAAGACAGCAGCATGTATTACTGTGCAGCTAGTAGACACAGTGACTCAGTTTGTGTCTTCCTGCTACAAAAACCCTCTGTGATAATCCAGCACACAAACACACACTGAGGAGGACCACAGCTGCAGCAGAGAGCAGTAAACTACAGCAGGAAATCATCAGATATCAGCATTAAACTGTCTCTACCAGTGGCGACCCCAAGAGGAGGTCAGAGGGGGACAATGGCCCCTCTAAAAAAATGTTACCCTTCCAAAAGAATCATGTTCTGGTCATAGAAAGGTATATTTAGGCATCAAAAAAGGCTTAAGAATTTATTGATTAATCATCAGAATAATTGATTACTAAAATAATCATGGCTGCACCCATCAGTCGTTCCCTCCCAGTGGGCGGAGTCACATCCTGCAGTGACTCTCAGATCTCACACACGTTCAGTCGGAGAACATGACTCCCATCAGACACAGCTTGTTTCTTTTTGCTCTCTGGATTAATGGTTGGTTCCTGTAACATCAGAATCTGTCGCTGATTAAACTGCTGAGAATTTCTGCCGATTCAATTTGTGTTTTTGTATGTGCAGGTCTAACAGATGGCATTGTGGTCACTCAGACTCCTCTGCTGTGGGTCAACCAGAGTCAGTCCACCACCATGAGCTGCAGTCACACAGATATTTCGTACTACCAGATGTACTGGTACCAGCAGCTGCCGGGTCAGAACATGAAGCTAATAGTTTTTACAACAACTTCTCCTCCATTCCAGTATGAAGAAGGCTTCAGTGAGGAGAAGTTTCCAGCGGACAGGAAGGACGCTATGAGTGGATCTCTGACAGTGAAGCAGCTGCAGCCTGAAGACAGTGGAGTGTATTTCTGTTCTGTCAGTAAACACAGTGATGCAGCCGATTGAAGAGCTGCACAAAAACCCAGCTGCCGGAGACACAGTGAAGTTACACTGGATCATCAGCAGGGGGAGCTCTCAATTCAAACTCTGCAGCATCTCAACACCAAAGTGCTCAGTATTTAATCTTCTTTAAATATTCTCCAAAATGGGGAAAAACATATTGTTTGTGACAGCAAAAGTGATTATTTAAAAATAAAGTAAAAAAAAAAAAAGAAAAGAAAGAAAGAAAAAAAAGTGAAATATTGTTGTTGTATAATAAGACTCTTGTCTTTTTTGTTGTTCAGTCAGATCATGGCGTCTTTTGGGTGTGTTTGAACAATTAGTAATTAATCAATCACTAAATTACAAATATTTCAATAATCAATTAATCATGATTAATTAAGGTCATTGTTTCCACCCTAAACTACATGCTGATGGAACGACTCTGGCTTGTGTCTCCTCCCTCTCATAGTTGATCCTCTAACATGAGTTCAGCTCGTCAGTCTCTGCAGAGACGGAGAGGAAGATAAAGACATGATCAGCATCATCACTCTGCTGCTGCTGCTCTGCTTCTCATGTAGGTCAAACACTATTCCACCTACAACAAGATTAAATCTTTACAAATATTTATTAATATAGCTGTTTTATTTCCTCAACACAGATCTCTCACTGAGTAAGGATGTGCATCAGGATCCACCATCGATGTTATCGAGTCTTCAGAGTCCTGCAACAATCAGCTGCAGTCATTCAATAAGTGGATATTATGTGATTCTGTGGTACCAGAAGCCAATTGGTGGATCTGCTCTAAAATTAATTGGTTATATTGCAAACACAAGCCCAACACTGGAGAAGGAATTCGAAGATCACTTCAAAATAAGTGGAGACGGATCAAAGAAATCTGAGCTCAAAGTGCAGAAACTGCAGCCAGAAGACAGCAGCATGTATTACTGTGCAGCTAGTAGACACAGTGACTCAGTTTGTGTCTTCCTGCTACAAAAACCCTCTGTGATAATCCAGCACACAAACACACACTGAGGAGGACCACAGCTGCAGCAGAGAGCAGTAAACTACAGCAGGAAATCATCAGATATCAGCATTAAACTGTCTCTACCAGTGGCGACCCCAAGAGGAGGTCAGAGGGGGACAATGGCCCCTCTAAAAAAATGTTACCCTTCCAAAAGAATCATGTTCTGGTCATAGAAAGGTATATTTAGGCATCAAAAAAGGCTTAAGAATTTATTGATTAATCATCAGAATAATTGATTACTAAAATAATCATGGCTGCACCCATCAGTCGTTCCCTCCCAGTGGGCGGAGTCACATCCTGCAGTGACTCTCAGATCTCACACACGTTCAGTCGGAGAACATGACTCCCATCAGACACAGCTTGTTTCTTTTTGCTCTCTGGATTAATGGTTGGTTCCTGTAACATCAGAATCTGTCGCTGATTAAACTGCTGAGAATTTCTGCCGATTCAATTTGTGTTTTTATATGTGCAGGTCTAACAGATGGCATTGTGGTCACTCAGACTCCTCTGCTGTGGGTCAACCAGAGTCAGTCCACCACCATGAGCTGCAGTCACACAGATGCTACGTACTACCAGATGTACTGGTACCAGCAGCTGCCGGGTCAGAACATGAAGCTAATAGTTTTTACAACAACTTCTCCTCCATTCCAGTATGAAGAGGGCTTCAGTGAGGAGAAGTTTCCAGCGGACAGGAAGGACGCTCTGAGTGGATCTCTAACAGTGAAGCAGCTGCAGCCTGAAGACAGTGGAGTGTATTTCTGTTCTGTCAGTAAACACAGTGATGCAGCCGATTGAAGAGCTGCACAAAAACCCAGCTGCCGAAGACACAGTGAAGTTACACTGGATCATCAGCAGGGGGAGCTCTCAATTCAAACTCTGCAGCATCTCAACACATTTACAAAGTGCTCAGTATTTAATCTTCTTTAAATATTCTCCAAAAAGGGCAAAAAAAAAAAAAGCTACAACAGCAACAACAAAGAAAAACAGCTTCTTTTTGACAATAACAGTTTTATTTATTTATTTATTTTAAAAAGGTGAAACATTGTTGTATAAGAAAATCCTGTCCAGGTTAAGTATCAAAGTCATAATTCAAAATATACAGCAGTAACTCACAAAAAATGCAAATACCAGTATGAATTGAAGTACATTAGGGATGCAGCCATATTTTCTTAATAATCAATTATTCTGATCATTAATCATGATCATAATAATCATTAAAGTTTAGAACATTCTGCATAATTCTCATTCAAGCACTAAAGCTGTTTTTACACAATGTCAGAAATGCATTAAAATATGCAAAATGCAAAATTCAATTCCTTTTTTGAACAATAAAATAAAAGTTTTATTGCCTAAATGCAATAAAACTTTAGGCAATAAAGTTTTATTGCCTAAAACCTTATTGTTTTAGGCAATATGCTGTATGCTTTATCATTTGTAACTTAGGCTGCATCTGTACTTAAAAAAACACTGCCTTCTATTCTGTTGACTATTTCTTTAATAATTGACAGATTATTAAAGAATTAAGCAAAAAGGGATTAATAGGACATTTATTTATTCATCTTTTAATTTTACAGAACCCTGTTTCGCTAAAAATGCAAACTGAGGAGTTCAATGTATTCACAGACGAAACAGGTCTTACTTCTTAAATGCAAACTGTATCTATCTTTTTGTACAATTTTGTTCCAGCTACTGCTCTGAGTGAGTTCTTTCAGAATAAACGTTAAACTTTTACTAAAACAGCTGACAAATATTTCACAAACTCCTTAATCACAACTAATTCAATTCCTTATCTCCACCCTAAACTACTTGCTTATGAAATGACTCTGGCTTGTGTCTCCTCCCTCTCATAGTTGATCCACTAACATGAGTTCAGCTCGTCAGTCTCTGCAGAGACGGAGAGGAAGATAAAGACATGATCAGCATCATCACTCTGCTGCTGCTGCTCTGCTTCTCATGTAGGTTGGACAATTATTACTTGCATTACAATTACAACTAAATACGATCTATGATAATATTTATTAATGTAGCTGTTTTTTCCCCGACATAGATCTGTCACTGAGTAAGGATGTGCATCAGTATCCTTCATCGATGTTACTGAATTCTCAAAATACTGCAACAATCAGCTGCAGCCATTCAATCAATGATTACTATACGATTCTGTGGTACCAGAAGCCAATTAGTGACTCTGCCTTTAAATTAATTGGTTATATTCAATATACCAATCCAGTCCTGGAGAAGGAATTCGAAGATCACTTCAGAATAAGTGGAGACGGATCAAAGAAATCTGAGCTCGAAGTGCAGAAACTGCAGCCAGAAGACAGCAGCATGTATTACTGTGCAGCTAGTAGACACAGTGACTCAGTTTGTGTCTTCCTGCTACAAAAACCCTCTGTGATAATCAAACACACACTGAGGAGGACCACAGCTGCAGCAGAGAGCAGTAAACTACAGCAGGAAATCATCAGATATCAGCATTAAACTGTCTCTACCAGTGGTGACCCCAAGAGGAGGTCGGGGGGGGGGCCCATGGCCCCTCTAGAAAAATGTTGAACCCTCAACAGAATCATGTTCAGGACATAGAAAGGGGTATTTAGACATTTTCTTCAATCAAACCAAAAATGTAAAAGTCGATAAATATATAAATATTCATAAACTACAATCAAAAATGTAATAATATAAATAATCAGTTAAATTGTAATTACGTATTTATTTGTTTCTTCTTTGTTTGTTTTAGCTGGACATTTTTACTGGTCTGGTCCTCTATATAAATTTTCTGGGGTCACCCCCGTCCACTCCCTCCTGCAGGAAGTCGACATCTTGTTGGTTATGACGCCACATGATGTCGACCCCGCCTCCTCCTTTTCATGTACACAGCTTTACTCAGTCTGCCAGCATCACTGCAGCTTTGGATTCATCTGTACCAGGATCATGTTCAAACTCTTCATTGTTTTGGTCTCTCTGCACTTCTGCTCTACAGGTACATGTAACTCATGAATCACTGTTTATTGTAGATTCTCTGCTCTGAATGAGTCTTTTTTTTTTCAGCAGATCCATCAAAAAACAGCGTTCATCAGAGTCCAGCTGCATTGATCAGAGAACCAGGAGAATCAGTCCAGATAAACTGCAGTCATTCAAACACTAACTTTGACATGATCCAGTGGTACAAACAGCCTCCTGGGAAAACCGACATGACTCTCCTTGGTTACGCTCGTTATACTTCACACACTGTTGAAGATCAGTTTCAAAACTTTTACAAAGTGAATGGTAGCGGCAGTAGTCTGTCGTCTCTTGTCATTCCAAAGCTGAGGCAGTCTGAGGACAGCGCCGTGTATTTCTGTGCTGCCAGTGATGCACAGTGCTGCATGAAGCCTCAGGCTCCAACAAAAACCCTCACTGATACCAGAGGAGCCATCATTCACCTGCTGATGGCAGCAAGAGATACAGGAAAACCTCAGAGGAGGGACTGATCACCCAGCAGTGAAGCCATACCGTCCACTAGGAGGCAGTGTTTCTCAAAAAATGCTCTCAGACAGAAGCAATTAATTTCCTTCCTGTTGATAAAGAGTCGAACAATACAATTGATTACACAGAATATACACCGAGTTGTGTTCAATTTATTTGTAAATAACTCCACAAATAAGTTTGTCAATGTATTTGATATATAGATTAAAAAACAAAAAAAAAGAGGGCGCCTCTTTGGATTATCTAAACTCTCCTCAAAGCTTTGAAGCAACTTATTAAATTTAATACTCATACAGTCACATTTGTTATGATTATTAAAAGAACAAACATTTCGCTCTGTGGATTTTCTCCATCTTTGAGTTTTGTGTTTGTTCTCGCCATTCAGGACTCAAACAGTGCATTCAACCCCCTAAATATGGATTATAAAGTGTCTTCTACAATGTGCTACTTCAGATCTGCACATTATAAATGCATTTTTTTTTTTTTACGTTTTATCACACAAAGTTTCTGTAACTCTCTTAAGTTTGTGACCAAACATCTGGTTGCAGTTTGCAAACCGCCTCTTAGAAGGACAACAACTTTTTTTTTCTAATTATTTTGGATCTGTTGTGACTCCGCCCTCCTACAGGGTGTCTACTTCTTTTGCAGATCAGATTTTTTTTTTTTTCTGAGACCAGAGGCTCTAAGCACACAGACAACAGCAGAATGATCACAGAACTGTTCATACTTTCTCTCAAAGCCGTGCTGGTTTTAGGTAATTATTAATTTTTTTTACTTCAAAACAATATATTTCCCTGCTACTGTATCTTGTTTAGGCATTTTTTCCCCACATACACTTTATAATTATGTGTTGCTTTTCTCTTAAGGAGCTTCTCTCAACGATAAGGTTCATCAGACTCCGTTCAACATTCTGGCAAAGCGAGGAGAAGCAGCCAGAATCAGCTGCTCTCACAGTATCCAGAGCTACAATGTAATCCTCTGGTACAAGAGACTAGAGGACAAACAGCTGCAGCTCCTGGGGTATATGTACATAGACAACAAAAATCCTGAACCTGGAACTGGTGTGAAGATGGAGTTAGAAGGAAATGCAAATGAAGGAGAGACCTGTACTTTAGTAATAAAGGAGCTGAATGAGAACAGCAGTGCAGTTTACTACTGTGCTGCCAGTTACCACAGTGCTGAATATCACTGCTGCTCTGTGCAAAAACCTCCTCACAGGTGCAGCTCTGTTCGCTATGGGGTTCTGATAGTTTTAGGTTTCTCATTATAGTTTAATTTTATTTCGTTGGGTCTCTACGTCTAATTCAGTTAGTCTTAGAGAGTGTTCGTTAGCTTTTATGAGCTGGTCTTTGTTAAATATTATTCAGTTTCAGGTTAGCTTCTATTATATGCAATTCAAACTCTGTAGCATCTCAACATGTTTACAAAGTACTGAGTATTTAATCTTCTTTAAATATTCTCCTTATAAGGAAAAAAATGGTTTCATCAGTAACAGTGAATATTTCAACAAAACATTGTGAAATATTGCAGTAGTAGAAAACTCTTGTCTTTTTGTGTTTTTCAGTCAGATCATGGCGTCTTTTGGGTCTGTGTTTCAACAATTAGTGATTAATCAACCACTAAATTACAAATACTTCAATAATAGATTAATCAAAAATAATTCAATTCCTTGTCTCCACCCTAAACCACTTGCTTATGAAACGACTCTGGCTTGTGTCTCCTCCCTCTCATAGTTGACCCACTAACATGAGTTCAGCTCGTCAGTCTCTGCAGAGACGGAGAGGAAGATAAAGACATGATCAGCATCATCACTCTGCTGCTGCTGCTCTGCTTCTCATGTAGGTCAAACACTATTCCACCTACAACAAGATTATATCTTTGCAAATATTAATGTAGCTGGGTTTTTTCCTCAACACAGATCTCTCACTGAGTAAGGATGTGCATCAGGATCCTCCATCGATGTTATCGAGTCTTCAGAGTCCTGCAACAATCAGCTGCAATCATTCAATCAGTGGATATTATATGATTCTGTGGTACCAGAAGCCAATTGGTGGATCTGCTCTAAAATTAATTGGTTATATTCAATATACCAATCCAGTCCTGGAGAAGGAATTCGAAGATCACTTCAAAATAAGTGGAGACGGATCAAAGAAATCTGAGCTCGAAGTGCAGAAACTGCAGCCAGAAGACAGCAGCATGTATCACTGTGCAGCTAGTAGACACAGTGACTCAGTTTGTGTCTTCCTGCTACAAAAACCCTCTGTGATAATCCAGCACACAAGCACACACTGAGGAGGACCACAGCTGCAGCAGAGAGCAGTAAACTACAGCAGGAAATCATCAGATATCAGCATTAAACTGTCCCTACCAGTGGCGACCCCAAGAGGAGGTCAGGGGGGCCCATGGCCCCTCTAGAAAAATGTTGAACCCTCAACAGAATCATGTTCAGGACTT
Source organism: Poecilia mexicana (assembly GCF_051168715.1). Taxonomy (NCBI): domain Eukaryota; kingdom Metazoa; phylum Chordata; class Actinopteri; order Cyprinodontiformes; family Poeciliidae; genus Poecilia; species Poecilia mexicana. The sequence goes on along the minus strand of NW_028263391.1, from coordinate 5,309,064 downwards.
AGAAAGGTGTACTTAGACATTTTCTTCAATCAAACCAAAAATGTAAAACCTAATAAATAAATAAATACTTAAAAATTACAATCAAAAATGTAATAATATAAATAATCAGTTAAATTGTAATTACGTATTTATTTGTTTCTTCTTTGTTTGTTTTAGCTGGACATTTTTACTGGTCTGGTCCTCTATATAAATTTTCTGGGGTCACCCCCGTCCACTCCCTCCTGCAGGAAGTCAATGTCTTGTTGGTTATGACGCCACATGATGTCGACCCCGCCTCCTCCTTTTCATGTACACAGCTTTACTCAGTCTGCCAGCATCACTGCAGCTTTGGATTCATCTGTACCAGAATCATGTTCAAACTCTTCATTTTTTTGGTCTCTCTGCACTTCTGCTCTACAGGTACATGTAACTCATGAATCGCTGTTTATTGTAGATTCTCTGCTCTGAATGTGTCATTTTTTTTTCAGCAGATCCATCAAAAAACAGCGTTCATCAGAGTCCAGCTGCATTGATCAGAGAACCAGGAGAATCAGTCCAGATAAACTGCAGTCATTCAAACACTAACTTTGACATGATCCAGTGGTACAAACAGCCTCCTGGGAAAACCGACATGACTCTCCTTGGTTACGCTCGTTTTACTTCACACACTGTTGAAGATCAGTTTCAAAACCTTTATAAAGTGACTGGTAGCGGCCAGAGTCTGTCGTCTCTTGTCATTCCAAAGCTGAGGCAGTCTGAGGACAGCGCCGTGTATTTCTGTGCTGCCAGAGATGCACAGTGCTGCATGAAGCCTCAGGCTCCAACAAAAACCCTCACTGATACCAGAGGAGCCATCATTCACCTGCTGATAGCAGCAAGAGATACAGGAAAACCTCAGAGGAGGGACTGATCACCCAGCTGTGGAGCCATACCGTCCACTAGGAGGCAGTGTTTCTCAAAAAATGCTCTCAGACAGAAGCAATTATTGTCCTTGCTGTTAATAAAGAGTCGAACAATACAATTGATTACACAGAATATACACCGAGTTGTGTTCAATTTATTTGTAAATAACTCCACAAATAAGTTTGTCAATGTATTTGATATATAGACTAAAAAGAAAAAAAAGAGGGCGCCTCTTTGGATTATCTAAACTTTCCTCAAAGCTTTGAAGCAACTTATTAAATTTAATACTCATACAGTCACATTTGTTATGATGATTAAAAGAACAAACATTTCGCTCTGTGGATTTTCTCCATCTTTGAGTTTTGTGTTTGGCTCGCCATTCAGGACTCAAACAGTGCATTCAACCCCCTAAATATGGATTATAAAGTGTCTTCTACAATGTGCTACTTCAGATCGGCACATTATAAATGCCTATCTTTTTTTTTTCTTTTTTTTTTTTTTACGTTTTATCACACAAAGTTTCTGTAACTCTCTTAAGTTTGTGACCAAACATCTGGTTGCAGTTTACAAACCGCCTCTTAGAAGGACAACAACTTTTTTTTTCTAATTATTTTGGATCTGTTGTGACTCCGCCCTCCTACAGGGTGTCTACTTCTTTTGCAGATCAGATTTTTTTTTTTTTTCTGAGACCAGAGGCTCTAAGCACACAGACAACAGCAGAATGATCACAGAACTGTTCATACTTTCTCTCAAAGCCGTGCTGGTTTTAGGTAATCATTCATTTTTTACTTCAAAACAATATATTTCTCTGCTACTGTATCTTGTTTGGGCATTTTTTCCCCCCATACACTTTATAATTATGTGTTGCTTTTCTCTTAAGGAGCTTCTCTCAACGATCAGGTTCATCAGACTCCGTTCAACATTCTGGCAAAGCGAGGAGAAGCAGCCAGAATCAGCTGCTCTCACAGTATCCAGAGCTACAATGTAATCCTCTGGTACAAGAGACTAGAGGACAAACAGCTGCAGCTCCTGGGGTATAGATTTATAGACAACACAACTCCTGAACCTGGAACTGGTGTGAAGATGGAGTTAGAAGGAAATGCAAATGAAGGAGAGACCTGTACTTTAGTAATAAAGGAGCTGAATGAGAACAGCAGTGCAGTTTACTACTGTGCTGCTAGTTACCACAGTGCTGAATATCACTGCTGCTCTGTGCAAAAACCTCACATCCTGCTGCAGCTGCATGAACTCTCCACTTTCAGTCATTTCATTAGGGAGTATTTTGTCTAAACAGGATGTTGTTGTGGAGGCGAAATTTGGAGGCGAAATGTGTTTGTTAGTACTGCTTTGGAGTACGTCTGGCTAAAAAATGAATAATATATAACTCAACAGACAGTAATATCAATAGCTAATATGTCTGATAGAACGTTCAATAATTTCAATGAACTCCAATCCAGAGCCACGCAGCTTTCTGGAGGATGTAGACAGAGAAAAGGCGTAACACAGCTTTTATCATAAAAGTTTTATTTAAATGGCCATGTAGAATCCAGAGGGTCAAATAATTTAATAATTACTAGTTTGTATGTAGATAACTTCATACAAATGAAGGACTTCAAAACAATATATTTCTCTGCTACTGTATCTATTTTGGGCATTTCCATCCCCCCATACACAAAATGCCTTTTATTTAAATCCTTTATTTAAAGCAATAAAATATGCTTTAAATAAAACATCTTTTATTTAAAGATGTTTTTTAAAAAAGTTAAGTCTGTTTTTGTATCTGTTGCATATTCAGACAATGTTATACCACAACTGGTTAAAAACACGATTCACTTCTGTGTTAATCCAAGTGAATTGATCAAAAGGTATCTACATTTTACATAGAATTTTGTTAACATTGACAGAAGATTTATTCGCCTACAATGATATTATAAAACTAGACTAATACTTTTAATGACTAAATTATGACTAAAACTAAATATTTTAGTCAAGAGACAAACATTAGAGGGCAGCATGTGGCTACAGACTAAAAGGTGTTTGTTCAGTGAGTTGATTGGTTAAGACAACAAGAGGAAGTGTGATGTCACACATCCTTAAAAAAACACCCGTTTATGTTCGTCATGTAAAGGTTTCATAATTTTAGGAAGAACAGCAGCATGTATGTTAAATAGTCACTTCAACTGGATTGATAATTCAGAAAACTCAACAATATGATTGTCATCTTCTGCTTAATGTTCAACATGATTCAAGTTTTAGGTAAAATCAGTTTTTGGTACATTTAAAACCTCGTTTTACATTTCTACTCTTAATCATTCTGGATAAAGGAGAGTTTTTACACTATATTCAGCCTCCGCTGATGAAATTTCACGTTTCAACAGGCTCTTCCCTCAGCAATCAGGTCCATCAGACTCCAGCTGATCTGTTCCAGGAGCCCGGAGGAACCGCCGTCATCAACTGCACACACAGCATTGACAGCTACGATGTTATCCTCTGGTACAAACACTCAACAAGCAGCCAGATGCAGCTCCTGGGATATAACGATGTTGTAAACGGATACCCAGAGAAGGATGTTAAGGTGAAAATCAGTGGCAGCGCAAGCAAAGACAAGATCTGCACTCTGACGGTGGAGGATCTGAGCGTGAGCAGCAGCGCCGTTTATTTCTGCGCCGCTAGATACCACAGTGCTTCATATTAATGCTCCCCAGCACAAAAACCTCCAGTTTAATCTTTTTGTTGTCATATCTTTTTGCAGCTGTGTTGCTTCCTTTCATGAGGCGGCGGTGTATCATCACAGACTGCCTCAGCACCAAGCAGAAACTGAAGCTCCTCCTTCTATATGATGATTTGATAAAAGGAACATCTGATAAAACACAAATCATCCGTCCACTCAGATTCACTGACAGCACCTTTCAGCCTATTTAAAAGATGGAGACCGTTCTTATTCTGAGCATTTATTTGATTCTGTTTCCAGGCGACGCTACAATCAGTCCAGGTTCTTCTGGCCTGCAGGTCCGTCAGACTCCAGCTGAGATCTACGGCTCAGAGGGAGGAACGGCCAACATCTACTGCTCACACGCAGTTACAGAATACAACCGGATCCTCTGGTACAAGCAGTCGGACAGACAGCTGATCTTCCTGGGGTACGTCTACTTCGGCGGGACGTTTCCGGTGGACGGGCTGGACGTAAAGATGGGTGGAAGCGCCGATAAAGATCAGAACTGCACGTTAATGGTGGAAAGACTCGGCCGGAGCAGCAGCGGGGTTTACTTCTGCGCTGCCAGTCGCCACAGTGACAAAAACAAAAGGCTGCCAGTGCAAAAACCCTCAGAGTCTCTGAGCTCATCGTCTACTGAATAAGGAGTTATCTTTGCAATTAACGTCTTGCACATTACATGATCAAGTGTGGGTTTCTGAACAGATTGGAAAAGAAAGGCAGAGTCTTGGTAATATTTAAATGCGAAGCAGCTGATGTGGCAGACTTGTAGTCCAGTCAGTTTTTTCCTGCAGTACTGTGTGTTTTACAGAAGGTTGTAGCCAATAGATTCCTGAGATACTTTGAAATAAACAATAAAACCCTGAACAGTTTGGTTTTGTCCACATTTTTCTGCAAAGATTTCTAATTTCTTCTTTAGTGAACATAAATCAAATGATCAGCTCCTTCCATGACATAGAGCAGCATCTTACTGGACAAAATAATAATAATCTCTAGGGGGCGCAGTGACTCCACCCACAGAACATGTTGATGCTGATTGGAGGTTTTAAAAGAATCAGAACCACAGAAACACTGAACACCTTCAGTAGCTACAGTCGACCTACAAACAGCAGCATGATGTTAATCCTGCTGGTCTTGATGGTTCAGATCCTTGTTGTGGTTTCAGGTAATCAGTTTTAATACATCAGTCATTTACTCTGTTGTCATTTCATTAGTAGATGTGATTCTGACTGTTGTACCCTGATGATAAATGATATTTTATCAGTTCCTGTGTAATCAGTGTTCATGTTCTTCACAGGTTCTTCTCGCAACGATCAGGTTCATCAGACTCCGTTCAACATTCTGGCAAAGCGAGGAGAAGAAGCCAGAATCAGATGCTCTCATGACATCCAGAACTACAATGTAATCCTCTGGTACAAGAGACTAGAGAACAAACAGCTGCAGCTCCTGGGGTATAGATTGATAGACAACACAACTCCTGAACCTGGAACTGGTGTGAAGATGGAGTTAGAAGGAAATGCAAATAAAGGACAGAACTGTACTTTAGTAATAAAGGAGCTGAATGAGAACAGCAGTGCAGTTTACTACTGTGCTGCTAGTTACCACAGTGCTGAATATCACTGCTGCTCTGTACAAAAACCTCACATCCTGCTGCAGCTGCATGAACTCTCCACTTTCAGTCATTTTATTAGGGAGTATTTTGTCTAAACAGGATGTTGATGTGGAGACGAAATTTTACGACACTGGACAGAAACTTAGCTTTTGTTTGTTTTGCTTTGGAGTACGACTGGCTAATAAATTAAGTCGACAGACAGAAATATCAATAGATAATATGTCTGATAGAACGTTCAATCCAGAACCTCACAGCTTTCTGGAGGATGTAGACAGAGAAAAGGCGTTAGCCGCTCAACCTCTCACGGCCAGCTAGGCTACAACGCTAACTCACTCACTTTTTGGTTACCTAGCAATAACTTGTTGAGTAACAGTTTCATCTCTTGTCAACATCCTTCATAATTGCATAAGATAGAAACAATGTGGAGGGAGAGCAGGAAACGAGTACAAGAAACTGTGAATTCAACAGGGAACATGTGACCGACTGGGCAGCATTTCAGATATTTAAAATATAAAACACTAACAAATAACTATAAGTATTGACTAACATGAAACTCTTACATCATGACACGTTTTTCAGTCATAATCGCCGAGATAAAAACTGCTTTGATTAGACTCATAAAATAATATTTAAGCACACAGCTTAAATATTTTATTTTATTTACGAGGCCATTTAGATTCCAGAGGGTCACATAAGTAATTTAATAATTATTAGTTTGTATTTAGAGAACTTAATACAAATGTGTGCCATTTTATTTAAAGATTTTTTTTTGTTTTTGTATGTGTTGCATATTCAGACATTGTTATGCAACAACTGGTTAAAAACATGATTCACGTTTGTGTTAAATCAAGTGAATGGATCAAAAAGTATCTACATTTTACACAGAATTTTGTTGACCTTATAGACAGTAGCTTTAATCGACTAAAATAAAATAAAACTAGACTAATAATTTTGATCCTCACACACTAACAGGCCAATTTAACTCCATTCACAACAAAATGCTCCTAGCATATGTTTACTCCTAATTTCTTCAGATTTTTATTATAATAATTATTTTTGCTGTTTTTAACTTTGCAAAACTTCCAGTTGATAAGCTTCACTGTGAATCATTATTTTTGTCCACTAGGAGGCAGTGTTTCCTATCACACAGGAGCACATCCAGTATAGAGAGTTTATAATAACAGGTTATAGTTTACAACTAGATTTAACCTGAACTTTTAACACTAACTGATATTTTTAGGATAATATTTACTCTTTAAGAGTTAACAGAGTGTTTTTCACCTCTTAAAGTGAATCTTTTTTTTTTTTTTTAAACTGCTGGTGATATTTTATGCTAAAAAGTGGAGCTAAGGTGACTCCACCCACCTGGATTACTTCATATGCAGCCATAGCAACATAACCAAAGACAATCTGACTGGAACAAAATGATCCTCCTCATCCTCTGCTGCTTAAGCCTGCATATCACACTTGTTTCTGGTATGAAAAGTCTTCCAGAATGTTTTCTGGTTTTTAACTCAAAGGGATCAAAACTCCTCATTTCTTTAAGCCTCACATTTGATTTTGTGTCCCCTGACAGGTTCCTCTCCAAGCGACAAAATCGTCCAGATTCCTGCTGACATGTTCAGAAACCCTGGAGAAACGGCAAAGATCAGCTGCTCTCACAGTATCCCAGACTACGACCGCATCCTCTGGTACAAACAGTCGGAGCTTCATGAGATGAAGCTCCTGGGATACATGCTGGGAGACGACGGATATCCAGAGAAGGAGCTCAACGTGAAGATAGACGGGAGCGCAAACAGAGACAAAAACAGCACTTTAACCGTCGCAGAGCTCAGCCAAGACAGCAGCGCAATTTACTACTGTGCTGCTCGCTACCACAGTGCTGAATATCACTGCTGCTCTGTGCAAAAACCTCCTCACAGGTGCAGCTGTGGGAACTCTGGGCTTCTGATAGTTTTAAGTTTTTATTATAGATTAGTTTTATTTTGTTGGGACTCTTTCTTCGTCTAATTCAGTTAGTGTTAGTTCATTTTTAGAGTTTACTTATTTTTATGAGCTGCAATTAGTTAATATTGTTCAGTTTCAGTTTAGTTTTTATTGTGGTAGTTTTAGTTTTTTCAGACTTTCTATTTATTTAGTTTTTGCCATTTTGTTAGTTTTAGTTAACTACAGTAACCTTGTCAGCCTCTTCCGTAGCATAAAGCAGCATCTTAGAGAACTAAATAATAATCTCTAGGGGGCGCTGTGACTCTGCCCACAGAACATGTTGATGCTGATTGGAGGTTTTAAAAGAATCAGAACCACAGAAACACTGAACACCTTCAGTAGCTACAGTCGACCTACAAACAGCAGCATGATGTTAATCCTGCTGGTCTTGATGGTTCAGATCCTTGTTGTGGTTTCAGGTAATCAGTTTTAATACATCAGTCATTTACTCTGTTGTCATTTCATTAGTAGATGTGATTCTGACTGTTGTACCCTGATGATAAATAATATTTTATCAGTTCCTGTGTAATCAGTGTTCATGTTCTTCACAGGTTCTTCTCGCAACGATCAGGTTCATCAGACTCCGTTCAACATTGTGGCAAAGCGAGGAGAAGAAGCCAGAATCAGATGTTCTCATGACATCCAGAACTACAATGCAATCCTCTGGTACAAGAGACTAGAGAACAAACAGCTGCAGCTCCTGGGGTATCGGTATAAAGACAACACAAATCCTGAACCTGGAACCGATGTGAAGCTGGAGATGGACGGGAGTGGAGATAAAGGAGAGAACTGCACTTTAACAATCAAAGAGCTGAATGAGAAAAGCAGTGCAGTTTATTTCTGTGCTGCTAAGTTACCACAGTGCTGAATATCACTGCTGCTCTGTGCAAAAACCTCCTCACAGGTGCAGCTGTGTGAATTCTGGGCTCCTGATAGTTTTAGGTTTTCATTATAGCTTAGCTTTATTTCATTGGGACTCCGTCTAATTCAGTTAGTTTTTGTCAGTTTTTAGAGTTTGTTTACTTGTTTTTATGAGCTGCAATTAGTTAAATATCGTTTAGGGCTGTTGTAAACTAATATTTTAGTAATTGAGTCATCTATCAATTATTCTTGCGATTAATCAAGTAATCAGATTTTAAAAAATGATCAAATAAAATATTGGTGAATATGGCATAGCAGCAGTGTTACTATCGGATATCAATATCAGTCCAATTTTTCATATTTGAGCATGAGCTTAGAAAATTAACCTGTAACAATAACAGCTCACTTTCTAAATTAACCTGAAGAAAAGTTATACAAAGATCTGAAATTATATTCAATTTAATAAGATAAATACACTTATAAAAATGTCTATGCTCCAGCTTTTAGTTTATGTATTCATCTTCAGTGAGTTTAATAGATGAATTCTCACCTTGCCCCACACCTGTCTAGCTTTGGGTTTGAAAATACGGGAAATGTCACGTCACCAGGGGACGAACATAAGAACAGGGGGAGCAATACGGGATATTTACCGCACCTTAGTTCGCCAGACTCAGAAACCCATCTACCAGCCATGTAACGTCATGATGATTTCCGCCACCCGTTTGTTCAGACTGGGATGATGTGAAATTTATTGTGCGGTTCGTCCGTAAAGCTACACTTACACTGTAACCATCAAGTATTCAGCCACCCGCTGTGTTCGGTCTATCTGCTTACCTGTATAAATCCTCCTGCAGCGCTCTTCCTGCTGTTCGGTTTGAACCAGCAGCTCCTGAAGGAGAAAGGCTGCCGAACTCCAGACATCGCGCCAGTCATTTTACGGATGCTTACTGGTTCCCCAAAAACGATGAAAACCTGGGCATTATCATCACTCAATAAAATCCCCACTGGTCAGACTTGAAGATTGGACGTTATGCCGCTAACACTTAGCATTCGTCAACAACTGAGAGGCGGAAGTGAGAGCTACGCGCACCGCAAATAATACATTTTCCTCGAGGAATTTTAGTAATCGAGGTACTTGAATCACTCGAGGAATCGTTTCAGCCCTAGTTTACTTTTTATTAGTCATTTGTAGTAGTTTTAGTTTTTTCATACTTTATTTAGATTTTTGCCATTTTGTTAGTTTTAATTAACTACGGTAATCTTGGTCAACTCCTTCCATGACATAGAGCAGCATCTTACTGGAGAAAATAATAATAATCTCTAGGGGGCGCTGTGACTCCACCCACAGAATGTGTGTCGATGCTGATTGGAGGTTTTAAAAGAATCAGAACCACAGAAACACTGAACACCTTCAGTAGCTACAGTCGACCTACAAACAGCAGCATGATGTTAATCCTGCTGGTCTTGATGGTTCAGATCCTTGTTGTGGTTTCAGGTAATCAGTTTTAATACATCAGTCATTTACTCTGTTGTCATTTCATTAGTAGATGTGATTCTGACTGTTGTACCCTGATGATAAATAATATATTATCAGTTCCTGTGTAATCAGTGTTCATGTTCTTCACAGATTCTTCTCTTAACAATAAGGTTCATCAGACTCCGCTCAACATTGTGGCAAAGCGAGGAGGAGAAGCCAGAATCAGATGCTCTCATGACATCCAGAGCTATGATGTAATCCTCTGGTACAAGAGACTAGAGAACAAACAGCTGCAGCTCCTGGGGTATCGGTATATGGACAACACAACTCCTGAACCTGGAACCGATGTGAAGCTGGAGATGGACGGGAGTGGAGATAAAGGAGAGAACTGCACTTTAACAATAAAAGAGCTGAATGAGGAAAGCAGTGCAGTTTATTTCTGTGCTGCTAAGTTACCACAGTGCTGAATATCACTGCTGCTCTGTACAAAAACCTCACATCCTGCTGCACCTGTGTGAACTAGTGGCCCCACCAGGCTTGGCATTGCTTATTTATACAAGTTATTTTTAATTATTCCCTTTTTTAAAAAAGACTTTATAGTTAGTGTTTAGGTGTTAATCTTCCAGTCTTCAAATAACACATAACTATATTTTCAAATTTCATGCATTTCTTGTCAACTTAAACTTTTTTTTAACTCAAAAACATGGCTGCCGACTGGATGACTTCCCTAGTGCCCTGAGCACCGGGCTTAGCAAGTTTTCTGGGAGAAACGCTGATGTAGGCATCAATTGGGTAATGAATGCTCAACAGGAGATATGATGTTTTAAAAATGTATTCATTTATTGTTGAACAACCAACTGACACTGTTGTTTTCTCCCAACTTTTACCGTCGCCATTTTACAGATTAGCATAAGCGTCGCCAGGAGGAGAATGGAGTAGCGCAATCTGTCGACAACTGACATGAACTGCTTTAGTTGGATGGGGGAAAAAAAAAGAAAAAAACATTTCCACATCAGTTTGAATGGCTAACAAATAGACTTAAACACAAAAACTGTTTGTTCTGTTTAGTTTTGCAGTATAATTACAGGTAGTTATAGTCCCCCCCCCATTTTTATTTATTGAAGTTTTTGCCATTTTGTTAGTTTTTAGTTAATTACAGTAACCTTGTCAGCCCCTTCCGTAGCATAAAGCAGCATCTTACTGGAGAAAATAATAATAATCTCTAGGGGGCGCTGTGACTCCACCCACAGAATGTGTGTCGATGCTGATTGGAGGTTTTAAAAGAATCAGAACCACAGAAACACTGAACACCTTCAGTAGCTACAGTCGACCTACAAACAGCAGCATGATGTTAATCCTGCTGGTCTTGATGGTTCAGATCTTTGTTGTGGTTTCAGGTAATCAGTTTTAATACATCAGTCATTTACTCTGTTGTCATTTCATTAGTAGATGTGATTCTGACTGTTGTACCCTGATGATAAATAATATTTTATCAGTTCCTGTGTAATCAGTGTTCATGTTCTTCACAGATTCTTCTCTCAACAATAAGGTTCATCAAACTCCGTTCAACATTCTGGTAAAGCGAGGAGAAGAAGCCAGAATCAGATGCTCTCATGACATCCAGAACTATGAAGTAATCCTCTGGTACAAGAGACTAGAGGACAAACAGCTGCAGCTCCTGGGGTATCGGTATAAAGACAACACAAATCCTGAACCTGGAACCGATGTGAAGCTGGAGATGGACGGGAGTGGAGATAAAGGAGAGAACTGCACTTTAACAATCAAAGAGCTGAATGAGAAAAGCAGTGCAGTTTATTTCTGTGCTGCTAAGTTACCACAGTGCTGAATATCACTGCTGCTCTGTGCAAAAACCTCACATCCTGCTGCACCTGTGTGAACTCTCCATTTTCAGTCATTTTATTAGGGTCGTTCTGCATGGAGTTTGGGGTTTCCCTCTGCAGCTTCCTCCCACAGTCCAAACACATCATTTAGGTCCGCTGGTCTCTGAATTGTCTTTATGCGAGATTTATAGTAGATGTGTGCAGATTGATCCAAAATATTAACAATATCAATATTGTTGAGGTGTAAGGTATCAATATCGGATTGATTCTAATATAGTAAGATTGATACTTCAGTTTTAGATTCCATCTTGAAATGCTATTTTATTATTGCACTGTAGATTCTCATCGCTACCCAATAAAAAAAATGATTTGCTCTCAGATGATTTTTGTTTTTGCACTGTTTATAATGTTAATATGTTATTAAGGTAATCTGTACAGAGCTTTGTCTAAATTCTGTCCTTGGTTTTCAAAGAAAAAAAAACACCATCTAAACATCAGAAGTTTGTTGATATGCCAGATTTAAATAAAAAGTATCAATAATGGCATCAGTGCTGGTATCAGCATCTTCAATACTGACCCTTATTTACTTAGTATCTAATCAATGCCAACTTGTTATCACGAAGACCAAAGAACACAGCAGAAAGGTCAGGGAGGAAGATGCAGAGAAGATTAAGAACATTTAGGTTATAAAATCATATCTAACAGAGCTCTGTTCGGTCCAAAAGTAAGGACAACATTTATCTAAGAAGCAGCCAAGAGGCCTATGCTAACTTTGGAAGATCAAGTGGTCAGGTGAGAGGATCTGTTGTTAGGAAAACATTTCGTTATGCACTCCACAAATCTAGTTTTCATTGGTAAGAAGAAAGCCACAAGAAGTGTGTGGGTGCAGCAAACATTACCAATATGAAACCTTTAGACAATGAGTTGAGACTCAGCAGAGGTCCGTCTTCCTCCAGGACAAAGAACTACAATACGATGGTGGAAAAATGATATTCAAAGATGGTCTCTATTTAGTTTGAACTTCTGCTACTTTTCAGGAGGAGCAGCCAAACATGCTAGTTTTACATGAATACTGTACTGAAGGACTCGAAGTGCAACGTGCTAAACCAGCGATAGAGAGATGTGAGAAGACGGTTGTAGGCGATTGGTTTCTGTGTTTAGAAGAGGAGGAGACATCATGATTCAACCCACTTTGAAAGTTTTGTTTTGTCTGAAAGGTTTTTCTTCCGGTGTCTAATGTTAGGGAAGGTAACTGTTCTGACAGAAAATGATCATCTTCTTCATCTTGGCTTTAACTTTTGTTTCCATTTCAGGTAAGGCAGCTTTCTTGCTCGAGAAAGAGTGAGGTCACCGTCTGAAGTATTTGAACAAAAAAATCCTTCTTCCCCATTTTTAAGTTTTATTTTGAATCTTTTCAACAGGTTCTTCTCTCAGTGACCAAGTCCACCAGAATCCTCCTGAAAAGTTCTGCTACCGTGGAGATAAACCCCAAATCAGCTGCAGACATGAAATTCAGGACTACACTGTAATCCACTGGTACAAACAGTCGACGGACCATCAGATGCAGTACCTGGGATACACGAACGTCAAGGATGGCTATCCAGAGACAGGAGCCAATGTGAAAATAAATGGAGGAGCAACTAAAGGGGAAACCTGCAGTTTAACGATCGAGGGAGTCAACACAGGCAGCAGCGGCGTTTACTTCTGTGCTGCTAGTCAACACAGTGCTGCATGTCTCTGCTTCTCTGTACAAAAACCTCCAAACAGCAGATTTCTTTCATCTGAGGCCAGCAGCTTACTGATCGTTACAGCTGCTTCATTACCTCTTCTGTAGGGTTATTTTGATTCCAGTTTTTTTCTGTTTATGTTAGTTAGTGTTATTTTACGTGGTTATCTTCGATATGGACGTTCGGTTAATATTTTAGCCGTAAAGTTCACTCTGAAATCAGTTCCTCTTAAAGTGTTAAAATCTAAAGTAAAGTAGCTAGCTAGTTAGCTAGCTAGTTAAATTATTAGCTAGCCAACAGATAGAGTCTGCACATATAGCCTAAGTGTGAGATATGTCCGATATAGGTAAACTGATAAAATGCACAAATTATATAAGAATGCATAGCCTTGATTTATTAATTTGTTGAAACAATTCTTATTTAATTCTAATGTTCAGTCGTCTTTAAAATGAGTTTTAGCTAGATTTAACAATAGTCGTCCAAATCTATGAAGTTGTGGGGATCTTTTTTTTTTTTTTTTAAACAATCCTCTTCAGGTGAACTTTGTTGTTTTCCTTTTTAATTTAAATCAGAACTCTATGGAAACCCATTTCCGTCATAGAAGAAAAAAATAGAAGACAAACAGGAAGTCATAATTTCGACTTTCAAAGCGACTTTGAAAGTCGAAATTATAACTTCCTGTTGGTCTTTTATTTTTTCTTCCATGGCGGAAACGGGCTTCCATAGAACTCTGGTTTGGAGTTCTATTTGAAAAGTTATTTTTATATAGTATGAGGTTGATTTATGTGGATTTTGACATATTCCTGGCTCACAGTGATGCTGGAAAATAATTTTTCTCTACATTTTCACTGCCAGAACGTGACGCTGCCGCCACCATGTTGAACAGGTCAGACGGTCCATGTTCTTATTGTCAGTAGGTGGCAGCACAGCCTCACTGTTTCAGCGCTCAGTAGATGCTGGGATTCCAGTAACTTTCAGAAGAAGAGCAGCATTTCAACACAGCCCACTTTGAAACTTTCCCAGCTCAAGTGCTTTCCTCAGAGTCAGAGAGTGATGCTGGACGAATTGAGTACACACACCTAAACTGCTCTGAGATTTGCTCTGACAATGACCCTTCTACTTTATATAAGTTTTTGCTTATTTTCCCTTCCAGGTAAAATATGTTTTCTGTCAGTTTGCAGGATATCTGAAGAACCTGTTGCATCATTGAAGGTTTTCTCTCTCAGACGCACACAAAACGTAACTTTCTCCCCTGTTTTTCTTTTTCCAGGTTCTTCGCTCAGTGACCAAGTCGTTCAGTTTCCAGCAAACATAATTAAAAACTCTGGAGAAGAAACTGTAATAAAATGTTCACATCAAGCTCCCAACTATGATAAGATCCTCTGGTATAAACAAACCAAGGACCACCAGATGCAGTACCTGGGGTACATGAACGTCAACACCGGCTATCCAGAGACCGGAGTGAAAGTGAAGATAAACGGAGAAGCAACTGAAGGGAAAACCTGCAGTTTAACGATCGAGGGAGTCAACACGAGCAGCAGCGGCGTTTACTTCTGTGCTGCTAGTCAACACAGTGCTGCATGTCTCTGCTTCTCAGCACAAAAACCTCCAAACAGCAGATTTCCTTCATCTGAGGCCAGCAGATATCAGATCATTGCACCTGCAACTCTTTAGACTAGTACCAATTTTAGTAGATTAAACAATAGAAATCAAATTCAACTGTTTCACTACTTGTATATGCAGCTTTTTAACTTTTTAGTGTTTTTTAAAATTCTTACATACCGGCTTGTTTTTACCCCCAAATTACTTGAGATAAAGATTGAATTAAAGACTCAACTCTCAGATCAGGAGTCTGAAATCTGGTTTCGTGAATTGATTCTGATTCTGGTTTGAGGTTGAAAGTCAAATCACCATCAAAGTGATGAAACATGAGGGAGAAGGTAAACCAACTGATTAAAACCTAATCACCAAGTTTACTATGAAAAATGATTTCGTTATAACACTCAGAAATGCATAATGTGCAGATTTCTGATAAGAAATATCCTCCTTAATGTTTGCTCCTCTTCATTTACCTCTAACCAACTTTATTTTGCTCCAGTTCTTTTGATTTTTAACCCTCATCTTTAGACCATCACTTCTTTAAATCTTTTTTTAAAGCAAACCTTTTTCAGATTGGTGCTTATGTGTAATTTTGTCCACAAGGGGCAGTGTTTCTCAACCAGTTTTACTCTATGGATAATCAGCACATTGCAGGAAAAGGGTGAAAGTTTGAGTGAATAAATAATTGAACTTATCAGAAAACAGAACCATAAAGAAAATGAAATGATTTTCATCAATTGCAAACATGAATCTGTTTTACAAAATTACATTAAATAACTAACAAGCATATATCAGTGTTTAACATTAAGACGGTTCCACCATGATCATTTTCCACCTGTAGAATATTTGATTTATTGGTTTTCTTTTATAAGTCAGTTTCACAAAGAACTAAATCAATATTTTTATACAGTGCAAGAACTTTTACAGAGATTATTCAATGTTGCATCATAACCGTATGATGGAAAGCACAAAAGACAAAAGCATAAACACAGATAGAAAACTTAACTGAACTCATTGTTTTTTTTTTGCTTGTTTAAAGTTTATTTGTCTAATTCACAGTTTATAGAGAGCCTTTGACCTCTCCAGCTGATCTAACGCTGATCAGCTCAGATGTCGTCTCAGTTTTATAAGTTCAGAAGAAGCTGAGGCGAAACAGCCACGCCCACTTTCCTGCCTTCATATGCAGCAAGGAAAACAGAAGCAGAACCATTTTAAAGTGAGATAAGATGATGCTGTTCATCCTCTGCTGGATGAGCTCGAATATCTTACTAGTTTCAGGTAAAAATAATATTTAGAATCAAATTCAAATTATGTATTTTCTTTTTAAAGTAAGAAAATCTGCTTATTTTGTTAGTTTTGTTTCTCTAGATTAAGAAACGGAGTTAAAATTCGGCTCATCAGAACGGACACTGTTGGCTGTTTTTGTTGTCTTTTCCTTCAGGTTCCTCCCTGAGCGACCAGGTCATCCAGACTCCAGCTCAGATGTTCCAGAAAACCAAAGAAACAGCCAGAATCAGCTGTTCTCACAGCATCCAGAGCTACAACCAGATCCTCTGGTACAAACAGACTGAGCATCAGATGCAGCTGCTGGGATACATGACAGGAACCAGTCCGCTTCTGGAGAAGGGAGTGAACGTGGAGATGGCGGGGAGCGCGAATGCAAACCAGGACTGCACTTTAATAATCAAAGAGCTGAACGTGAGCAGCAGTGCTGTTTACTTCTGTGCGGCTAGTAGCACAGTGCTGCGGTTCACTGCTGCTCAGTGCAAAAACCCAACATCAGTGTTTCTGTAATCTGCATCACAGCTCATCTCATCCTGCACCTGCGAGGAAGTGGCGCAATTCATCCCACGGGGTTTTATACTTCAGTTCATTCAAATGTTTTACATTTTGATTAAGAGTTTAATCAAAGAGTGAGATCAGGAAACGGGAAAGATAAAGTCTGACCAAGCAAACTAAAGTTAATGTGGAATCATGAGTATCAGGATCAGTTTTGTAAGTAAATTCAAAGTGATACAAAAAGAGAAGAGATAAGCATTTTTTGGATTTTTTTTAAACAGCTAAAATCATTTCAGTTCAATTTCAAATTCAACAACACTTTGCTTTCAAAGGGAAATCAAATAATATAACTCAAGTCATTCAACATTTTTAAAGGGTTATTGTAGATGGAGATGGTGGGACAGATCTCCTGCAGCAGTCTGTGTTGCAGCGAATTTCAAAAAGCCTCTGATAAAAGTATAATTTTCAAACGCCAACAGAGAGACTAATGTGTTTACTGTAAAATATTTATGAAAGCAGCACTAAAAATTCTAACCTATATTATAACCTGTAAGATAGGCCCTTAACTGGCCCCCGGCTTCTCCCCACATACTATGTTGTGGGGAGAAGTCAGTCCCCACAACATAGTATTTTTTAGAAAATGGTCCTTAAACTGTATCGAAAACAAGGCCACAGAAAGAAACACACGTTCATGCCTGTACTTCCAGCCAGCTGGGGACTTTTATTGATTTCCATTCATATTCATGACTGCATTTATGTCTAACCCAGACATTTTGTCTAATATATTCCTAACCTTAAGGATATGGTCTAAATCTTACTGAAATAGAACTGAAATAAAAGAATATTCAAACACACAGAGAGACAGTGAGAGAGACAGAGAGACAGAGAGAGAAGTAAAAAAAATTGCAAATTGTGTCCAATTTCAAATTGTGTCAGCACTTAGTGAGTCTTTACAAGCTAGTGGTCAATAATCTAATAAGGATCATTCATGAAATACCTGCTAAAAACCAGAATGTTGATCAGTTTTAGTGTAATAATACAAGTAAGATGACTTGCCAATATAGAAATAATTTATATAGTAAATTACATGGTAACAGTAAAGTGAAAAAGTACATTACTGACTGGTTAACAGTTTGTTGGTGTAGCCTATGAAACCAGTTGGAAGAGGAGGAAGTACTTAGAAAACGTCACTGTTTTCTTCCTGTGGGAGTTTCTACAGACTTTCATTCTGAACAGACCAGCATATGAAGGGTGTAGGAACACAAAATCATCTGCATATAACAGAACCTGCAATGAAATCAATCATCAGCGTGAGATAAAACAACAAATTACATTCATCCTAAGCTTAAGAAAAGACCATGATCATCATCTTCTGCTTACTGACCAAAGTTGTTCCAGCTTTAGGTAAGATTGTCAACTTTGTTCATATAAAAAGGTGTTTTTTTTATGTATTGTACCACCACAAATCTTTATTTAAAGACTACGTTGAACCACTTTGTTGAAATGGATCCTTTAAGGTAAATTGTTCACATGATTTAACACTAATATTCCATGTTTGACCCGTTTCATCAGGAGCTTCTCTCAGTGATCAGGTCCATCAGACTCCGGCTGATATGTTCTACAAACCAGGAGAGGCTGCCGTTATCAACTGTTCACACACCATTGATAGCTACGATCGGATCCTCTGGTACAAACACTCAAACGGCAACCAGATGCAGTTCCTGGGATACATGAACATAAAATTTGGAACTCCAGAGCCGGGAGTCAAAGTGAAAATCAATGGCAGCGCAAACAAAAACGATCTCTGCACTCTGACGGTGGAGGATCTGAGCGTGAGCAGCAGCGCCGTTTATTTCTGCGCCGCTAGATACCACAGTGCTTCATATTAATGCTCCCCAGCACAAAAACCTCCAGTTTAATCTTTTGTTTCTCACATCTTTTAGCAGCTGTGTTGCTTCCCTTCATGAGATGGCAGTGTATCGTCACAGACTGCCTCAGCGCCAAGCAGAAACTGAAGCTCCTCCTTCGTGAGGATGGTTTGATAAAACAGGCACTCAATCCAAAATCAGTAGCAGAGCAACCGTCACCAAATGATAAAGAAATGTTGATCACCCTCATCCTGAGCATTTATTTCAACTGGGTTCTGCTTCCAGGTGATTTTAAGATTTTAATATCTACATGTCTGTACAATCAGTTGATTTCAACAGTGTATTACAGTATCATTTCTCTTCTTTTTCAACTTTTCCAGGTTCTTCTCTGAGTCAGCAGGTGTTTCAGACTCCTACCAACATCTTCAGTGGATCAGGAGGGACGGCCAACATCAACTGTTCACACAATGTTCAGAACTACAACCAGATCCTCTGGTACAAGCAGCAGGCCAGCGGGCTGCTCCTGCTGGGATACGTCTACTACACGGACCCCTACCCAGAGAAAGGGCTGGACATAAAGATGACCGGGAGCGCAGATAAAGATAAGCAGTGCATGCTGACAGTAGAAAGACTCGACTCTAAAAGCAGTGGGGTTTATTTCTGCGCTGCCAGTCGCCACAGTAACACAATCCACCGATTTGTCAGTACAAAAACCTCTCAACCAGGTTTGCATGTGGGCCTCCAGACTCAAAGCCACAGAAACCCAGAATAACTGTAATTTGGTGTTTCATCTCACATTGACAAACTATTTCACTGGAGGTTCTCAGATTAAAGTGGTTTTAAGATGTTTTTCAAAGAAAATACGTAAATATATTATGCACTAGTTGAGGCAGTTCAATAAGAAGTAAACGTTTAGTTTAGTCCTAAAGATTTGTCTGTCCTAGAAATAATAAGAAACTGAATAGCTGTGCAGTGATCTTCCTGTATCTCAGAGAATACACTTAAAAATATTTTTTTAGTTTCTAAATCACCGATTTGCTTAGCACCAAAAAACATCGCTGTGACCTGTTGTCATAGCGACCTTCCAAACCTCTCAGGTCTTCTGGTTCCGGTTCCGGTCTGCTCTGCATCCCAACCAGCACCAGACATGGAGAAACAGCATTCAGTTTCTATGCAACACAAATCTGGAACAAAATTCCAGAAAACTGCAAAACAGCTGAAACACTGAGTTCCTTCAAATCGAGGCTAACCCCACCTGTTTATAGTTGCTTTTGAGTCATGATTATAATGAATATCAGCCAAGATATATTTGATCTATATTTTCTTGATTCGACCAAATGCAACATTTATTGCTTGTTTCAAAGCTGGTGACTGTATGGTGTCTTTATGGTGTAAAGCAGTGGTCCCCAACCCCCGGTCCGTGGACCGGTACCGGTCCGTGGACCAATTGGTACCGGGCCACGCAAGAAATAATTAAATATTTCCGTTTTATGTATTATTTGAGTCTGGAGGATCTTTTATTTTGAAAATCCTTTAACCGGATTCTCTGTTACTTGTGCGCCAACACAGCCCACAAGCAGCAAAATGAGTAAGAAACGGATCAGATGTCTTTGTAAAGTTTCTTGGCAAAGGGGAAAAGGCCCAGAGAAGAGACAGGAGGATGGATTTATCCCGGACCGGTAGGTGAGTCAAACATTACAAGCCGCTCTGTGTAACATGCGGCAACAGGTGTTATGCCTAGAAACGCATGCCTGGCCAAAATTGCATCCCCTCTCGCAGGAGCGCGCATCGCGCTAAGCTCTCGCATATTGACGAGAAAACGGACTGAAATATGACCGAAGAGGAAATTTTAAAGATATAACACCGGTCAGAAAGACGCATTTAGTTCAGTGTCAATGAGATGATATTCAGAAAGGATTCTTTTACTGATTGATTTTAGTTTCCTCTGCGATGAACTCTTTGCGTAAAGTCTATCACGTCCTCGCATGAGGGTGTTAATTATAACCTGTCAAATGACCGACGGGCTTTAAATTTTCATGTAGTTAAAAAAAATAACCGGTCAAATACAGAAAATATTCCGCTAACGCGACCTCTGGGTCGCATGTAACGAAGCACAGCACATGGCGCTACACCCCCCCCCCCCCAACCCCCCGCCACCAGGAGGCGGCACCCTGCTACAGAACCAAGAAGAAATAATGACTAACGGGAGCCCTGAGCTTGTTTCTCTGCAACGAGACGGTCCCATCAGGGAGTGATGGGAGACAACGACACCCGAAGTGTTGCTTATATCCACAGCCTGCTTGGTCTCTACGTGGCAAAGCAGTTTGAAGCTTCATTGCTGGGCAGGCATGCGTTTCTGGGCATAGCACTGGTGGAAACGCGGTCACTCCGAAATAGAGCCGAGCCGAACCGGGTTGTTTCTATTGCTGGTGGAAAAGGGGCAATTGAAAGTCTTCAAGCAAATCAGAACAGCTGAGAGAACTTAACAGAATGTCGCCAGTGAAAGTCCATGAGTAGGAGGAACAAAACAAGACCACCAGAGGGCGGTGTTGTCACATAGAACAGAATGGAATGGGTCAAACACGTCACAGGGTCCGAGCTGCGTCACGTGTTCCCTCATGACGTAATTATTATAAAACTTAAAAGTATTTTTAGGCCTTTATAACGTGCTGCACAGTTGGCGCAGTTGGTAGAGCTGTTGCCTTGCAGCAAGAAGGTTGTGGGTTCGATTCCCGGCCCGGACGCTTCTGCATGGAGTTTGCATGTTCTCCCTGTGCATGCGTGGGTTTCCACCCACAGTCCAAAAACATGACTGTCAGGTTAATTGGGGTCCCTCTAAATTCTCCTTAGGTGTGAATGTGTGTGCATGGTTGTCTGTCTCTAATTTCCCCTGTGACAAGGGCTGGCCGACCTGTCCAGGGTGTTAACCCGCTCGCCCCCGAAATGTTCAACTGGCGAACGATTCGGGTAATGTTTCGTCCGAAACGTTACCCTCTGTGAGGGCACCTGTTCGGTACTCACAGGGGGCTGAGGGTTATAAAATGAATGATGAATGAATGTTTTACCTCACATTCAAAAAATAACAATTCACTGGCGACATTCTGTTAAGTTCTCTCCGCTGTTCTGCAAATCACTCCCTGATGGGACCGCCTCGTTGCAGAGGCATCTGTATATCTTATTTTGAAGGAATATGTAAAAGTTACCATAGCGACCAGATTTAAGATATAAGAATTGTCGGCCGATTCTACAAACCTCTGTGACCACAGAGCTGATAAAAGTACAACAGGTTCGATCGGTTCCTGTGTCCAAGGCAGGAGGAACAAACCACACGAACATCCCGATTCCAGAGGATAATCCAGTAAAACCCCCAACATAGCATACGGGAATTTAGAATAACCAAACACGGATGACGATGTAGTTCAATAGTGACAGTTTGTGGAGTCATTTTAAGAGATAAAAGACGTAATAAAAAGAAAAGGCGGTGGATAAAAGACGACGGGAGCAGCCGCTCTATTTGCTGCACTATGATTTGGAGGTGAATATGTTTTTTCATAGTTAACATTTTTAACTGAATAAACATATATAATAACGACCTTTACATAAAATAATAAACATTTCCACATATCATCTCCGATATCCACTGGACTCTCAGTTGCGCAATATGTCAGCTGTTTGGGATTCCCCTCTGTGCTTACGTCACCGCGCTTTCTGATTGGCTACCTGTCACATTCAGCAGGGTGTATTCTCGTTCTCAGTCAGGGAAAACCCCACAGGCTGCGATAAAAAGCCCACGACAGCCCAAATTAGGTATATTCAGGATTTAGCGGGAACACCAACATGCAGAAGCCTTATCTGACGGTTCACCCCCCTTCCCCCCAATCCCCGGGCCGCAGCAAAATTTTCCAATGTCTTCACCGGTCCGTGGTAATAAAAAGGTTGGGGACCACTGGTGTAAAGGACTTGAACTGCCTTTTTGCTAAAATGTGAAATACATGTAACCTTGACTTGTTGATCTGTGATTGGTTTCCTTATTTGACAGAGGAGGAGCCACAGAAACTCATCTCACCGTCTCAGACTGGAACAAGTCTTCTAGGTTTGTTGTGATCCAGATTGTTTGAGCTACTAAGATTAAACCAACAGAGAAAAGTAAACATCATGATCGTCATCTTCTGCATAATCTGTCATCTTATGTTTGTTTCAGGTAAAAAAAAATTCCCCGTTTACAATCATTCTGATTTAATGTGTGCAATTACAGTTTTAACAATTAAAATAAATTAATTAAATCAACAGGTTCTTCTCTCAGTGACCAAGTCCACCAGACTCCTTCTGAAAAGTTCTGCAAAACTGGAGATAAACCGCAAATCAGCTGCAGACACGAAATTCAGGACTACACCCGGATCTTCTGGTACAAACAGTTGACGGACCATCAGATGCAGCTCCTGGGGTACATGAACGTCAACGATGGCTATCCAGAGACAGGAGCCAATGTGAAGATAAATGGAGGAGCAACTAAAGGGGAAACCTGCAGTTTAACGATCGAGGGAGTCAACACAAGCAGCAGCGGCGTTTACTTCTGTGCTGCTAGTCAACACAGTGCTGCATGTCTCTGCTTCTCTGTACAAAAACCTCCAAACGGCAGATTTCTTTCATCTGAGGCCAGCAGCTTACTGATCGTTACAGCTGCTTCATTACCTCCAGCTAACGTTACCCTGCATTTCTAAAGCAGACATGCAGAAGGTGTTAAACAACAACTCTCACTAGGAAAGATAAAACCGAATAGTTTAGATCTAAATCCAGTTTGGAAAGACTTGAAGGCTTTCCGTAGCTGCACTCCATCCAATCTGACCGAGTTCAAGGTATTTTGCAAAGTTGATCAGGAAAAGATTTCAGTCTCCAGGTGTTTAAAGCTAATACAAGCCAAATGTGGGTAGAGTAGCAAAAAAAAAAATGTACACAAGAGTAGCACTACTTCAACATATTTTTACTCAAGTAAAGGTGAAAAGTTGCAGGAAATTCGAGTTAAAAAAAAGTGTTTGGTAAAAAGGCGACTCAAGCACAGAGGAACTGATCAAAGCATTTGATTTAATATTTGGAAATTGCATCCTCAGACGGACCAAATTATATAGTTAAGGGAAAATTTGGGTGTTTTAAGGATCAAAATGTGAGTAATAAACATTACAAAATAATCAGGTAAAAGAAACATTTTTCAATATCAATTTATTTGAATATTAAACCATCAAAAACCATTGGTCTGTGTCTGATGAACTTTTGGTTAAGACAAGTTTGTTCTTCATTTAGTGAAGTCGCTCACAGTGGGTGGAGGATCCAGAAATGTTATTAGAAACGTGGAGTCAGTAAATAAAGTTACCAAACAGAAGATGGGACTCCAGTCTGTTTTATGAGTGAAGTGTTTGCACTACTTTGTGTTGTTTTATTATATAAAATCCCAATTAAACACATTACATTTTTGTAGTTGTAGTTTGAAAAACATTTGAAAAAGTTCACATAAACACTTTTGCGAGAAAAGTTTGTTTTACAAATATATGCCTTTAATTTGGAATTTTACAGCGATAATTTAGGTTAAACTTTATGTAGTTTCACATCCTACCATTAGGTGGCAGCATACTCTATTTTAAGGCAATACTGCAGTTTCAGTGTTGAGAAGAACAGTAGACAACTTGCCTCCTCTGGGCTTGGATGCTTTTAGGTTGATGTTGGATTTATTGTTACTGTATTGACTTGGCCAATTACAATACAATGATTCTTTTCTTTTATATCAGCTTTGATTTTTTTCTACTTTCAGGTAAAATACTTTCTAAATTTTGCTACAGATATTTTACGTTCTGTGCTGTAACGTTTAAAGACCTTTCAGCTTAAGGTTTCCGTCTATCTGTCTGGCTTTGTTCTCCCAGGTTCGTCTCTCAGTGACCAGGTCTACCAGGTTCCTGATCACATCCTTGGAAAGCTGGGGGAATCTGCCATCATACAATGTTCACACACTATTCCGAACTACGACCGGGTCCTCTGGTACAAACAGTCGACCCAGCTCCAGTTCCTGGGACACATGTACAAAAACATGGATAATCCCGAAGCCGGGCTGGGTGTGAAGCTGGGTGGGAACGCAGAAAAAGACCAGAACTGCACATTAACGCTCGAAGTCCTCAACCCAAACAGCAGCGGGGTTTACTTCTGTGCCACTCGCTACCACAGTGCTCCAACTTACTGCTCCTCAGTACAAAAACCTCCCCTTGTTTCTATTATTATGACTCACACTGTCACACAACTCATTCTAATGAAATGTCTCTCTCTCTCTAAAAGGGGAGGATCTTCTTGAAGCAACACAGTATTTAACCTCCCTCAGAAATTCAGTGCAGCATCCTTAGACCACATCAATAGAAGCTGACAGATGTAATTCAAAATGATATCTCAAGTTCTCATCATATTTATACTCTTTTTTTCAAAGAAGCAAGGTATTACTCCGAAGCATCTGATTGGACTTTTACGTTTGTTGATTCAAACACTTAAAGAGTTCCTGAATGTCCTTCTGTCACCTCACAGTTCACTGCCAGGACGTCATCCAGGATCCAACAATCAGCTGGAGTTTTAAGTCCAAGTCCGCAGAAATGAAATGCAGCCACAAAAATCTTATCACTCATACCCAGATGTACTGGTACCGACAGCGACCAGGGAAGACCATGACTCTCATTGTGTACACGGCGTTCGGTGGGCAGCCAGACTACGGAGAGAACCTGCAGAGCAAATACTCAGCAGTCAAAGACTCCATAGAGGCCGGAGCTCTGACTGTGAAGGACCTGCAGCCTGATGACAGCGGCATTTATTTCTGTGCTGTCAGCAAACACAGTGATGTGAGGAAATACAACAGCTGAACAAAAACCGACTGCCAATACAACAGTTAATAGGAAACCCACATCTGCACTACTGTGACTCTCCAGTAGGTGGCAGTGAGGCTCAATAAATGAGCTCAATAAATGATACAAGAAGCATTGAGACTTTTACAAACATACGAACTCTCAACAGAAAGGGTTTCCGATGGATTTGAACCAACATTTTCAGCTATAAACAGCCTCAACTATTCAGGAAAGGTTTGGGGAATGTTTGTGATCAGTCTCTAATGTTGGAACAGAAAGGTTGCTGCTTCCGCTCCAATTTATCCCAATGGTGCTCCACCACTCTAAGTTTAAGTTCAAGTTCAATGTTTGCAGAAGAAATTTGCAACACGCAGTATTTTTATCCTATTTTTACATGAAGATGATTACCATTAAAGTTTATCAGAAGGTGAAGAAAAGATGGATGTTTTTTTCTGTTCTTAGACTCATGACTTTACATTTTTTTTCTGCTGTTTTCATAAATCAACATGAAGGAGACACAAGGTTACTTCTAGTCATTAACCTTGTGTTTCTGGCTGTGTAACAAATAATATCAAACATATATTTCCAGTTTTATTATTGAAATGCTCATCATACAAAACACAAGTTTTCATTTACTTTGTTCAAAAACCATCAAGCATTATGCTTTGAATTTAGACATTCTCTTCCCAGCTGAACTTTGACTGACTCCTTTGACTTGATGATGCAGGAATCGTCACTTCCGCTTCCTGTTGAGCTACAGGTCGACTCCCCATCACTATAAGAATATCATTCATCATCACCTCTGAAACGCCAGAAACCTTCATCAGCTACACACTCAACAGCTGTTCAGTGTGCTGCAGAAACCATCCAAACAAATGTTCATTTGAGCAAGAAAAATGAACCAAATCTTTATCTTCTCTTTCCTTGCAGGTAAGTTTTCCTCTAGAACAGGAACATCATACGGTTTGTTTCCCCAAAAGAACAATCAACATCTTCTCTCCTATTCTCAGGTCTCAGTTTGGGGCTTGAGGTCCATCAGTCCCACTCTGATCTCATCACAAGAAATGGAGATAAAGTTCACATTTTCTGCACCCATGAAAAAACCGACTACAGAGTGATGCTCTGGTACCAGCGGCTACCTGGAGACACGGCCATGAAGCTCATCGGACATTTGTACTACGACAAGCCGTCTATGGAAGACGGATATAAAAAGGACTTTGGGATCTCTGGAGACCTGGGAGGGGAGACGGCGAAGAACGGATCCCTGACGATCCAAACCGTGAAACAGGATCACTCTGCCGTTTACTACTGTGCTGCAAGAGAAGCACAATGACAGAAATCCTCTCTGCACCTCAACAAAAACTGAGCTGTGTTTTATCATCAGTGGTTTTTATAGAAAACTGACACCTGCTTGTGGTTGTAATAACTCATAAAACTGCGTGAAAGCAGAGGATTTAGATTTCCTGTTCAGAATAAAAACAGAATAATCCCATCATGGCTTCAGAAAAGCCTCAGGATTGTCTGAACAAAACTTAGGAGTCTTCCAACCACAATCACATGTTACATCTCAACTATCCCTTCAAAGTAAAGGGACAGTTTACAGACCTGAATCTCTTCATGCTTTCTCCAACTTTGATTATTATTCTACATTAAAGTTTCTTAAATCATATCGCTGCCTCCGGTTCTTCCTGGATTTGGGTCCAAATCCAAACCAACACAAATGTACATACTTGTCAGATTTAATATATGTCTGGGGGGGAAAAAAGTGTTTCCTGTGTTTATCACATAACATAACAGCTACATTGGCATCCAAGTTTTTGCTTGTAAACTGACAGAATGTGGGAACAAAATGCTGTGAATTTGCTAAACATTACTTGTCAAAATAAGATAAGTTGATTGTTCTGCAGTGTGCATGTGCTGCGTCTCTGTAGAGGCGTCTCCACAGGCCTTATAATTGAGAAAATTGGAATTATGAAAAAAATATTCTTAATGGAAATGACAATTTCAAAGAAGCTTACGTTTTTTGATAAAGTTATTGCACTATCAAAATTTCTGTATTTTACAAAGCCGCAATGGAATCAGTTTTTTCCCACCACACAAGTCACATGATCAACAACCAGATGTTACTACTGGGGGAAACGACAAAGACGACAACAGGAAGTGGTAGTATCATGATGGCGCAGCGCATTTTAATAACTTATTGCCTTAACAGACTTATACCCGTGTCATTTTAACTATGTATCTTATTTAATGGAAAGACCATAATTGAGAAAACTTTTTTTTTTCTTTTTAGATCAGCAGAATGTCGACAAAGTTTTGCACACATTGGTAATGGAAATGCGACTAGAGTTGCCATTCAGACTCTCACCTCTACTGTCGCCTAATGACTGCTGCAGACAGACGTCCTCCAACTCTACAAGGACAAGCAGGACCATAAATTAATCTCTCTCTGGGGTTTGACAGGTAGGAGATTCCTTACAGTCCAGATCAACTGAATAAACTCTGTTTTCTAAAAATCCTGAGCATTAAGATTTGAAATGAGATTTTAAAGAGAAATCTGCTCACAGGCTGAGGTTGAACTTTGGATCTTCAGACTTTAAGGGGTGGTGCTTCATCATCACTTCCGTTTCCTCTTGAGGATGACTATCTCTGTTGGACAGCAGCAAATCTTTCGGCTGCACACCCGACAGCAGACCCATATGCTGCAGGACTTTTCTAAGCAGTTCCTTTACCCTGAGCAGGAAACATGATCTGCATATTTGTCTTCTCATGTCTCGCAAGTAATTTTGCTTCAGAGCAGCATCATCTTAAACGATTGTTTCCTTAGGATGTGAAATCAGTTGTTATGTCTCTCCAAATTCTCTCCTGTTCTCAGGTCTCAGTTTGGGGCTTGAGGTCCATCAGTCCCACTCTGATCTCATCAAAAAAGCTGGTGATGAAGTTCACATTTTCTGCACCCATGAAAGAACCAACTACAGAGTGATCCTCTGGTACCAACAGTCGCCTGGAGACATGGCCATGAAGCTCATCGGATATTTGTACTTCAAAGATGCGACTATGGAAGACGGATATAAAAAGGACTTTGGGATCTCTGGAGATCTGGGAGGGGATACGGCGAAGAACGGATCCCTGACGATCCAAACCGTGAAACAGGATCACTCTGCCGTTTACTACTGTGCTGCAAGAGAAGCACAATGACAGAAATCCTCTCTGCACCTCAACAAAAACTGAGCTGTTTTATCATCAGTGGTTTTTATAAAACAATGATTAAACATCTTTCAAGCACCTGCTTCTGTGGTTGGAAAGAAGAAAGATTCAACACACAGACTGAATATCTGAGTCACTTTGTTTGAATTAAACATTTTTACCACAGACTGAAAACCCACTGTTGCTCGCTACACACACAAACATTTATATACAACATCATCACTGCATTTATGTGAGTTTTTAAAAATCATTTGTGCAAATGAAGGCTTCAAATTTAGTAAGAATTTGAAACAAATGTCAGAAGCATTTTTTAGTATAAAAACTTATAAAGATTATAAATTGTAAATTACATAATTACGAGATTTATTTATGCAATATTCCAAACCAAAGTTTATGCATTCATTTCCGCTGATGTTTATTTTTAATCCAGTTTCTTTTAACTTAACACTTTTTTTTCTTTACAATGTCTAATAATTATTACTTTTATTATGGTTATTACTTTTGATCTTTGTTTTATTTTCTGTTTGTATGTGTTTACGCCAGTAGGGGGCACTATAAAGCAAAAATAAGGCACAAGTTTTGTGTGGCCTTATACTTTTGTATAAAGATTTCTAAAAAAAAATCTAACACTATTCAAAGAAACATTTTGTTCATTATAAAGTAGGAACCATAAAAGTGTCTGCTCTTGGTCTGTCATGTGACTCTGATGTCATTTCCTCAAGTGATCTCATCCAACTCATCATCATTTCAGCTAAATCAGTTTAAGGAGCAAAATGATTTCATTTTTAATTCTCTGTTCCCTCACAGGTACTGTGAACAATTCACTTCCAGAATTATTTTATACTTTGCTTCACTGTTCAACCAATTTGAGTTCTTTTTTTGTTTTTAGAGGATTCTCTCTTGGGGTTCACATCCATCAGTTTCCCCCTAATGTGGTCAGGAACACCAAGGCTGATGCTCAGCTTTTTTGCTTGCAGGACCTGGTGGATTACAGAGTCATCCTGTGGTACCAGCAGAACCCTGGAGGCTCTGAAACTCATTGGTTACGGATACAGCCAGTTTAGTGACGAAGGTGTGGAACAAACATACAGGAAACATTTTAAATTAGGTGGAGATTTAAAGACGGCCACAAACCTCTCCCTTTCCATCGTCAATCTGACAGCCGAACACACGGCGACTTGCTTCTGCGCTGCAATGGAAGCACACTGGAGCACCATTTGTTTGTAAAAGGTATTTCAGGTATTCACACAAAAACCTCCAACCTACGGCCTCATGGTATCTCCTCTCTGAATCTAGACAGAGCCCAGCAGCCATCACAACAAATTCCTTTATCCATTGGTTTTAGCATTCAACAATTTTCCGATAAACAAACTCTTGTACTGCTCATGGTTCCCTGCTGAGCATTCATACCCCTTTTTCTTTTGTACCAACTCAGCTTGGTTCCATAGTTTTATACGAGGGTTAAAGTAGGGTTAGGACCAGAGACTGGTACATTGTTCCTACTTTGTTAGTGTTCCAAACACGATGAATTGGGCTGAAAACGTGACATCAGAAGACCAGTTTCTGATCGACTAGAAGGCGGAGTCACTGGTTCTGTCACAAGAGAGACTCCCTCACAAGAACCATATCTGACTCAATGACAGACTGTATTTTGGAGCTCAGTCCAACGCAAAAACCGCCCCAAAAGTTCATCACTTCCTATCTCTCCTTCAAGGTAAAGACACAGCTGGTTTCTGGCATCCAACATGAAGCCATCTGTTGTCTTCATCACCATCGCCTTCTGGATTGAAGGTATTGATTGTTTATTAATCAAAGCAGTATTTTTTTTACTATTTTATATTAGTAACGTAAATATGTAGATTTGCAAGTACTGCTGGTGCAATTAACTCCTAAAAATCTAAACCTCCAATCTTTTCTCAGGAGTCTACCTCAGCAAAGAAAAGCAAGTGTCTCAGTTTCCGGCGGACGTTTTGGTCCGACCGAACAACAAAGTCAACCTGACCTTCACTCATACAATCAATAGCTATGACACAATCCTCTGGTATCAGCGCTCACCGGGAGACACTTCCCTGAAGCTGATCGGCTACGTATATTATACAAGCGTCACTATGGAGTCGGAATTTAAAAGCCACTTTCAGGTGACTGGAGATGGAGAGAAGATGGCTCAGCTTCACATCCTGAACCCGAGGAACCCAGAAGACAGTGGAGAATATTTTGGGGCCACACGTACATACACAGCATTAAAAGAGAGAGACTCTGCCATACAAAAACCTTCAGAGTTATCCAGCTGGTAACCGCAGCCCAGCAGGAAACCAGAGGCATGTGACAGCAAATGAGAGTTGAAGGGGGGAAAAAACCAACAAAAACCTCATGTCATGAGTACTAATACCGTCTAGAATCGGTAGATAGAAGATATTTGTTCATTGTTTTGCAGATGATGCCATTATTTACTGTGTTCTTCCTACAGGACACTCAGCCTCCCACAACCGGCTTTTAACTTGGTGTAGAGCAACTTATACAGAACTCCTTCTGAAAGCAGATAAAACCAAGACGATCTCCTCCACCATTCTGCAATGTTTAATATTCAAACACAAATATTTCAGTGACATAATTAATAACTGAACAACATATGCTGCTATTGTTGTACAATGTCCGCCTTCATGAAATCTCTTGTAAAACAGTTGGTAAAACTCAGTTTCTTCTACAAACACGATGGTTGAAATGCTGATGTATCAACTGATGTGTGACTGATTTAGTGTCTTTGCTCACTGAAATGATGCTTGTTTTTTAATGCTTGTTTTTCTTCTATTTAAGCTGTGAATAAACTCTAAGTAGTTAGTAACTTATACAATCTAAAACAGACACACATAATAGTTGTTACAGTCAATCAACACTTCAACTGGACTCAATGAAATTCAAAACAAAGATGAATTAAAATAAATAATATCTAGTGGATTGAAAAGGTGCATACTGAACTACTCAGCTTATATATGCCTAGTTTATCCTATTAAAATTCAATAAAAAGTAAATTGCTGCCAGGTAAAATACACAAAAAAATCTCAGATTGGCATTTTGAAGTATTCTTGAATTTTTGTCATTTTTTTGTGTTAAATTTGAAATTATTTGGATCTGGGTTTCCGTTTCCTGGGTTTATAAATCAATAACAGCTTTTAGTATCATCTCCTAAAATCACCAACCAAAACTCCTGCTATTAGAGGCTCTCAACAATACTCCCTTCATTTTCTCACATTTAGACCCATGAAACATTTTCTTAGCAGCAGCTTGTGGATGATGATTCTGAATTGACTAATTTGATATAAATGCTATTGTCTTATTGTCAAACAATGTTGAAAATGTGGTAAAATTGACTCATTTTGATTTTTACACACTTCAAAATGTGTCTGTATAAGACTTGTTGGAAATTTAGCTGTTAAATCTGCATATTTCTAGTTTACCAAAATAAAATAAATCCAAATCATCATCAATATTATTGGTTAAAATCAGTCGACTTCATCAGTGCCATGTTACTTACTAAAACTTCATTTTCATTTTGCTTGTACCTTGGAAGAAAAGATACCAAGTTTGCAGAAGAAAAAAACTTGCAAAAATGCAATAAATAAATGTTTCAGTTCATGCTGGTAAAAATGAATTATTTGTTTAAATTCTCAGCTGGTGTTACGGCAGCAGCAGATTTTACTTCCTGTCATGTGGTCATATAACTTTTTGTTCAGTCGATCTCTGCAGCCGTTTCAGTCAGATCAGGACCACTTATCGGTAACATGCTTCTCACGGTTATTTTTCTGTCACTGTTGGTAACATCCGGTGGGTGCAGATTTGGATTTCATTTTAGAATTCATCCCCAAATTGAAATACATTTATTTATCCGAGCATTGAGCATGTTGAAACTCTCCTCTTCGTATGCTGCAGGTTTCTCCGTTACGGTGCTCCAGTCTGCAGATCAGATCCTTTCCTCGGATGCTGATGCGACGTTGGAGTGCAGTGTGGGCGCCGGGTACTCCATGAGCAGCTACACCATGCTCTGGTACCGACAGAACCGCCACGGGGCTGAAATACAGCTTCTTCTCACAGAATATGAAACAACGGCTGGACGCTACCGTTCGTCACTCGATGCTGCGAAAAACAATTTTTCTCTCAGTATTCCAGAGCTGACAGTGAACGACAGCAGCATCTACTACTGCGCTGCCAGGCACAGTGAGGCACGCAGACCCAACACTCGTACAAATACAAGGCTGGCTGCGACAGAGGCAGGAAGGAGCTGTGGCTCCACTCATGTTTCATGTGTCAGGACATCATAAAGGATATCTGTTCCTAACCACACTGTGAAGTTATGTAAACCCTAACTTAAAGTGTGCAGAAACACTTTGTTGTAGATTTGTAGCCATTTTTAGGGAGAAGTGTTGCATGATGCAGTATTAGCTAACCTTTACCTGTCATACTGATAACCTTACATTTCACTTTTATCATCCATTTTTAAATTTGGTCACATTGACATGTTTCAGATAATCAAAAAACATCAGACAACAATAACCTGAGTAAATACACAAAACAGTTCTCAGATTATTTCAGGTGTTTCCCGATACAACTTCCTCACTTCCAATACAATATCAATACTGCAGTTTTGAGTGTCAGCCGATACCGATATTGACCCGATACAATATCGGCATGTGTCATACATACTTTTATCAATGATTTTGTAATCTGGAATGCATTGATCAAGTGATGTTACTCAGAGAACAATAGTTAATAGAAGGTCTGAGAACACTGAAGTGCTTCTAACTGAGATTTTAATGAAATAATTAAAAACTCATTTTTTGGCTGATATCGGACCAATTTCTGATATCAGATCTGGACAATCATAAGTATAAATCATTTTTTTCCATGTCTGTTTATTTTCTAGGGTTTTGGACTGGGCTGCAAGATCAAGGTATATTCTCTAATTATCTAGTAGCTGCATAAGGCCATTAATGCAGAACAAACTTCTGTTCTGGAAACGTAACAATGTCATGTTGTGAATCCTGATTCTCATCATGCTGTGTTTGACTTCTTCACACCCCCAGTTAATAAAAAAAGCATGTTGAATTTAGTGTAACAAAAGTCTTCTCTGAACCAATGTCTCAGAGGTTCAGCTGAAAAGCTTTAGCTGCAGTTGCAGCTTGTTGGCCACTAGGTGTCTCCATGTCCACAAAGGAGCCCATTAAAGGCTCTCTGGGAAGGAATGAGAAGAGTCAAAGGTTATGTGAGCAGCAGAGGGTAAAGCTGAAGCGGTCGGCTCCAATTTTGTATCTATAATGAATGCAGCAAAGAATTTGGTTCTCTTCACAGTAATAATCTGTGCGGGTAAGAATATCTATGTTAAGTAGTAGAACAGCCAAAATGGTCTTTGATTTTTTAAAATAATTGTATTCTTTTGTTTTGCAGGTGTTTCCATTGGTGTTATAATTGATCAGCCTCCGTCTTTATTGCATGAAGTTGGTCAACAGAATGTGAACTTAAAA
The DNA here is from genome assembly GCF_051168715.1 of Poecilia mexicana. Classification (NCBI taxonomy): domain Eukaryota; kingdom Metazoa; phylum Chordata; class Actinopteri; order Cyprinodontiformes; family Poeciliidae; genus Poecilia; species Poecilia mexicana. Next base: position 5,275,127 of record NW_028263391.1, on the reverse strand, counting down.
TGTAAACAAGACGACGATCAATACCTGAACATGTACTGGTACAGACAAATAAGCAATGGCAGCATGGAATTAGTGGCATATTCTCTTGGTAAAGATATTTCAACCATCGAGGCTCCATTCAAGGACACCAAATACTCCATGTCCCGTCCGTCGACGCTGAGCACCACGCTGCAGATCAACCAGGCCGAGCCTGGAGACTCGGCTGTGTATTACTGCGCTTCACGCAAAGCACAGAGCTTCAAGAAGCATTGAGAGCAATACAAAAACCTCAGGAAAACATTTCTATTAATGTGGATTCAAAATATGAAAGAAAAAAAAACATGTTCCTTTATGCACACCGTCATGTTTCTGCAGGACCACAAAGCAGATCAGATACGACAGCAGGTGTCAACTCCAACATTCAGAAACCTCCTTGATGTCTCACATAGTCGTTTCATTTTTCTCGTGCTTTTTTTTTTTTTTTCTTTCCTAAATTTGATAGGGGATTAAGGCTCAACAGATTATCTCACAGTGCCCTCTTCTGGCTTTATGTATAATTACAGTCAAGGTAAGCAATTTGTTTTGGTGCTTCTCAAGACTGGAATGCCATATTGAAACAATTTCTCATTCAATTCGATTCAAAAATACTTTTTAGATCCCAAAGGGAAATTATATGTTGCTCTAACTAATTTTAATTCAAGATTCTTCAAAGAGTTATGATAGTGAGTTATGAAGAGGACGGTCAGGGTTGTCCATAATTTTCAAGGTTTTATAAAGACTCTTCCTTTGCATCGTTATAGGTCCCACAGACGTCCCCAAAACAGAACCAGTCTTTATCAGCCTGTTGAGCCTTTTCAGGTCCCTACTTCTGATGCTGCTGCCCCAACAGACGACTCTCTGCAGAGTCGTCTGTTGCGTCTCCAGTCCAGTCTGTTGTCCAGATGAACATTGAGGTATTTATATTCCTTGACCACCTCCACTTCTTCTGCCATGATGGAAATAAGGTTTGATCTAATCTTGTTTCTCCTAAAATCAGCAATAATCTCCTATTTATTTTGAAGATGAGATGATCGTTTCCTCACCATGACACAAAGCGGTTCACCACATCTCTGTATTCAGCCTCTTGTCCATCTCTAATGCAACCAACAACTGCAGAGTCGTCTGAGTGTTTCTGTAAAGGACAGAAGTTTATTTGTGCTGGAGGTCAGAAGTGCACAGAGTGAAAAGTAATGGTGAGAGTACAAAGCCCTGTGGTTCTCCTGTGCTGCTGATCACCAGGTTAAACACACAGACTGTACCCTTGGCAACACCTCCAAATTTATTCAAACGGTTTATGGATTAAGTAACAGTAGGAATGTAATTCTTATGAAATTATAATTTATCAGTATTGTGGTCAAGCTACTTTTCAAATATATAACGCATAGTTAAAGGGATGAGTGAAAATAATTTAACAAAGCCAGAACACAGCATGTTCTGTGACAAACTCTCTCAAAGTCTCTTCATTTTTGGACCAACTGACTGTATTACGTTATAGAAATGTTCTGTATTAATAGAAATCTGATTTTTTTGTCAAATGTTTTACTTGGGATCATTCTAACCCAGGGTTTCTCAATTCCAGTTCTCAGGCCCCTCTGTTCTGCATGTGCCTCTATTCCAGAACAGCTGATCCAAAAGATTGCACGACCTCTTCTGCAGCCATCAAGTACTGCAGAAACTTGTTAATCACCCACAGATTCAATTCAGGGGTGTGGCAGAAAGGAAACACCTAAAACATGCAGGGCAGGGGGTCTGAGGACCGGAATTAATAAACATTGCTTTAACACACAGTTTTCAGATATGACTTTAAATTGAGGCCATAAAGTTTCTTAAAAAATGTTTTTCAGAAACGGAAACTGAAAAAATAAATAAAAGTGAATAATAATAATTGAAACTGAAAAATTGAAACTGAAAAAAAAAGTTCAAGACTACTTTTCAGTCTCAATTCTTTTATTTTCAGTATCAAATCTTTTCAAAGCAAACTTCTGTGCAAATGTTATGGCCCCAATTTAGCTCCATACTCAGGAACCTACTTCAACCTCCCAATTCCTCAGTCTCTCATTTCTTTAAAAATAGAGATTAGATATAAATGTGATATAAATGTAAGTGAACCAATTCTCTCTCTGCTGACTGATTGGCTGCAGAGTCATGGCCAGCTGACATGTCACTTCCTGTTTACACCTCCAAACAAACAAAAGCAGCCAGCAGCTTCCTGTCCTCTGCTCTGCCTTCTTTTCTTAGCCGACCCAGAAATAGCAGCAGGCAGCTTGGAGCTGCTCCAGCGTCAAGTCGGCCCGACCTCCACAGCTGCTCCCACAGAGACTCAGATGGAGGCTGAGATACGGAGAGGCTGGCTGGGGGGGGCGGGGAGCGGGGAGAGACGGAGGCAGCAGGTTTTTGTGTGATGCTTTTTCACCGTGGGGACAGGGGGCCACGGTGATACAATCCTATAGAGCCGCCGTACAAAAACCTCCTCGCATTAACATCCATCATGTGGACGGCTGAGTGCAGCACAGAGAGCAGCAGCAGGAAGCAGGTGGAGGTGGGCAGAGTGGAGGCTCAGCCAGGCTTTAAGAAACACTTTAATATGTAGAAAATGAACCAGAAACAGCTTTTATTAACACATGTTTGAGTTTATACATGGAGCCATCGGGTCATGTGTTCCTCAGGGTCAGAAATCACAACTTCTTTAAACGTTATGAAGCTCATCCTGCAGGTTTAACCTTCCTGATGATCTGGGTTATTACAGCCGGTCTGAGGGAGAAGATTCTGGAAAGTTTGGAGACTTTTTGGTCCAGGAGAGATTCAGTGTGACACTGGAAACGAAGCTTACTTTGGAAAAGGAACCAAACTCACAGTTTTAGGTAAGTTGGATTCTCACATGTTCACTTCATTCAATTAGATTTAAACATAATTCAAAGCTCAGATGGGAATAAAGAAAAATATTTAGAGTTTAAAAGTTCAGATGTATTAACCTGAAGTTGAATCACTGTGACCTACACTGATCCTGCTTACTTCGGTCAAGGAACCAAACTGACAGTTTTAGGTAAATATTCACTTTATTACAGAGTTTTAATTAGTAATACTTTGATTAGGACCTCTGTACAGACAGACGAGTCTTTGTAAAGTTAATTCTGGTAGAAAAACAGGTTCATGTTCAGTATCACTGCACTGTGACAATGATGAAGCTTACTTTGGTCAAGGAACCAAACTCACAGTTTTAGGTAAGTTTAACTCTTCACATGTTCAGTTCTCTTCGTCATGATGAAACTGAACAGTTCAGTAAAAAGTGAAGGTCGAATCCATCCAGTTTAAGTTCTGACATATTGAGCTGAACTCAGAGCACTGTGACCAACAGAGAACCTGCTTACTTTGGCCAAGGAACCAAACTCACAGTTTTAGGTAAATATTTCAGAGTTTTAATGAATAATACTTTGACTAGAGCCTCTGTCGGCTTTATGAAGTTAAATCTGAGAGGCAAACAGGTTCATGTTCAGTATTGCTGCACTGTGACAATGCCAACGAAGCTTACTTTGGAAAAGGAACAAAACTGACAGTTTTAGGTGAGTAAGAGATGTATTAAAATGAGCTAAAATCACCAGTTTTCTACAACGTTAGCATAGAGAGCCTTGTAGTTATACCTGAAGTTCAACTCGGCACTTTTTGACATTAAGCTGAAGCTCTGTGCCAACAACGAAGCTTATTTCGGTCAGGGAACAAAACTGACTGTTCTAGGTGAGTAAAGCGTCATTTTTAAGACAATTTTTAAAATCAAATAAAGATTAGGAAGTAGTAATATTACAGATGCATGTCTCAGACTGAAGGGAGGTTTAAATTTTAGTCGGTGACATGAACAGTTGAATCCATTTCTAAAGTAACATCCTGCACTGATCTGCTTCACTGTGATTCTGGTTACAACGAAGCTTACTTTGGAGCAGGAACTAAGTTAACCGTTCTAGGTAAGAAACCTCAAATAATTGAGGGTCTTTATAATAAAATATGCTTTTAAAATTTATGTTTTTGTTGTTCAAATTATGTTATTTGACAGAACAAAGTCAGGAGAGTTAGAGTAAAGAGAAACACGCTGCTTACTGGGTGGTTTGTAGCAATTTGATAAAAATTAGGTCGCTGTACCTTTAAATAAAAGCTCGAGGTTAAGAAAACTGCAAAAGGAGCCGATGTCAAATCAGAAACTTGAGCGGTTTTGGGTACTGACAGTCCACACTGTGACTCTGGATACGAAGCTTTCTTCGGCGCAGGAACAAAGTTAACCGTTTTAGGTAAGAGACATCCTGAATAAGGTCATTTAAAAGTTAATAACTTAAGAATCACAGTGAATATAGAAATTTGTTTGGCTGGAAATAATGTGAATAAAAAGAATCTGCTGATCCGGCGCTGTGGAAAGTTTCAGCTCTGTGCTTTTTGGCGTGAAGCGTAAACACTGTGTCAGTACGAAGCTTACTTTGGTCAGGGAACCAGACTGACCGTTCTCGGTGAGTGAAACGTCTCGAATCCTAAAAACATGTTTACATTTCTCTCATACCGACAGATCCATGCCAACATTATTCAGAGTAGTTGTTGTTTAATGCAAAGGAAAAAGCTACATTTGTTCCATAAATAGAATATAAAGATGTAAATTCACACAGCTGATGAGTTTTTAGCACAGAGGAACAAAATTAACTGTTTTAGGTAAGAAAACATGTTAAAGTTTATTCAGTTACTTAGAAAAGAAGTTGTAGAAATGAAGTTCTCCTCCCCAAAATGCAACTGATATGAAATCAGTTTTCACATGATAAAAATATAAGTATTGAAAGGATTTATAGAGGCAGCAGGAAGAGGTTTTGTTAGGGTTCTCTGGGGTTTAGCTGGTTCTAAACTCACTGTTATAGGAAAGAAACTCAAATGTATTTATTTTAAAAAAATTACTTAATTTGGTGGCAAACAGTTCTAATGGCACTTAGAAAATACTCTGATCTGGAGGGAAAAATACATTTTGGTGATAAAGAGTTTGTTTTGGGTCTAAAATTATGTTTGGGTGTAAAAGAGGTTAAAGACGGCGGCAGCTTTGCCTGCAGCCGTTTATCAGTGTGAACTACGATCCTGCTTACTTTGGAGCTGGAACTAAACTCACCGTTTTAGGTAAGAAAAACGACCAAAAGGCACATTTATATAAGTGTACAAATGATATCAAATAGTTTGATTTCTAGTTCTTGTTTTTGGTTTTTTCTACATGGGTAGAAAATATTTCACTTCAGTACAAAAAGACAGAGAAATGTTTTGCCATTAAAAAAAACATGTCCATTTTATTTATGACTGATTTAAAGTTCAGGATGTATGAAAGGATACATCAAGACAAAATTTGAAAATAAAACATCAAAGTGAGATAAATGAAGAGTTCTGATTCATGTGTAAAACATAAACTGGGTGTCGGGTTTTCTACCTGTGACTGAGTGCTGTGCTCCGGCTCTTATCCTGCTTATTTTGGAGAGGGAACCAAACTCACAGTTTTAGGTAAGAAAAATTACCAAAAAGCATCTTTAAGTTTAAAAAAAATGGATATTAATCAAATATTATTTTTAAATTTGCTTAAAACAGTAGAAACTAGTAGATTTCAGTGAAAAAAGGGAACAGTTTTCATCTGGACTAACGGTTGTTAACCTCGTGACTCTATGAAATCTTAAGATTTTTGCCTGTTAAAAAACATCATGTATTTTACTTTTTTTCCTCTGAATTAAAGTCCCAAAGGTGTGAGGGAATATGCTGAAAGAAAATCTAAAAACATAAGAAAGAGATAAATTTTGTGTGTCAGCGTTCTGGTTCATGTAGAAAACATAAACTGAGTGTCGGGTTTTCTACCTGTGACTGAGTTCTGTGCTCCGACTCTTATCCTGCTTATTTTGGAGAGGGAACCAAACTCACAGTTCTTGGTAAGAAGAAAATACTAATAAAAGGAGAAGACCAGTGATGATTCCTGTTATTGTTTCAGATTTTGACTGTACAGATCTGAGTAACTTGTTTTATTTTATCTCTTTTAATAAACAGAAGATGGAGTGGAGATCACTGCACCAACAGTGAAAATCCTTCGACCTTCACCCCTTGAGTGCAGAGACCAGAAGAAGACAGAGGGCAAAAGGAGGAAGACCCTGGTGTGTGTGGCATCTGGTTTCTACCCGGATCATGTCACCGTGTTCTGGCAGCACAACGGCAAGAACATCACTGATGGTGTGGCGACTGACGCCGCCGCCAAGAGGAATGAAACCTCAGGACTGTACTCCATCACCAGCAGGCTGAGGCTGCTGGCCAAGACCTGGTTCAATCCTGACAATGAATTCAGTTGTTACGTCACATTCTTTAATAGAACCTACACAAACTATTCAACGTCTATTTATAGTACGTTACTTTCAGAAAACAAACGTCCTTTAGAGACTTTTTATGCTTCAGGTTTAGTAATGGTGTCATTTTCTTTGTTTTTGTGTCTTTCAGCAAATGAAACAGATACAGGAATGACAAGAGGTAAAAATATATATTAATCACTTTCAGTACGTTTACATTTGCTAACAGGTCGGCCATTAGCCTCCACAGCTCTAACGTTTCCCGATCTCCCCCAACAGAGAGATATTTAAGGATCAGCCAAAACGCCAAGCTCTCCTACAGCGCCATGATCCTGAAGAGCTGCCTCTACGCCGTCTTGGTCTGCTTTCTGGTCTGGAAGCTTCAGGTCTGTATTACAGTCTGCAGCTTTAGCTAAACTTCCCCAATATAACCTGAAATTAGCTGTTAATGGTGTTAGCTTGAAACTGATGCAACCAGATTAGATTAGCAACAGGACAGACAGCAAAGGCAACAAGAAGAACACAAACAGTGATCACCAATATAACTGACTGCAGATGAGAGGATTGAGTAAAATAAACACTATACTGGTGTATTCACAAGAAGCTGCTGGATTATTTGATTCATAGAAAAGGTCCAAATAAATAAATGACATAAAGTCAACAGTGGAACCACCAGGTTGGTGGATGGGCAGTGGTACATTATTCAAGTATAGTTTAACATCGGTATATATAGGTGAAATTTTTTTTTAAATTAGAAACTGCCAAAAATTTGCAAGAGCTTCAAAGATATTTCATTTTATCTCAAATCAGGTGATTTTTTTTTTTTATCTACTTTTAAAAGAAATTCTAAAGAGGATTAAGATTTTTTATTTTAAGTTGACGGCCATTTTGATTTCAACTTATATTGTGATGCAGCTTCTGAAATTCTGTTCTGGCCTTTTGTTTTTGGTGTGATAATGTGATAATCAGTGGTGTTTTTTTCTTTCCTGTTTGTTTTGCAGCGTTCACCAAAAAAACGGCAGGAGTGAGAGCCGAGAGAGCCGAACCTTCAGCAGAAACCTTTTTTTTTTTTTTTTCCATTATTTTTAGCTTCTGTAAATAAAATGTGTGAAAATGGCAGGTGGAGACGCGTTTCTGACCTGAACATCCTGATTGTTAAAAACATGCAGGTTTTCTTGTTGAAACCTAAAAGCTCTCTGTGTTTTTGTTCAGCTTTTTCCATGTAATCTTTTCATGTATTTTCTCAATAAAGACACGCAAGCAAATCTTTTTGTTACCGTGATGATTTTATTCTCTCTCTTCTCATCACTTGTTCCAAAGATGGTGTCAGATATTTTGTCTGTTTTCCAATAATTTTTTTTTTTCTCAGCATGAAGTTGAAACATCTCATCTCAGGAACTTGTATGTTTTTTTAACTGAGTCATAATGAGAATCTTAAAAAAAAAAAAAAGTTTCTCAGCTTTTTTGACTACTTCTTCATATTACATCTAAATATTCTAGTTTTCTCTGCATATAGTGAGATGGTTGCTATGGTTTCCGTTCTCTGGAGCTTTGTCAGAGAGAGCATTCTGCATGTGAGAACAGGAAGTCGGGGTTCTGATGCGAGCTGCTGCAGAGCGACAGGATGCGGTCGCAGAGCAGCCTGCTGAGAAACAAGCCTCGCAACCTTCGACCTTTACCGCAACCTCCGGCTCTATGACTGCACCTGCACCTCCTACACACACACACACACACACACACACACACACACACACACACACACACACACACACACATGCACACTGTGTGTGTTGGAGCAAACAGCTGGCACAGGCTCCATTTCTGGCTCAACCGAAGCTGAAAACCGAGCAGGTTACAGTAAATGTGTTACAGCAGCTGCAGTTTAAGGTGATCTGGGGTGAAACCTTGAAATGAGTTCATTTATTTTATATTTAATTTTTTTATATACATTTTCCATTGTTTGTGTGTTCAGAATACATCCTAGAGATACATCTGTATATTTAACAGCGATAAACGGTAAAATTGTGACGGAAAAAATCTAAACTATTAAACAACTTCAAGCTGTTTGATGCAAAGTTGCCATAAATAAATTAATTGGTGAAAACTGTAATTTGTGCGTTTTACATTTGTATATCCATTTTATTCGTAATTTTTTTTCAGTAAGTTGAAAAGTTTTATTTTACAGTAAAACACTTTTTTAACCGTAAAAATCAATGACGATAATGTCATGAAAAAAAAAATTACTAATAATTTTACAGTGGACTTTTGGTGTTTTACAGTATAATTTAGGATTTTTTGTTTTGTTTTAATTTATTTACTTTTTTTTCCACAGTTTTTTTTTTTTCACTTTATTTTGCTGTAAGACAACAGCAGCATTCTGCGGCCCATTTATATTTTTTGAATCATCCTCAGATATTTTACTTTGTTTGTTCTCGTTCCGAGTCAAACTGAGAAAATATTTGTTACTTTCAAAAACATGTTTGTTCTGAAAAAAACAGGAAACAGATGTGAGGCAGCAACACTCAGGTTTTCTCTGACATCTGATGTCTAATTATTCTCCTCCTACTAAAACTGTCACAAAATATCCCTCCAATTCACTGCCACCTTATCAAGTTTATTTGTGTAGCACATTTCAGCAGGTCAAAGTGCTTTATATCATAAAAACATCATATTGTAAAAAGAATTATGAAAAGCAAGCAATAAATATTACAAATTCATTAGATTACAGATTATATTGCAAAACATAATTTTTGTTAAAATACCATGCAAAATAATTCATGGCCCTTTAACCTTTTCACTTTTTGTCACATTATGTGACTTTAATATGAGGCGTAACGTTTCTAAAACATGCAGAGTATACACAAAAATCTTTTTTTTTTTTTATTGGACTGGCTCAGCTGCCCTGATCAAATGAAATAAAATTTGATCTTTACTTTACATACAAACACCCAACATGTGACAGAAACTAACTGAAAACTTTTCTTCCACACGGACAGGAAAGCTGGTTTAAAAATGTTACAGAGTGCAAAAGCGTTGAGAAAATGGTTGGACAGTTACTTTAAAACAACAATATTTATGTGTTAGAGTTTCCCAGTCAAAGTCCAAGTTTGACCTAACAGAGAATTGATGGTAAAAACAGCTCACCAACCGTCTCAATGAAAAACGGGTTAAACTTACAGTAGGTGTAAAGAAACAGACCCCAGAAGCCTTGCAGCTGCGATTACAGGAAAGGGTGGAGCTGCAAACCGTCTGTTCAGGGGAGGATGGATGCTAATTAGTTTTTTTTTTGTAGAAAATGTTTTAAATCATATATTATTTTTCTTTCCACTTCACTGTAATTTCCCATTTTTTGTCAGACTGTTGCATAAAATCCTGTAAAAAAAAAAAAGGCATTCATATTTTTGTAGGATAGTATAGATAATTTCAGCATGTAACAAACATTTTAACTAGTTACAAGCTGGAGTTTCAATTGTAATTCTGAGCTCTCATTACATTACTGCTGTCTGTCACATCTGCGTAAAATAATATAGTTATATAGTTAAGAGTTTAATCAATCGCAAGGTTACACAACATTGAAATTTTAATAGAACCATTTGAGCCAACACTGAAGAATTTTGAATTAAATTTCCCTTTGGGATCAATAAAGTATTTCTGAATTTGAACCATGTTGTAGCTTCATAAATGAGGTATTTCACATGTTGAAATAAATAAAACTAAATAAATCATGTAAATTTGATTAAACTAATTCACTGCTAAAACCAGACAAAAACAGCACTTGGAGTCTTATGAAACATCGGCGTGGTCTAAATAAATTCACTTACTAACAGCTCAAAACGATTAAATTGGTTTCATAAATCTATTTTTAATAAAGTTGCATAAAAATTGTTTTGGCCGTGGCAACATACATGTGACACATTCCCTCCTAATGGTTTAACCTGATATAGAAACAGGAAATCCATCAGTTTGAGCATCAACCAGCTGACACATTATAATAAAACAATCTTTAAAGATACTATTAAATCTCACTTTTGTAGTTGTTAATGAAGACATTTAGTTCGGCGCTTTAACTGGACAGATGCGGCAACTATTGTTGACATTTGTTAGTGCAAAATAATCAGATCAGCTTTCAGAAAAAAACAGGAAATAAAGTGAAGTGTTGTTCCATGTATTCTGGTTTTATATTTTTCTCTGCTTCCTTCACATGAACAGCGACCATTCAGAGCAAAGGGCGCCCTCTGCTGGACAGCCTGCAACACTGCTGTCAATCAGAGCAACAAATCTCTGAACTTGAAGAGATTTTAGGTCAAGTTATTTGATTTAGAGATGAACAAACTCACAAAAACGAAATTCAATGCATCAGAATGAGAAGCATAATAATAATAATAATAATAATAATAATAATAATAATAATGTAACTCCAAGCACCAAGAATAATATTTTATGATGTAATTGTTTACTAAATAAAGCTCTGCTGCTTTCTATCACTTGTTTTTATTTCTGTTGTCTTCAACCTTTATATCCAAAATAAAAATGTCTAATCTGGTCAGGAGTCAATATATCACAATGCTACTCACTTCACAGCCTAAAGCCAAAAGTGATTTTTTTTTCTTAGATGTTTCATACTCTTTACCTGTAGAGATCTACAAAAATACTAAATTTGGCAGATGTTTGAACAAGTACTTTTCTAAAAATCAATATTAAGCAATCGTTTACTTAAATCAAACTTTTATATCCTGCTGAAAAGTCTCTTGTATGTTAGCTTTGTCTTATTTCAAGGGTACTGATATTTGCATTAGAAAAAAGGGGGTGGAAATACTTGGTAAACTTTTGTTTCTTAAGTTTGCATCCCTGTGGCATAATTTCTTGTCTAAAGTTCTTGATGATCTGGTTAAACTCACTGAATCTGTCAGACTGAGAGCTTTTATTAAGATGATGGCTTGGAAATTCTCCTGGCAGATACTTTTCTGTGAATTCTGGAAGCAAAGGCAGCAAAGCGTACATGCCCTTTGACCTCTTTGGAAAAAAGTGCCCTTTTGAAATACGTGGAGGGGGTTTAACATTGTATAGCGTGTAGCCCAATGTAGCACTCTGCATTCTGGATAAGCCTACACAACTTCCTCACTCAGGACCTTCAGACTAGCCAGCAGCAATTAGCAAACACCTGGTGGAGCTGAGCCTCTACTGAGTTCATTATAGGAGCTTCATCTCAGGGCAACGCTGGTAGAAATGTTGTTAAAGAGTTAATAGAGGAGCCATGTTGTGATGACTTCCTGAAGACGGAGTTTCGGAGAGAGCAGGAGTGTCTTAAAGAGACAGAGGGCCAATTCCAAGGCGTTAATTATGAAGTTAAATTTCTTTTAAGTCATATTTGCATATTTTGTAAATGAAAGTAATAGACTTGATTGTGCTTTAAAATTGCACTCTTTGGAAAATACATAGTACTGCCCCTTTAAAGAACTTTAACTTCTAAATTATTTTCTCCAACTGTTTGCCCACAAATCCTCCTTAGTTGTATAATGACTATATGTGCACCTTATTTTTACTCTGAGTCTGAAAAAAAACCTTTTTAGATGATAACTAAAAGTCAACTTTCTATATTTTTCTGCACATCATTGAACTGGCACAGTTACACCCATCCTTGCAATGGATGGATGCTTCAGCATACTGACAGCAGACCACAAAACCACATCACACAGAGCTACAAGGTGGATGTCTGGTGATTCTCCTCCCTGCAGCTCATAACAGCAGCTCCACACTATGATCAGGCAGCCAAATATCCTCGTCTCGGTTTCCGTCTTTCTCCTGTGGACATCAGGTGATTAAAAAGATACTTAGATTAAAAAAAAAATTATGTTTTGATCAACATTTTGCAAGACATTTCTGCTCTGTTCAACCCAGGTTTTGTCGGCGGAAGCCATGTTTCCCAAACCCCGATGCTGTGGAAGTCTGTGGGTCAAGATGCAACGATGGAGTGCAGTCAGACCAAGGGTGCTGACTATTTCCAGATGTACTGGTACCGACAGCTGCCTGGAGAAACCATGAAACTCGTCGTGTTCACGTCGACGGCTTCAAAAGACCACGACTTTGGAGATTTCAGTAAAGATAAATTCTCAGCGTCCAAGACTGAAGCCGAGAGAGGATCGTTCACAGTGAAGAACCTGAAGCCTGAAGACAAAGGCTTGTACTTCTGCGCTGTGAGTCAACACAGTGATGAAACCACACGGGAGAGACGAACAAAAACCTCAGAGCACTTCTCCCCTCAGCTGGAACCACACACAGTCTCAGAGACACACTCCCGTATCCGACGGTTCACATCTCCAGTGATGAGCCGACATCACACTCTGAGTTTAACTCACTGCAATGGAGTCGTCTGTGTTTCTGTTTTTTACCACTCATACTGTCGCTGTCTGATTGGAAACGTCTGCTGAATGTACAAAGTTTCTTTTGTTATTATTATTACTCATATAAACTCACTATGAACAAAGTGAATTTGGTAAGAAATCCAGAAAAACAAGGCCTTTGATGTTGAATTGTGTTTTGAAGTGCTGAAATTTCCATAATCACTAAATGGATAAAAAGACGGTAATGGGAGGTTATCTGTTTGGAGAAGTAAAAATGGGTCATAAACAATGGAGCATTATACTTATATTATGTTAAATGAGCAGTATTATGTATTTTCTAGCCACATAATACCATTTTATAGCACAATCAAGTAACTATGTTACCTTCATTTATTATAAAAATGCTATTATATAAAACATTACAAAAAAAATGATTTTGCCAATTAACGCTTTGAAATTGGGCCTCTGTCTCTTTAAGAAGCTCCTGTTCTTTCCGAAGCTCCGCCTTCAGCACACAGCCCATCACAACCAGTAAAATGTGCTGAGCATGTCGGTCCCTGTAGAGACAAACAGAAGCTGCAGAGACCATGACAAGAAACCTCAGCAGCATCACTCTGCTGCTGCTCTGCTGCTGCTGTAGGTTGGATTCCAGACGTTTTAAAGATAAGTTTATTTTCACGTCCATCTTTCTTAATTTTCTTTTTTCCTTTCAACACAGATTGTTCTCTGAGCAGTGATGTCCAGCAGGATCCACCATCAATATTAGGAACTCTTCAGGGTCCTGCAACAATCACCTGCAGCCACTCAGTCAGCTCATTCAACGTGATCCTGTGGTACCAGAAGCCGACTGGCGGCTCTGCTCTCAAGTTAGTCGGTCATACTTTGTACGAAAGTCCAACAATGGAGGATGAATTCAAAGGTCACTTCAATATAAAAGGAGACGGCTCAAAGAAATCTGAGCTCCATGTGGAGAAACTGCAGCCAGAAGACAGCAGCATGTATTACTGTGCAGCTAGTAGACACAGTGACTCGCTTCATGTCTCCCCCTCTACAAAAAGTCTGTGTGATGCAACCTTCTCTGTTACCGAGGGAACCATCGTTCACCTGCTGATAACATAGTATTCAACAAAACCACAGGGGAGGAGAGGCTGATCATAATGAGATGTGTAATCTTATTTTGCCCACTAGAGGGTGGTGTTTTTCCAACGATACTGCTGTGAATAATTTTTATTTTGGTTACAGTTTAATTGAAAAATGTTAACTCATCACCAAAGTATGACATTTCTTTTACATAATAAATATTTGGTGTATGGTTAGAAAGCAGTATGGTTGGGAAAAATTACTAAAAATAACTAGAAAAATAAACTGTTACATTTCTTTCAGTAATTGCTGTACTTTAAAAATAAATTATAGTTGAAATGACTTGTTAAGCATATTACTCCAGAAATTTAACATCCAGGAAGGTTTAATTTGAATAATTTTAGCTATTTAAACACTTAGATGTATTATTAGTCTGTTGAGGCTACAGTGAACAACAGAAAGGTTCTCTAGCCTTGTTGGTATTTGTTTTTTTCTGTGGAATCCAATTCTGAATCTGGTAAGTTCAAGATTATTATGAATGTAAAAATGCAAAATCAGAGCAGTTTGACTTTTGGAAAGAGGAGGAGACATGAAGGCTCCTCCCATGATGGCTTAGATCTGTGATTACAACAGAGATTCAGGGCAAACTGGCCCCAACCAGAACCGGCAATGTTCCTCCTCTGCTGCATAAGCCTGCAGGCCCTACTGGTTTCAGGTAAACTGCTGATTTTGAGGATGAATTTTGACTTCTTTTTTTTTTTTTTTTTTCAAAATAACGTAAAATTTCCTTTGGTTTGAACTCATGCTTCCCAGTCATTTCTCGTTTTTCGTCGCCTCTCCCACAGGCTCCTCTCTGAGTGAAAAAATTGTCCAAATTCCTGACCACACTTTCAAACACCGAGGCGAAACACTCGCCATCCGCTGTTCCCACGGCATTCAGAGCTACGATCAAATCCTCTGGTACAGGCAGACGGCCAACCGTGAGCTGCAGCTGCTGGGATACATGTATGGAACCGCTTCATTCCCAGACAAGGAGCTGAACGTGACAATAGACGGCGACGCCAACAAAGACAAAACGTGCACCATAACCATTACAGGACTGAGCCCAGACAGCAGCGCGGTTTACTTCTGTGCTGCCCGTTTCCACAGTGCTGCATGTCTCTGCTCCCCAGTGCATAAACCTCCTCACACTCCCGCGCAGCTGTATCACCTCCTTTGATGAGGCGAGACCATGTGTCATGACTAATGTGATAATATTCACGTCTGGTCTAACCACGCCCACCTAGCAGGGGGGTTTTTTTGCTGTCGCCTCAAAGGAAAAGACGAAGAGCAACTTGTTGAGCTGCTGAGAACATCACACAATAATAACCAACAGAATGAGAGTCAAACTCTTGATAATCGCTCTCAACGCTGTGCTGTTTTCAGGTGACCACAGCTTTCGGTACAGAGGTCCACTGTTGATGTTTTAGTTGAATTTTCTGACTGTAATTTGGGGCGTCTTCCTCTACAGGAGTTTCTCTTGGCAATCAGGTCCGCCAGACGCCGTTGAACATTGTGGAAAATCGAGGAGAAGCAGCCAGAATCAGCTGCTCCCACAGTGTCCAGAACTACAATGTAATCCTCTGGTACAAGAGACTAGAGGACAAACAGCTGCAGCTGCTGGGGTATCGGTTTTTGGGAGAAAGCTTTCTAGAACCTGGAGTGGATGTGAAGATGGAAGGGAGTGCGGACAGAGACCAGACCTGCACTCTGATGATTAAGGAGCTGAATGAGAGCAGCAGTGGGGTTTACTTCTGTGCTGCCAGTTACCACAGTGCTGCACAGCCACGGCTCATCAGTACAAAAACCTCACTGTCTGCCGAACCAAGCAATTTATAATTACGTTTTCTGTGGTACATGACTATATGGGTTGTGATACAGAACATTTGAGTAAAACATTTACTTTGCTGCTCAGTTAACGTTTGACAGATTTCCACCTGGATCGACTCGTTTTGATCAACCTCTCGTTCTTCTTTCTAAAAGGGGAGGAGCTTCTGTGAAGCGACACGTTATTTATCCTCCCAGAAATATTCAGCACATCTCTGTTGGACCACAAAGCGACAGATTCTAAACACTGAATATTTAAATTAAAACGATGTTGCAAATTCTTATACTTCTACTCTCTTCATTGAGAATTCAAGGTAAATTTAGAAATATTGAATATTTTCTAGAATTTAGTCTTTCAATAAAGAAATTTAGTGTAAATTAACTTGATTTTATTTTAAATAAAATATATTTTTTTTCTTTTCTTGACAGTTCACTGCCAGGACGTCATCCAGGATCCCACCATCAGTTGGAGGTTGAAGTCCGAATCGACCGAGATGAAATGCAGCCACAAAAAAGACGTTTCTCATACCCAGATGTACTGGTACCGACAGCGACCAGGGGAGACCATGACCCTCATTGTGTACACGGCGTTCGGTGGGCAGTTCGACTACGGAGAGAACCTGCAGAGCAAATACTCAGCAGTCAAAGACGCCATAGAGACCGGAGCTCTGACTGTGAAGGACCTGCAGCCTGATGACAGCGGTGTGTATTTCTGTGCTGTCAGCAAACACAGTGATGTGAGGAAATACAACAGCTGAACAAAAACCGACTGCCAATAAAACAGAGTTAATCAGAAACCCATGTCTGCACTTTTAAAAGTCTCCACTAGGGGGAGCTGGGAATCAAAAAATGTTTGATCAGTTTCCCTGGAACCACAGGAGCATCAACCTCAGCTTGTGTTTGAATTTAACTTCAAGTAGAAACAGAAACTTGTGGTGAAAAAGGCTGGGATGATTTCTCCAGTCATCTATAACATGATCTGATTGCTTTTACTTCAAACAGAATAGCAACTGTTCATCCTACTGCTGCTCAGATGATGATTATTAAGATGCACATTCACTTATGCCAGTGGTCCCCAAACTACGGCCCGCGGGCCGGATCCGGCCTGCCTCCACATTTGGTCCGGCCCCCTGAACAATACCATTCAGATTTTTTTTCATATACCGTATTATACGTGGATTTTTCTTCAACCACCAGGGGGCTCTTTAGCAGGAAGTGAATCATTGGAAGTCAAAATTGGAAATAAAAGAAGAAAGTGCCCATTAAAACGGAATTAGGTTTTAGAGATATCTGCGGTTTATATGTGTATGTTTACTGGTTTTCTTTTAAAAAAAAAAAACTTTTGGGGTTGTGGCTTATAGTCCGGTGTGGCTCATAATTCGGAAAATACGGACTATAATCCTTCCTGGATTTTTTCTATGAAGAACCCAGAGAGGGTTATTTAGTTTTTATTTATTTCATTAATAGTGTTATTATTTATTTCCTGACTTTTGTTCTGTGAAGATCCCAGAGAGAGTTATTTGTGTTTTCTGGAAAACAATACATTTTTACATTTAGGCACTCCTGCAATCGTCACACTTTTTCTGTTACAAACTGACTCCGGCCCCCACCAACAAAAGGGAAAAGTTATGTGGCCCTCACAGGAAAAAGTTTGGGGACCCCTGGCTTATGGTTTTGCAAATTTTCTCTTTAAAGAGCAAATGGACAAACAATTGATAATCTGATAGCAGCTGGTTAATCCGCTCTGCTAGCTAGCCTGCTGCTTTATTGTGGTTGATGCATGTATAGGTGTTGACCAGTCAGTCTTATTCAGTACTGCATTGTTAGCAGATTTTAGTTTATGGTGATTTTGGCGCCCCTCTGTGGAAACCCACCCTGGACAGGGAGCCATGTTACCCACTAAGGCCAAAGATTTACACAGGAGGAGGTCATAAATGTTTTCATCTTCAGTTTTATCACATCCACATTGTGACCCATCGCTGTAGAAAACCTTAATTTTAAATTTTTATTTTAATTTGATTTTAAATTAATTGTAAAATAAATTGATTAATAAATTAAGACATTTTATTTTCCCTTGGGATTAATAAAGTATTTTTGAATTTAATTTAATTAAATTAATAGGGATTGATGCAATAAACACTAAGTGATATAAATTGTAAAGTAGATGTAAAATTTTTATGGATTAAAAAATTTACATATAAAATCTGAAAAGTGTGGCTTGCATTTGTAGTCAGGTAATGAATTAAAGAAATGCTGCCTGCTATAAAAACAGTGACAAGCTTCACAAATATAGAGACTTCACTTGTTTCTTCTTTACACATCAGCTCCAAGGTTGTCTCAGCTCATCTTAGGTAAGGACTTTGACTAGGTCATACTAACACTTGAACATGTTTTGATCCAAAACATCTCATTGTGGCTCAGTGGCTACATCTGAGGTTGGAAGGTGAACCTTTGCTTTAATTTCAAGACTTTTGACGTCTCTAAGCTGTTTTCTTCCAGGAAAGTCACTAGCTGTTCACACAGACAAAAAAAAGGCATGATGCAGCCACTGCCATGTTTTACCATGGGGATGGTTTGATCAGGGTGATGCTGTGGTTAGTTTTCTGCCATCCATGTACCTGCAATCTAAAAAGTTCAGTTAGGGTCTCACCTGATCAGATCTTATTCATTTATATTTCATTTTGTCCGCCACATGGTTTTTGATTAACTTCAAGTTTAATGTCCAGTGGCTTTTTTTCATCCTTCAGTATCACTTTCTGTTGTTCCATCATAAAATCCCAATTTAAAACATTGAAATTTGCCATTGTAACATGACAAAATGTAAAAATATATATAAAAAAACTCAAGGCTTAATATGAACTTTTTGAACAGAAAAGCAGCTGAACCTCAACTGAAGCCTTTGACTTCAGCTGTGTGCATTGAGGGTTTGTGTTTCTTCGTCACTTCCCTTTCCTCTGCAGGGTTCAGTTAAATCCTCATCACTATCAGCAGCACATTCTCTTTCATTGCTGGTTAGACTCCACCTGCTAAAACCTAAACGCTTTCTGTCTGCCCCATGGTGGTGGATTTTTAGCAAATGTTTAACTTATAGAGGTAAAATGAATCCCATCATCATCCTTTCTTACCTTGCAGGTAAACAAAAATTATTACAATGTAGTTAATTTAACAATTCATGCCTTTTTACAATCAATGACTAAACATCGTCTCTAACTTTTAGGTGTCAGTCTGTGTGTTGAGGTCAATCAGTCTCCCTCTGATCTCATCACACACCCTGGTTATAAAGTTCAGATTTTCTGCACCTATGATAAAACCGACTACAGGGTGACGCTCTGGTATCGGCGCCCAGCTGGAGAGACGGCCATGAACCTGCTGGGGTATCTGAGCTACAAAGACGCCACCATGGAGGAGACGTATAAGAAAGACTTCAACATTTCTGGAGATCTGAGTGTGAACACGTTGAAAAACGCCTCCCTTACAATCAGTGCTGCAGAGGAGAAGCACAGTGCTTTCTATTTCTGTGCAGCAAGTAAAGCACAATGACAAAAAAACACCTTTGAACGTTACAAAAACTGTTCAATGGTTTTATCATCCGTGGTTTCCAGTCTTCCATGCAGCCTGTTTGTGGTCGATATGTGCATGAGGGTGTTTTCTAAGACATCTTTTTGTTCTTTTTAGTATTTGGTTATATTTAAATAATCAGGAAGACAACCAGGCAGAGGACCTTAAGTAATTTTCATTTACAAAGTTTTATGAAAGCTTCCATCCTAGCAGCAAAGGCACGTCTTCACCATCTCACTCTATAAATGCGGTAAAATAATAATAATAATAATAATAATAATAATAATAATAAATAGAATATTAATAATAAAGAAGTGGATGAATTTACAAAATTTTGTCATTGTGTGCATATTACTCAGTCTCACTAGACAGAAAAGCTATACAAAAAAAATTATACATCCCAAAAAATAAGATCATTGAGTGCAATTACAGCACTCAACAGCAGAGGGATTTCAATGACCTGTCTTTGATTTTTATCTTGTGCATTGAAAGTTTTACAACCCTGTCACAGACAAACATCTGTTACTTTTATCAGAGAAGCAAAGTTTTCCATCTCTGTCAATCTAGACAGCTAACTAGTTAATTATCTACCTAGTTAGCTAGCTAATTATCTAACCATCTTACTATGTATAATTCTCTAACTATCTAGCTAATTATCTATAGATAGACTGCTAGCCTAGCTAGCTAGTATGTCTGCACATCTGTCTGTCAAAATGTATTTTTAAATGAAATTCTTTCATTAATTTATTTATTCATAAGTTCTTTTTGTCATTTTATTGCTTGCTGATGCTTGATGGCCTTCACTTCTCTGGATTTTCTGGAAGCAGAAACTTTAGAATTTAGGGATGACATGTTTAATAATCATTGCTCATTATTATTATAAAAACAAATTTCCCTGAAGTACGTATCAATAAGTCAATAAGTTTCTAGTTTTCTTATTGTAAGGTTTTTTTGTAGGTCATTGGATGAAAACAATCGTCGGTAAAGATAAACTGAGAGGTCATATTATCTTCCATCTTTTAAGAAGCTTAATGAACCAAAAAGCCTCATATGACCTGATGGTTACATTTCTTTGCTGCTGATAGGAGGTGGTGAACGTCAAGAAGCAGCTGCTCGCCTTTTAGCACGTGACCGATATCATTTCCTCATTCTTCTGCTTGTTTTTTTTAGTTCACCATACTCATCGCCTTCATCATTATCACTTCAACAAAATCTCCATCAAAGTAACGAAATGATTGCCATTTTAATTTTCTGTTGCCTTACAGGTAATTTCAATCATTTGTTCGGCTACATGCGTTTATTTACCTGTTCCAACAGTTTTTTTTTCCCCCCGTTTTTGCAGGTTTTTCTCTGGGGATTGACATCCACCAGTTTCCTTCGAATATCGTAGGTAACACCAGTGACGATGTTCAGCTTTTCTGCTCACACAAGCAGTCATCGTATAGAGTGATACTCTGGTACCAGAAGACTCCTGGAGACCAGGCTCTGAACCTCATCGGATATGGATACGGACAGATCAGCAACGACAGCGTGGAGGAAAAGTTCAGGAAACATTTTAGGTTAGGTGGAGATTTAGCGGCAGCCGAGAAGAACCTCTCTCTTTCCATCGTCGGTCTGAAAGCCGAACACACAGCAACTTACTTCTGTGCTGCAAGGGAAGCACACTGCGCCAAACATCCAACAGCCCTGAACAAAAACCTCCAACCTACGGCCTCAAGTTATCTCCTCTCTGGATCTAGACAGAGCCCAGCAGCCATCACTGTCAAGACAAGATGACGAGTTCAGCACATTTCAGCAACAACGCAGTTCAACGTGCTTCATATCAAACATTCAATTATGAAACGAGCAATAAACCTTAAATTTTGACAAATGCAATCATCCACATCATTGCGCCAATACACATCAAATATATTGATCAATGTTTCAGTTAACGCTAATCAAAGGCAGCGCTGACAGTTTTTAGCCTTTATTTAAAGGAACTCGGTGTTTCGGCTGTTTTCCGGTTTTCCACATGTTTGGTCCAGATTTGTGGTGCATGGAAGCTGAAGGTTCTGGTTCTGGGAAAGCAGAGCAGAGCAGAACCAGAAGACCTGAGAGGTCTGGAAGGTCTTACAGTCTGCAGGGAGCCAGAGTACGGGCAGTAGAACTGGGCTGATGTGCTCCATCTTCCTGGTTTTAGAGAGATCCCAAACAGCAGCGTTCTGCATCACCTGCAGCTGTCAAACTGTTTCAAAGCTTTATATTCCCCATGTAAAAAAAAAAAAAAAAAAAAAAACATTTTCACAGCATGTGAGTTTAATACATGAGGTTTCATGTAATTGAAGATTTTGTGAATGAATATTTCACATCCTGTAGTGACAGGTGATCATGTGACTTCCTGCTTTGTTTGTCTTGAGACATTGTTTCATCGCCTCCTCCATTCAACTGAAGCCAGATCATCGCCGACATGTTTGTGACTGTCTTTTATTTGTCACTTTTGACGCACTCAGGTAGATTTCTGAAAAATGTGCACACGGCAAGAATAGCTGAGATCCGATCATTTATTTTGCCTAAGAGTTTGTTTACGTTGGTTTGTCTGTGAATAAAACAATCTGAAACTTTACTTTTCACATCCTGCAGGTTTCTCTATTGTAGTTCTTCAGTCTCAACATCAAATTTCTTCCCCCGGAGACAATGTGACGTTTGAGTGCAGGTTGGGAACAGGCTACAGCATGGGCAGCCAAACCATGCTCTGGTACCGGCAGAGGAGCCACGGGGCCCAAATGGAGTTCCTCCTCAAAGAATACGAAGAAACTGTTGGACGTTACCGGTCTTGGATCGAACCGTCGCGAAATCTGTTCCGTCTTCAAATCCCAAAGTTGTTTCCGAATGACAGCAGCACCTACTACTGTGCCGCTAGTCACAGTGATGCGTGCAGATCAGACAGTCATACAAATAACGAGGCCGACTGTGGTACGCAGGCAGGAAGGAGCCGTGGCTTGTCTGACTATCAGAGAAAGTGTCATAAAAATTGTACATTTTAAATGAATGAAAGTTGAACTGCAGTTCCACACGAACTTTAGATATTTATATAAACAGGAAGAAGGCTTTTTATTGTTATAAAAGAATAAGTCTTTTGGGGGCAGAGTTGTGATACATCCTTATTAAAATGAGAGTAGTCCTAGTTTGGAAAGATCTGTGCAATTCTCACGACAGTGTTGTAGTCAAGACCACCGAACCCGAGACCAAGTCAAGATCCGGACCAGAGCTCCGCGCTACATGACAATAAAATGTGAAATATGATCAAAATTACTTAAATTGATCTGAGAGATCAACATTCCCATAAAAACAGCCAAATACTAAGCATAGTAAATTTAATGAATATTATTATCAAGTCAAACTCGTCTATGTTCTGCTTTGCTTCCACCTCAGATTAAACAGTGCCGTTTGATAGCCAATAGGAATACAAAGACCTGTTGAGGAAAGCTATTCCCATGGAAACGGACTTAAATACCAAATTATTCAGCTCCCATCAGTCTCCTATAGTCTTGTAGTATTGATGAGTCTTATGGCTCTTTGGAAGAAATTTACAAGGTTCTGTTCACTTCAAAAGATCCAGTTTGAAAATAAACATCTTTGACAGAACAAGCCATTTTAATCCCAAATATAGATTTTTAATTATTTTTGTGGTTGAAGTTCACAAAAAAAGTTGAATCATCTGTAATTAAAGAAAAAAAAATAAACTGTATATATTCTTGCAGATAAAAATTATGTACATATAGGCCTCCTGTCATGACCAGTTTTGCTTTTGTCTCTGAGGTTATTGTGATAAAAAAAATATTGTTCTTCTCAAACCATTTTCAAGTAATATGATGGTAATGGAATAATAACACAAGAAAACTTTCTCAAAGATCAATAAACTTTAAATTCTAATGAACATTTAACACCAATGCAGTGTTTCACAGTGTTGTGTGTACTGATAAAATTTTAATGCCATCTGCAACAGTAGCAAAATAAAAAAGGAAAATGTAACAAATAGTGGAAAAAAGTGAACCTGAGTTAAATATAACAAGGAAATGTAAGACTAGTAGCACAAATTGGACCTCTGTTCAATTAGGTCTGTTGATATTTTTTGCAATTATTTATTTTATGTTAAATGTTTTAATTTGTAGAGATCAATTTTAATTTTACATTAAAGTCATATTGTAACATCTTTGTAAAAAAATGGTATTTGATGATTATTGATTTCTAAAAGAAACAAAAAGGGGGTGAATACTTTTTATTGGCGCTGCACAGCTTTCATTTTTAACTTTTAACTTTTTAACAGAACCTCACTTCAAAAATCTCAGCACTGTCTCTTTAAGACGGCCTCTAGGAGACAGCAGCTACAGAGAAACTCATTCAGATCTGTAAGAAGGAGGAGGGTCAGATCATCTTCTGTTACCTTTTTGTTTCACAAGTTAAACCAGCAAATTTAGTCCAGAAATGAATTTGGTTTTGATTGCAGTTTTATTCTTGCCTGGTAAGAAAACCACTCTAGGAGGAAGGAACCATATTTGCTTTTTTTATTATTATTTAAAAAAATAACACTTTATCGTGTTTTTTGCTTTGTTTTCTAGGCTCCTCACTTTCTGCTGTGAACTTCCAGCAGCTTCCATCTGTGTTCGTCAAAGTCGGCGATCAGAGCGTCACCCTCTGGTGCGACCAGGACAATAATCAGAATTACTACATGTTCTGGTACAGACACCCGGCAGACAGTGGGAAAATGGAGCTGGTTGCATATTCTGTAGGTAAAGACGCCGCGGCCATTGAAGCTCCTTTCAGCAAGACCAAATACACCTTGACCCGTCCAGAAGTGCTCAGAACCTCCCTGCAGATCCACTCTCCTGAGGCTGCAGACTCTGCTGTGTACTACTGCGCTTCCAGTCTAGCACAGTGCTTCAGGCTGCCTGAGCCGCCTAACAACAACCTCAGGAGGAGGAAACAAGACTAGGGAGGGAAACGCTGAAAAACTTCAATATGAGACTGTGACACGAGGTACGTTTTGAAACAAAGTAAACTTTTAGAAACTCAGGATTATGTATGGGTGTTGCACTCTTTTGTGGTGGGATGGTTAACATCCTCACTTTTCATAAAGTTTTGCTCAAAACCTGCTTTCCTTTTTGTCAGCGGTATGAGTGTGCACCGAAACTGATGTGAGCGAATATATCTTTATAAACAGGCAATTTGTGGTGTTGAGTAATTATATCTTTATACTGGATCGATAAATTCACATCTATGGTTATATTCACACAAGACTGCTGCCTGGAACCTGCCTGTAGGGAAACGTTTCATATTTAAACAGTATTGGCGTAACGCTGAGTCAGCTGTAGTTGTCACGCCAGGCCACTAGATGACACTGTGACTGTAGCGTGTCATCGAAGGCTTTGCTTCCACCTCAGGTAACCCGGCTCCATCTCCTATGAAGGAAACGCTCATCGTACACATACCTCATCAGAAACTGTTAAAATGAACAAGTTAAGCAGCACAAAGTTATCCGCCATTATGCATGCGTAGAATAAACCCTACAAGCGTGTGTGTGCGCCTTCACACCTAAACTCCGATGTTCCTCCTCATTACATATGGAACACCAAGAAGGCCCAAAAGGTGTGAAATTTCACTTGTCTTTCATACACAAAGTACGTTACCAACTAGAAAGCAACTACAATGGAAGTGACAGCTTTCATCCAATCAGCATAGTCCTTAGATCAGGGGTGCCCAAGTCCAGTCCTCGAGAGCCACCATCCTGCAAGTTTTAGAAGTATCCTTACTCCAACATACCGGGATCAGCTCTACAGAGGCCTGATAACGAGTTGCAGGATGGTAGCTCTAGAAGACTGGACTTGGGCACCCCTGGATTAGATGAAAAAGAGCCAATCACAGCAAACAAGTCAAAGTATTCCAGGAAATGAGAGTAATTACAAGACTATAGGACTAGGAAGTCCAAATTCATGTCCGTGAATTCATGATTAATTCCTGATTTTTTACATATCAAATCTTCTTAAAACATATTTATTTAGGTACAAGACGAAGTATTTTTGTTTAAATATCAAAGTCAAAAAAATAAAATAAAAACAGCATTTAAAACAAATGTCGAAGATCCTGCTCATATTGTTTTAAATCAATGATTTACAGATTCATTTTCTACAAAAAAAGCTACTTTATTAAAATATTGTCCATTTAGATTATTAAATGTATTTAAATTGCCCATTTATTCATTTAATGCATAATAACAACTATTGTCTTAAGCAATAAATGTGGCTCTCCTCTCAATTTGACATTTTTGGCCCTAATAGGCCACAACCTGTGGACACCCTTGCAGTAGGATTTAATAAAACAAGAAAACATATTAATTTGGTTTTGTAGCCTAATAATATGTAGATGAGTTTTCAAAAAACTGCATTTCAGGTAATTTATCTACATGTGTTGAGCTATTATATGATGTGATCCTTCACCACAAACCTTTCCCAGTCAACTCATGTTCCTGCACTTTTGAAAAGTTCCCTACATCTCTGGGATCACAGGATCAAACCTCCTTCTGTCTTATTTACTCGAAGCCACAAACTGATCAGGGAGCAGCTGGCAGCAGAGTTCAGTTTTCCCACTCTGTAATATGATCCTGAATCACTCCTCATGTCTACCTCATGTTTTTCCTTAATCCTGTATTCCCATCAAGATGAGGAAATTTAAATTACAATTCTCATCTTATACTGACCTCTACTGGCCATGTGTGAAAAATACAACTTTAACTTCCAACTATTATACAATGAGTTCGATTTTCAAAATATACAGAAAAATGGATTCCATCATGACAACTAATCTTAAAATAAAATTATGGCCACAAAGTAACAATGAACAAATTTTAAGAACTTCAACCTTCAGTAAAAACGTATCCACAGCTTAGATGAGATAATCTGTTGCTATGACAACCATCCACTCTACAAATAAGGTCTTTACAGAAGAATGGTAATAAAATAAAAAACACAAACAAAGTTTTGTATTCATTTTGCCACAAGTTGTGTATCATGGAGGACAAATAAAGGAAGGATATGCCTTGGTCTTAAGAGACTAAAATTTTACTTCAAATCATTCATACAAAATGTTACATGTGGCACCGCACAACAATCTGTGACGAATGTTGGAGGCTTCAGAAAATCAGTTATAAATAAAGATGATACTTTACCAAATGCAAGTCAAGCTTACTTTAGAAAAGGAACAAAGTCCACAGTTTCAGGTAAGTTGAACTTCTCACATGTTCAGTTTGTTGGATCAGTGGTTTACTTTGACACAGAACTTGAGGAGAAGTTTATGAATTCAGTCCTGGTAGGAAATGTTGTGGAGGCTGCAAAACTTTTACCCTCTAGTACAGGAAGAACTACAAACATATTTATGTTGCATATTCTTGTATCTGATTGGCCCAGTTAATGCTCGGAGCTTTTGACTGGGAGTGGGCTCAAACTCGGACCGAGTTTGAGCTATTTTGCAAAGAAGGACGGACAAAACTTCTGTAGACATGCAACGCTACAGAAAGGCTCATATAGAAGACCTAATGTTAACTTTGAAAAAGTTTCATTCAGACTCTGAAAACATCGTTTCTGTGTCATTGCCAACTTTATCCTTTGATAATCCAACAACCTTAAACTCAAAAACACACATCAGTTGATGTTCTCTCTGCTGACTGATTGGCTGCAGAGCCATGACCAGCTGACGTGTCACTTCCTGTTTACACCTCCAAACAAACAAAAGCAGTCAGCTGCTCTGCCTTCTTTTCTTAGCCGACCCAGAAATAGCAGCAGGCAGCTTGGAGCTGCTCCAGCGTCAAGTCGGCCCGACCTCCACAGCTGCTCCCACAGAGACTCAGATGGAGGCTGAGATACGGAGAGGCTGGCTGGGGGGGGCGGGGAGCGGGGAGAGACGGAGGCAGCAGGTTTTTGTGTGATGCTTTTTCACCGTGGGGACAGGGGGCCACGGTGATACAATCCTATAGAGCCGCCGTACAAAAACCTCCTCGCATTAACATCCATCATGTGGACGGCTGAGTGCAGCACAGAGAGCAGCAGCAGGAAGCAGGTGGAGGTGGGCAGAGTGGAGGCTCAGCCAGGCTTTAAGAAACACTTTAATATGTAGAAAATGAACCAGAAACAGCTTTTATTAACACATGTTTGAGTTTATACATGGAGCCATCGGGTCAGGTGTTCCTCAGGGTCAGAAATCACAACTTCTTTAAACGTTATGAAGCTCATCCTGCAGGTTTAACCTTCCTGATGATCTGGGTTATTACAGCCGGTCTGAGGGAGAAGATTCTGGAAAGTTTGGAGACTTTTTGGTCCAGGAGAGATTCAGTGTGACACTGGAACTGAAGCTTACTTTGGAAAAGGAACCAAACTCACAGTTTTAGGTAAGTTGGATTTCACACATGTTCAGGTTTAGATCAGATTTAAGCTCAAGTAATTCTTAAACTGAGGAAAAAAAAAAAAATCTGTTGAGCTTAAACGTTTTGACATATTGAGTCAAACTCAAAACACTGTGAACTACGGAAATCCTGCTTACTTTGGAAAAGGAACCAAACTCACAGTTTTAGGTAAGTTGGATTCTCACATGTTCAGGTTTAGATCAGATTTAAAATTAATGCAAAGGTCAGATGAGAGTAAAGAAAAAGTCTTTAGAGTTTAAAAGTTTGGCTGTATTAACCTGAAGTTGAAGCACTGTGACCAACACTCAACCTGCTTACTTCGGTCAAGGAACCAAACTGACAGTTTTAGGTAAATATTCACTTTATTACAGAGTTTTAATGCATAATACTTTGATTAGGACCTCTGTACAGACAGACGTGTCTTCATAAAGTTAATTCTGATAGAAAAACAGGTTCATGTTCAGTATCACTGCACTGTGACAATGCTGAAGCTTACTTTGGTCAAGGAACCAAACTCACAGTTTTAGGTAAGTTTAACTCTTCACACATCCAGTTCATCTGATCAGATTTAAACTAAAATAATTCTTAAAATAAAGTAAAATTTGGTGAAGTCAAACGTTTTGGCTTATTGGGCTGAAGTCAAATCACTGTGAACTACGGAGATCCTGCTTACTTTGGAAAAGGAACCAAACTCACAGTTTTAGGTAAATATTTCGCTTCAATACTGAAATCTAACAGATTACACTTAATCAAGCCTTGAGGTTGATGTTGTGATAAAGTCATTTGAACATAAATATTACGGTTAAAGAGGTATTTGTTGAGTATTGCTGCACTGTGACAACCTCAACGAAGCTTACTTTGGAAAAGGAACAAAACTGACAGTTTTAGGTGAGTACAGTTTGCAAAAATGAACCCAATTTTAAGCCGTAAAGGTGTTTGAACAAGCAGCAAGTAAGCAGGTCTTTCTAGTTAGAGTCCAGCTCGGTACTTTTTGATATGAAGCTGAAGCTCTGTGATGACAGAGAAGCTTATTTCGGCCAGGGAACAAAGCTGACTGTTCTGGGTGAGTAAAGGTCTAAACAAAGTAAATTTGAGGGCCAAACTGATGTATCGGGGAATGGTTTTAGATCCTCAGGCTAAAATCTGCAACCTTTTAACTATTTCTGAGGAAAATCGACTAATAATAGGACAAGGATGTGAAATATAAAGCTGCATGTTGGAGTGTTTTACACATTGAATCTGTTCACTGTGCCACTGGTGCTTATGAAGCTTACTTCGGAGGAGGAACAAAGTTAACAGTTTTAGGTAAGAGATATGAAAATATAAATGTTATTCAGACATGTTTTTATAAAACCTTTAAAAATAAGAGCAAATACAGAAAGATTTCCAGTGAAAGTTGAGCTGCTCGCTGCCTGAGCTCCAACTTTTTGCTCTGAACTTTAACCGCTGTGCCAACTATGAAGCTTACTTCGGCCAGGGAACAAAACTGACTGTTTTAGGTGAGTAAAACTGTGAAATGTGATCCCTGTGAAAGCAGCTAAACCAGTTTTACTAAACTGAAAAATGTTTAGCTTTATTTGAAATTAAATACAAGTTGGTTTTTTTTTAAAAGTCAAATGTTTGCATCGTGGCAACACAAAGAGCAGTCTAAGACAGAAAAAACACCAAAAAATAACTAAAAAAGTAATGCAGCAGAAAGAAAGAAGAAGCTGAGGTTGTTTTGGGCACTGATGGGTCTCACTGTGACTCTGGTGGTGGAGCTGAAGCTTACTTCGGAGCGGGGACAAAGTTAACGGTTTTAGGTAAGAAATTGACTCAAAAACAGCAAGAATTACAAAAATGGCTCAGACTTTAACCAATTAACCTGAACTGTATCAGAAAGAAGCTCATTTCATGACTCAAGAAGGGACATTTCTGAGTATTTGTGAGGTTTTGTTATGTAACATTTGCTAGTTTTAAAAGGAAAATTTAACTTGGTGAGAATTTAGATGACAGGAGAGCAGACGAAAGCAGGTTGTGAGCACTGATCCTGCTCACTGTGGTCAGTACGTCTGAAGCTTACTTTGGTGGAGGAACCAAACTGACTGTTTTAGGTAAGAAACGTTTCAAAATATAGATTATTAAATAATATGACATGATTTATAGCAGGACTGGCGCTACAAGACCCCCCAAAAATAGTATGAAAGTTATTAGGATGCTTCGCCAGGGCAAATAACTTGGCCTAAAAGTGTTGGCAAAAATTCAAAAAACATTGAGATTGTGACTGAAAAAGTCTTTAAGGTCACAGG
Organism: Poecilia mexicana; assembly: GCF_051168715.1. Classification (NCBI taxonomy): domain Eukaryota; kingdom Metazoa; phylum Chordata; class Actinopteri; order Cyprinodontiformes; family Poeciliidae; genus Poecilia; species Poecilia mexicana. The sequence continues at coordinate 5,245,216 of NW_028263391.1, read as the reverse complement.
AGAAGTTGGGAAGGTTTTGTAACTAGCTGAGCAGCAGAGAGTTTGTGTCACAGACTGGAGTCTCTGTGCTCCTTGGGCAGCGAAGCTTATTTTGGAGCTGGAACTAAACTCACCGTTTTAGGTAAGAAACGTTTCAAAATCTAAATTATTAAGTAATACGACATGATTTACAGCTGGATTGGTGCTAAAAGACCCCCAAAAAATAGTAAGAAAGTCGTTAGGATGCTTCGCCAGGGCAAATAACTTGGCCAAAAATGTTGGCAAAAATTCAAAAAACATTGAGATTGTGACTGAAAAAGTCTTAAAGGTCACAGGAGAAGTTGGGAAGGTTTTGTAACTAGCTGAGCAGCAGAGAGTTTGTGTCGCAGTCCAGAGTCTCTGTGCTCCTTGGGCAGCGAAGCTTATTTTGGAGCTGGAACTAAACTCACCGTTTTAGGTAAGAAACGTTTCAAAATCTAAATTATTAAGTAATACGACATGATTTACAGCTGGATTGGTGCTAAAAGACCCTCAAAAAATAGTAAGAAAGTTGCTAGGATGCTTCGCCAGGGCAAATAACTTGGCCAAAAATGTTGGCAAAAATTCAAAAAACATTGAGATTGTGACTGAAAAAGTCTTAAAGGTCACAGGAGAAGTTGGGAAGGTTTTGTAACTAGCTGAGCAGCAGAGAGTTTGTGTCGCAGTCTGGAGTCTCTGTGCTCCTTTGGCAATGAAGCTTACTTTGGAGCTGGAACTAAACTCACCGTTTTAGGTAAGAAAAAACTAAAATAGAAGCTGGAAAGAGCTCCGACATCATTTAGGATATATGAAGCATCAACTGAGCTTTTTCTGAAGTGTAAAAGACATTATGTCAAATGTCCTGCAGTCAAAGTTGAAGAGCTATTAAATGTTTGGCTCAAAGCCCAGATTATTACCCTGTCAGTCGGTTCTCATCACCGCGGTTAAACACTGTGACTCCCAGTCTGAAGCTTACTTTGGAGCTGGAACTAAACTCACTGTTTTAGGTAAGAAACACAAAAAATATTCACAATAAATCAACCTAGAAGATCAGATATAATGGAAAATTGGTTTGGAAGTTTTATATATATATATATATATATATATATATATATATATATATATATAAAAACGTAAAAAGGAATTCAATCTTGAGCTCTACTGTAGAAGTAAAAAACAAAAAAGAATAAAAACTAACAGGAGTTGGTGAAAGAATTAGTGTTTGGTTTAGTTTTGCTACAGAAGTCGTTTAGTTCATGTGTAAAAGACGTTAAAGACAGCAGCAGCTTCCAGCAGCTTTTCCTGCAGCTGTTTATCAGTGTGAACGATTTCAATCCTGCTTATTTTGGAGCTGGAACTAAACTCACCGTTTTAGGTAAGACTGCAAAACGGGAAAAAAATCTGTCATTTTTGGAGTTGTGTTTTTTCTCCAAAATAGCCAGCAGTCTGTCTCCTTTGCCAATAATTTTCTAATGTAAAAAGCAGCCTCTAGCTTTATAGCAGCAGCTTTTTCTGCAGCTGTCTGTCAGTGTGAACCAGTACGATCCTGCTTACTTTGGCAGAGGCACCAGACTCACCGTTTTAGGTAAGACAATAAGAAAAACTCAGGATTTTGGAACAAAATCAACACTGTTAACAGGAAAAACAAGAAACAAGAAATTTAAGTTTTATTCTTGACAGGAAGTATTAAATTAATCATCTGAAAAAGTGCAGAAGCCAAAGTTTGGACTCAAAACTACTCATTTTCAGTTCAGTTGTCTCCATAGTGAGTTTGTGTGCCAGAACGTTTCAGGTTTAGTGAAATAAGGCCAGTAAATGCGGTCGTTGGCTCTCAGCAGCTTTTCCTGCAGCTGTCTGTCAGTGTGAACAGCTACGATCCTGCTTACTTTGGCAAAGGCACCAGACTCACAGTTCTAGGTAAGAAAACATGAACTCTTGAGAATTATTTTACCATAAAATTCACTTAGAAGAAACTACTGGATAGAAAACGAGCTGTAGCACAGAGGTTTGTGGTGTTTCTGCTTGCAAGTTTTTAAATTTATCTTCACAAAAGAGGTTATAAACCACAGTTTAGGACTTTTAAAAGAATTGAGTCAGTATTTTTGTCTTGCTGCTCTGCCTGGGTTCAGTTGTGGTTAAAAACAGTAAAAGTTAGCATTTAGCTCATCAGGTTCAGCAGCTTTTCCTGCAGCTGTTTCTCAGTGTGACGAACTATGAACCTGCTTACTTTGGCAGAGGCACCAAACTCACAGTTTTAGGTAAGAAAACAAAGAAAATCAACAACTTATTTCTTTAAAAAATGTACTTATTAAAAAAACTGCAAGGTTTACTGCTTTGAGGTCAAGTAATTTGTTAGAATGTAGATCAGCTAATATCTGATCTGAGGAAATAAAGTTGGTTGAGAACTTTAAAGATTTGGAAAGTTGAGAAACTAAAAAGCATTTGTTTTCAACTTTTAGTGACTATAATCTGTATAGTAGGTAACTGTGACCAACTAAAATACAGGAATTGTGTTGTTGAAACATTAAGTTATAGAGAACTGTAGACCTGGTAGATCTGAGTCGGGTTTTGTTGTTGCGGCTGAGCGTTGTGCTCGAGCTCATACCCTGCTGAGTTTGGAGAAGGAACCAAGCTGACAGTCCTGGGTAAGAGCTTCTGAGATATATCATTAAATTGATGTAACTATGGATTTAATGTGCTGACTGTGTAAAATAACAATGTCATAATTCTGGGATTTTTCTACTGAAGAATGTAGAGGAAGCCAACTTGCTTACTTTTATCTCTGCACATCCAAACATTCTCACTTTTTAACTTTACACTGAAAAAAAATCAAAACCTTGCCAAGTAGTTTTGGTCCAACATGGTGAAAAGTTCTGGTGCACTGACTTAAGAGTCACTTTACAGTAAGATATAAGAGCTTGCTTTACGTTAATATTGATGGAAAACCTGCTTGTTTCACTAGCAGCCAATTTCACTTATACCAAGTTAAATAATCTGCCAATGAAACTAGAACTTTTTCATCAATATTAAGGAATTTTAACTTGCAACAAACTTCTATATCTTGCTGAAAAGTTACTTGTAAGCTAGTTTTGTCTCATCTCAAGTCTACTAAGATGTTTGCACTAGAAACTAGACCAAAAATACTTCGTAAGATTTTTTTTGTTTCTAAAATATATTTTATGTTTTCTTTCAAGATTTAGAATAGACATAAACGTCGAAAGTCAAAGTAAAATTCAGGAATTATATTAGCAACACTGACCAAACGTTCAGATCAGAACGCCAGAATGTAAAAACCAATATGAGTTTAGAATGTTTTTACTTGGGTTTGCTGCTTGTTAATTGATGTTATATTTAGTAGGATAATTGCAGAATAAATGTAACTACTAGAAAAGACGGTCTTTGTTTTCAGCTCCAGTGTAAAAGTCTATTTATGTCGTACTGTTGGCAAATGAGGTTGATTTAAACTAGTGAAGAAAAACCCGATAATTAAAGTAAAACATGTTTGGTTAAGTCACACTTAATAATCATGTAAAGCAGGAACGTATCAAACCCATTTTCATTTCAGCCGCCATCAAATCCATAAATGTCCTCAAAGGGCCGGTTTTACCACAATGTAGTAATAAAACCTGTTAAACTGTCCAAATATTACAGCTTTCCCTCCATTCAAGAAGTATTTCTTAAAATTAAATAATCTGAAACATCTTTTCACATTGATGTATTTTGGGACTATGCTAATTTGACTGATGACTTTTCTTTTTTTTGGTCCAAACTTTTTGCAACTTTTCACACTCGTTCTAAACGCACAAGGCCAGAGGAGACAGTCGAAATTTAGCATTTTCTTAGGAACAAGAACTTCTTGGTGGGACTCCCTCGTTGGGTCTATGATCAGCACATGATAGCCAACATGTTATAAACTATATTCTTGAAGGTTTATTAACATTTAAAATCGATAACACCAAAGAAATACATATACTTCCATACATTCACATGTCCAGATGTTCAGATTCGGGTGAAGGAGTTTTGACTGAATTAAGTGTTTTATCTCTTCTTTCAGATCCAGATACTGATGTTCAGCCCCCGACTGTGAAAATTCTAGAACCTTCAAAAAAAGAATGCAAAGACAAGAAAGGGAAGAAGAAGAAGACCCTGGTCTGTGTGGCCTCTGATTTCTACCCCGATCATGTCAGCGTGTCCTGGACGCACAATTTCCAGAACATAACAGATGATGAATTCCAAGTGTCCACTGACGCCGCCGCCAAGAAGGATGAAAAATTTTACAAAATCACCAGCAGGCTGATGGTACCCATTAAGGATTGGGTTAAGCCAAACATTAATTTTACGTGCACTGTCAGCTTCTTTAATGGGACCAATAACATCAAAGAGAATAAAACTTTTACAAGTACGTTCATTTACCAAACAAATATCCTAAACTGCTCCTTGTAGCTAAACTCCTAATGATGTCCCTTCTCTTTATTCCTCCAGCAAAAGGCATAGATAACCCAGGCATGACTCGAGGTAAACTGCAACATTTCACTCTTAAAAGCACAGAAAACGTAGTTGGCAGCAGGTTGATGGCTTTGAGAAAGTCTTCTTATTGTTTACACTGTAAACATCTGAACTTCCTACAGAGAGCTACATAAAGATCACCCAGAACGCCAAAATTTCCTACACCGTCCTGATCCTGAAGAGCTGCCTCTACGCCGCCTTGGTCTGCCTTCTGGTCTGGAAGCTTCAGGTCGGTCCAGAAACATCCATGTTGGTTCTGATAGTTGAGCTTCTGATGCTGAGGGATTTTTTTTTTAAATGTCTTTTTCAGGGAAAACGTGGAAAGCAGACCAAGTGAGAGCGGAGCTGAAGCTTTCAATCTTCCTCCTTGTACATAATAAACCTGATCTGCTGTTATTCTGCACAGACAAGATAATCTTTGGAGATTTCATGTTATTTTACAGAAACGATAAAACTCAAACTCTCACCAAGTGGTTTTGGTCTAGTATCTAGTGAAAATATCTTGAAGAGAGACAAAAGTAACTTACAAGTGACTTTTCAGCAACATACGAGTTTGTTTTAAATCAAAAAGCCTTTACTGATGATAAACTAGTTTCATTAACAAATTAATTTATAATGAGACATTTTCTCCATGTAAAAATAATCTGCCAATGGAACTAGAACTTCACCAATATTAAGACTTAGAACAAGCTTCTATATCTTGCTGAAAAGTCACTTTTAAATTAGTTTTGTTTTATTTCAAGTTTTTTTTTTTTTTTGGGGGGGGGGGGGCGGTTTAGATAATTGCACTAGATACTAGACCTAAAATTATGATTTTGTATTTTTGCAGTGTATTATTGTATTTTTCCAGATACTTTCTAAATAAATGTGTGTTTGTTTTTCTTCATATGATCTTCAATAAAAGTGTTTTAAATTATGCCTGATGTCATGGCTGTTCATTTTTTTCTGCACTTTGTTTGGGAAATGATTCAAAAGTTTTCATCTGACTGTCAACTTGTTTTTTCATATGTATTAAAACCAGAAAATTACACAATTGAGTGTTTTTAATCAGATGTGGAACCAGAAAAATTTAAACTTCATACTGACAGTAACCGTCGTTTTCCTCCTTCATCACTTTTTCCAGAGATGCTGTCAGATATTTTTAGTTGCCTTCTGAGAAGCCAGCTCATTTTCTTTCTACATCTACGTGAAACATCTCAGTTTCAGATCAAGACTCTCGGTTTCGCCAAGATGCAGTTGAAGCATTTTTAGCAGGAGAGGAAGAGCGCGAGAACAGGAAGTCGACGTTGAGCAGAGAAGCAGGTCAGAGCCGCTGCGGGGAAGCAGAGCGCGGCAGGATGCGGTCGCATGGCGGCCTGCAGCGCCGTCTCTCTGCTGAGAAACGACCTTCAACCTTTACCGCCGCATCCGGCTCTACGATCGCACCTGCATCTGTGCAAAAACACCTCTGCATAAACACACACACACATGCGCGCATACACACACACAGCTGGTAAACACTCAGTTTCTGTGTCAACTGAAGCTAAAAACTGAACGTGTCAATATGTGAAAAACGACAAACAGCAGCTGTTTGCTGTGACCTGGAGCTGAAAGAGTTTTTTTTTTTTTTTTATTTTGTAGAAAAATGAGATGGGTGTAGATTTGTTGCAGAGATCAAATTAAATGAGTTTAGTTGTGTGAAAAATAATTTCTTCTCTTTCTGCTTCTCTGTTACTACAAAAAACTAAATCTGTACCAAGTATATATATGTTCACTTGAAATAAGACAAAACTAATTTACAAGTAACTTTTCAGCCAGATACAGTAGCTTGTTTTAAGTCAATAATTCTTTAATATTGATTAAAAAAACATAGTAGTTCAGATTGGCAGATTATTTCACTTATAACAAGGGAAACTGTTTTAAGTGAAATACTGTTTCATTGGTATTAAGAAATTATTGACTTAAAACAAACTACTTGCTGAAAAGTAACTTGTAAGTTAGTTTTGTCTTATTTCAAGTACAAAGATATTTGAACTGGAAACTGGACAAAAATATTTGGTAAGATTGTGTTTTTTTTGCACTTTCATTGTTTCAGATCATCATATTCAATATGAAATGTTTAACTAACCTGGGTCTATGTGGAAATATAACGGCTCCTGTTAAAACATGAATCAACTAATTAAGGACATTTTGATTCACTTCGATCAAAACCTAAAGTCTGATTTCTACCAGACATTCAGACTAAAGAAATCATTTAAACAGAAAATGTTCTAGTAGGCTCAGCAACCTTAAAAATATTCAAAGGGGAAAAAATAATAATAAAAACATAAAATAACAGCAATAGGTCAGTGTGGAAAAGGTCACAAAACAACCAGCAGTGGTCACCCAATCAGAATGACCCCGGGAACAGGTCAACAGGTCGACCAGGAGGTCAGAGCAGAGTCCAGCTGACTCCCAGAATGAGGTCAGCCAATGAAACTGGGCAACAGGATGTTTATGATCTCCAAGACATTTGAGAAAAGGTCTTAAAACGTTTAAAAACCGTGTATCTCGTTACATTTCTAAAAGAAATTAGGTGTGACAAAAAAAAAAAAAAGGAAAACTGTCAGGAATCAAAAGCTTTATCATATCCAAGTGTTTAAATTAATTGTTTCCATGGGATTTCTATGTAAACTATGAAATAACAGAGAGATTCCCTGCATAATTTACCCCAAACAGTAAATTATTTTTGTAACTTCATAGCATTTAACATGAATTTAAATGTCTAAAGAAAACTCTTAGCTTTCTTCAGCCGTTTTTCTTTAAAACATGTCAGGAAAAACAGAAAACATCTGTACAGCAACAGAAATACGACACCTGGGAATATAGAGCACAAGCCTTCAAACCACGAGCCTTATATCTGTTTAAATGTTGATTCTACGACTCAGTTTAAACTCTATAGAGCAAGATGACTTTAATTTATTGATTTACTTAAAACCTCATGTGCAACAACCAATAATAACTAATGATTCATCACTTTCCTTTGAAGAAACGTTGGTGGTGAACTCGGCTAAATAAAGCGAGTTTTTAGAGAAACTAGCAACCCATATTCTGTTACACAGAACAAACAGAAAAAATACAAACAAAAATTCTAAAAAATAAACATTTTTAGACACTATTTGCAGGGACTGTGTTTTTTTTGGGGGGGCGGGGGTTGTCAAATCTGACTTGCAAGACTTTATGCATTTCTGTACATTAAATGTACAGAAATATTTAATTCATTAAAATACTGTGTTTTTATATTCAAACATCAATCTAGACAAGACAAAAAATATACATAAAAACTTGAAATTATATTCAATTTAATAAATATAACAAACATAAATAACAAAGCAGCAGGACGTTTGTTAACACTTTGGCATCATCAGGCCAGAACACGGCGCTAAACAGTGAGACATAATGTAACGAAGCTTCTAGGCAGATAATTTGCCTTTTAAGTTGGTTAAAAGTAATCCAAGTAAACTAAAGCAATGCCTCACACTGAGGATGCATGTAGTGACAGTAGAGAGGAAAAATTTCCTTTTGACAGGAAGAAACCTCCAGCAGAACCAGAAGCTGACTCAGTATGAGAGGCCATCTGCCAATACAGCCGAGGCAGGACAGAGCAGAGAAAAAGAAACAGTAGAAGAAGTACTTTCTATTTAAGGGAGTTCAGTGCAGTAGAAGCTCCTTTGGTTGTTTTACGACAAACAATTTAACACAGCTGATTGTAAAGGCTGAAGGGGGTAAAAAAAAAAAAAAAAAAAGCAGTCAGCTGCAACACAAAGTCAGCTAGTAGTTTTATCTAGAAGAGAAACATGGAGTTATCTGCAGCAGCAGCTCAGGATCGCCCCCTGCAGGACAAACGTTTCACCATGTTGGGTTTCCTTCAATAGTTTCTAATGTTTTCTAAATGGAGTGAGGTGTAAAAACAGGTTCTAAAGAAACCATGAGGAGAACACAACTAACTTTGGTTTGAGAAGGTTATATTCTACAAAAAAGTAAATAAATCAATCAGACAGTGTAAACCTCATCTCTGTGACCTCTGACCTGCAGCTTCAGCAGATCTCTGCATTAGCCAACGGCATGCAGAAGAAATGGTGTTTCATGAACAGCGTGTTATTTTGGCACAAAAATAAATCGGTTCTCACGTTTCAATTTAAATAACTGATTAACACAAACAAAATTTGTTTTCATCATTGACAACCGTAGTAGATGATACTATCGAGTACAGATCAAAAAGATGGCAAAAATAAAAACGGGTATTCTGTGTTTCAAATACTTCAGTTTGTATGTAGATATGTTATCAAGGTTTATTGTAGTGATCTAAACTATAAGCCTGAGCTGGAAAAACTTCCTTCTGCCTCTTAAATAGCGGAAGCCTCGGCAGCCATCTTTCTTTCACGTCACAACATTTTTTCAACCATGAACTTCAGATTCCAACATGATAGCTGATTTTTTTTAAAATCCACAGGTCACGTGACCAAAGCAGCCACAAACTGCTCAAAAAACCTCAAGACAAAAGATTTTCAACACAGCAGAATCCTTCTCAACACAGCGACTCTCAGCAGAGAATCAAAACAAACCAGTAGAGCAAAAGCTAAGCGCTTTGGCCTTCAACAGCTCTTACTTTGAGACGTCCTCTGGGCGCCATGGCAACAGTTGCTTGACCTACCTTTAATGGTCAGGGGAAGTGGGGGAGATCCCCTGCTTGATTGTGCTGATCGCCTCAGTGTCCATGTCAATCTGCTGGTGGTTCCAGCCACTTTTTTCCTCGTCAAATGTCTTGTGAACACAGCTGCCAAATGAACCGCCACTGAGAGGCCATGGTCCGCCGTTCCTTGTCTGCTGCTCTGCTTACACACAAAAAATGGCTTCAATAACTTTGTCAGGGAAAAAACAAACAACTTAAATAAAGTGTCCGAAAAATAACTTACCAAAAAAAAAAACGCAGCGATTTCAAAACATGGAGCTCCAGCGGCCTACAGCAGGTGTGTTAATTGGCCAAATTACAAAACCCCCTTCAACATGGAGAATTTACGTGGCTCTGCAGAAGTTTTTAATCATTTAGGCTGGACGTCCACTCAGATTCGGTGTCTAAGACCAGAAAACCGGGTTCCAGAGTTAATAAATATCGGGTAGTGATGGGCCATCTGAAGCCAGGCTTCGAGGCGTGTACCGAGTAAAAAGGGGGCGTGTCCGATAAAGCCCCGCTTCTAGGCTTGTGTTGTATTGCCGAAAACCACGTGACTGGCAACAAACGATGCCTCATGTTGCATGGGTCATGTGACTGCTTCATTTTGCGTGTCGATTTTCAAAATAAAAGCGATGAGTCGTGCTGCTTCATGGGTAGTTGTCCATTTGGTCGCGCATCAAAGGAGAATATTTGTCTTCAGTGGCCAAAATAAAATGAACATTGACCAACATATTTGATGTGTATTGATGATGGCACTCATCAAAATTTAATGTTTGTTACTGGTTTTCTCAATTGTAGATTTTGTTTTTTTATGACTTTATATTTTTGTGATTTTATGATGTAAATCTCTGAACTGCATTGTTGCTGAAATATGCTACACAAATAAACTTGATTGATTGTCTGAAATGGAGCCAGCAAAAGGAAAATCTCTGACTTCTGGGAATTCTTTGAGATTATCGCTCACAATAAAATTCTTCTTAGATAACAATGATTAACACCTCACCTCCACTTCCCAATTTCTCACCTTCTGGAAAGTTCCACTATTATTGGTAGTGTGATTACCAAAGACAGCAGAAACAGATGTAATGTTGCAGAACTAAAATTCAACATGTAGCCAAATATAAGGGATCATTAGAAATCCAAGAAAACGCGATGGCCCAACAGACAATAAAAACATCAAATGTCTTTATTGTCAAATCAGTCTGTGACATAAAAGAAACCCCAACACAACCATTGACTTCAACATATACCAGGATTAGATTGGCGACAAATCATTTTAATAATTAAAACATATGACAATTAAATATGGTTTCATTGATTCTCCTGTTACTAAACATGAGTTTGATGAAAACTTTGTGACAATATTGCATTTAGTAATTTTTGGAAGTATGATCCACCTGGGTGACAAGGCTGTAAGTTTCACCAGCAGATGTCACTAGTGAGTGATGAAAGAAGCATCGAGTAACGAACCTTTTAGCAAAGCAAAGAGCTGGAAAGTTTCATTGCTTCATGAGGCTTCATTTGCCCATCACTAATATCAGGACGTCAGTTTCATGTTTCCGAAGCCAGGTGACGTATACCAGCCGCGTCCTCCATGCGAAGTGTCTCTGTTCCGCATGCGCAAAAAGCTCATAAACAAACATGGCGCTGTTCGGCAGGGTTGCCAGATCTGACCATTTCAAGTCCAATTAGTCAAAATCTCAATCTCTAATAATATGTTTAAAATCTAAAGTGTTCACTCTTTCTCTAAATTAATAAACTGGCTTGTTCTTGTAAAAATGTACTTTTTCAAAATTTATAGCGGGCCAAATTACAATAAATAACTTATTAAATATTTTTAAATGTGTCCATTTATTAAAACTCCTCACTCACCATAGTTTCTGGGTCTTTTAATTCATCTTTAAATAATATAAATTTATCCATGAATTGCTTATTATGAAATGCAATAAAGCTTTCTCAAATGTGTTTTTCTTTATTTTTAGATGATTTATGAAAAGATAAGTCAACAGATCTCAATTAAATGTTTGGTCTAGATTTAATTTCAAATTAAAATCATGAACTTTCTGTTGTTCTGTTTCTGCTGCAAAAAGCTGGTCCAAAACTTTATTTCCGTATCAGGAGTTCTTCAGCTCATCGCTGACTTCAGATGTTGTAAAATGCAGCTGTTCTGTGTTTGATAGATCTGAATTCAGGCTGATCCACAGCAGCTTCTGGACCTTCAGAACCAGAACCAGGATGCACCACAAACAACATGAGCTTCTGGGCAGGGACCCCTTTTAAGACCCACAGAAGATGCTACAGAATATGTAAAAAAAAAAAAAAAAAAAAAACTCTTTTTAAAAAACTCTTATTCATTAGTCAATGTGTTTCACATAAATGCTGCCTCATACCAGCTGAATTTAGTACTCAGGGCTTTTAGCAGCCGGTTTCTCCACAGAAACTCCTTGTCAGAAACTTTTCAATTTCTCTCTGCCTACATTCACACTGAAAGAAAAACAGGTTATCAAGAGTATGAATGCTTTGTCTTAAAGTATTTCACATTAATGAAACTTTTTCCTTAGTGTGAAAACATTTCTTTATCACACTAATGAAAAAGAAACCTGGTGAAAACATCTCACAAACTGTACATTTGCACACAAAAGAAAGAGAAGCCGCCTGCTTTGCTAGTTGGGAAGCTTATTTGTCACACAGAGTGCCCCCACGTGGTGGAAACAGGAACATCAACTCAAGCTACACAGAGGTTAGCAAAATAGGTTTATTACATAAAAATATACAATAAAAACGCAACAGACAAATAAGAAATGGTCAATTTGTACATATTTTGATTCAAAAAAAGAAAAGTAGTCAAAATAATGAAGCGAACAATAAAATTACATTATATTAGATTATTAGATTCTCTAAAAAACAGAGAAAGCATAAGTCCAGTGAGTAGATAGCTTATTTTCAGTGCCTCCTCATGTCCACAGATCATATTACGGGATGTTTCATGTTAAGGTTTCATGTTGTTTAATGCAGAAGGCAATCTGAGCAAAGTGCTGACTGTAGAACTCCTCGTTCATCGGGTCTTTTCTAAAATAAAAATAACTCTGCACAGTCTGGTCCCTGCTTTTAATTCCATTTGGCAAATGCAGAAGTTCAAAGGTGAAAGGTCAGCGTATCAAAAGACATGCCGACCAGTCCTGCCATTCTTTGGCGCGTGCCTGGCACAGCTGGCGCAGCAGAAGCTGGAGTAGTACTGATGGTCGCACAGCCGGGCGTAAACTATGAGTTTACAGTTGGCGAGTTCAGGCTGGTCCACACAGCCTGGCGGCACATCAGCACCTGAAACAGCACATTCAGTAAGAATGTTATTCAGAACTTTATTAGGTGAAAACAGGTTGATTCTAACAAATAGGTTGAAATTATAACTTCTCATCTAAAGGCAACAGCCAAATTACATGGATTTTAAAAAAAGCTCTACAAGAACAGTTTTCATTTTAATATATAATTCTGTTGATTGTGTAATGTCCTTTGAGAAACTTTCATCTGATGCGCACTTTACACAATGTTTAAAACAGGTGAAAAGTAAATTACTTTACGACACTTTTCAATCTGGATAACACAAATAAGTTCCCAATTCTCTTAAATTAGGGATCTTCCCTTTTTATTTTTTCTATTATTTATTTATTTATTTATAATGGGATTTAAAAAAAATCTAAATTTAACAATAATAATAATAAAACATATATTTTTAAAGAAAACTTAGGGAACTTCTCTCTAAACTACCAATAAACAGTGGAGTGCCTCTAGGCTGTGTGCCGAGTCCTCTGCTCTAGTCTCTGTTCACTCTGTAAGTCTCTCTTCTTCTTGTCATTCCAAGGTGATAGTCAAACACATAACAACAGAGTAGTTAAGTTGTGCTTAGAGTGGATGATGAGGCAGCATCCAAGGATGAGTTTCAACACTTTATTTCAAACAAAATAACTTGCAACTTGAAAAGCCAAAAGACTAATGAGAATTTTGCTGACAAAAGGAGAAACCAGTCAACTATTTTCATCAATACGTCTTAAATGGGATTTGTGTCAAGTGTTAAATTGATTTGAGGATTCGCATTATGTGGAGTCTGTATTGGTATTTCAGCTGGTCTATTTTGGTTGAAAGGGCACATTTACTATAGGTCTGCATACAAATATGCACACTTTCTTAAAATACTTTGTTTTTAAATATTTTTGTTTCAATCATACCTATCATAATCATATATTTTAAAAAAATCTACACAGTTTTTTTACTTATTTTTTGATTGACAGCAAAATCAGCAGCTATTGGAATCTAATCTAAAACAGATTAAATGCATATTAACAGAGTCATTTATTCTCACCTTGTGAGTCTTTTATCACCCTGACTTCAGCTGTGGCGCTCACAGAATAAATGCCTGTGTAGGCATTGCAGGTGTAGGTTCCCTCATCAGAGGTCTTCACGTTATTGATCATCAGGCTGCCGTCAGATGATACCAGGATGTTGCGGCCGTCTGGACGGACCGGCACTCCGTTCCTGCCAACACAAGCAGAAGCTCAGTGAGATTTCTTGTGCAAACTTCCCCCGTCAGTCTTCAATGCTTTCTGATGCTTGAACTGGTACTTGATCCAGAACAGATCCAAGCAAACACCTGGTTTTATCGACCTTAAAAGGAGAAAAAGTCTTTGGTATTTCTATTGATAGACATTAAAAGGATATTTAAAAATATACTTAAAATTATTCATTGATTTTAAACTTCTTTGAATAATTTGATGTTTCCTAAATTTTATTGTTTTTATCTTCACTCAAATTCAGTTTGAATGCCCTTTTGCAGTAAATCCATTGAGAGACGCTGCCAGAGTCCAGGCTTGGATCAGATAGTGAATTTATGGAGGTAGCTTATTATTAGGGTGATGGCCAGCAGGCATTTCAACCTGATAAATCTAGAGACTTAGAAACTCAACTTTTCAGCAGAACAACAGCAACTTTTACCTGGACCAGCCGATGTTGACGTTGTCTCCGGACACGACGCAGGGCAGCACAGCTGTGCTGCCTTCAGTCACCTGGATGTTGTTGGGAGCTGTGGTAATCTTCAAGTCAGCTAAAATAATAATAATAAAAAAACAGAACTTTTTAGATCAACTTTATACACATATAAATATCCTAGAAAGGTTGAGAATATTTGGAGTATCAAATGATATCTACTGCCTCCTGGTGGTGAATGTTTGAAACACAAACCGCACACATTTAGTTCTTGCGTATCATCAGGATGATCAGAACTGCATGTGAATGAGGTGAAAAACGTGTTTGAACATTTTTACCATGGACCCTGAGCTGCAGCTGCCTCTGCTCCAGCTGCTGCTGGCTGGCAGCCGTACATGTGTAAACCCCGGAGTCGTCAGACCTCAGAGGGCTGATCACCAACGTGCCTTCAGCGTGCTGGGTAATCCTGAAACGACACCAAGCAGTCAGAAAATCTGTTTACTGCCAAGAGATTAATAAAAAGATATTGGGTTTGCTGTTTGACTGAGAATTCCCCACAGAAATAAAAGAAATGCATCTAATCCATCAGCGCAGGCATTTATTTCTTTAATGTTTTGGGGTTTTTTTCTTCTATTTCACTGCAAATACAATCATAATAGCAATGTGAACAGCAGAATATTAATGGAAATCCACAACAAAATAGCAGCAACTTCTGATTGGACTGTATTATTGCTCTGTTTTTGCTTTTTGGGGTCAGTACTTGGCCCTCTTTTGAGTTTCTGTTCCCATTTTCTCTGTACGTATATTTTATTCTTCATAAACTCTGTGGATCACAAATGCAACAGCTCTACACTTGTTCTTCAGCTAAACCTTTAAAAGTTTAAAATGACCAGATATTGGATCTATACCTGGAGTCACTGAGGGTTTTTCCATCTTTGGTCCACTGGATACTGACAGACTGCAGAGCTGCAGCTGGGACGATGGTGCAGGGGAGTCTCACAGATTGACCTGTTCGCATTTCTGTTGTCGATGGGCTTGACTGATCGATGCTGAACCTGAGGAACGGTATGGAAGCAAATCTCTTGACGTTCACACACCAAATGTGAAACCAGAGATATTAGAAGTATAGCAGAACACTGAGGTACACTGATTTTGTGTTTGGACGTTCTCACCTGGGGATTGGGCCGTCTTTAGGCAGCAACGTTGGGAAAGGCTGAGATGGAGCATCTGTGTGAAACATGCATTTTGACAATGAATGACCATTTGAACAAACTTTCATTTGAATATCATCATGTTCCTAAAAAATTTGGCCAAAAGTGATTTTCGCAAAAAAGTCACCATGCCTAAATAACTTAAGTCCAGTCAGACTGAAAGGAGAACGTTTGGAAAAGATCTACAATACATTCTTAATTTTATAAAGGCCTGGACTTTGACTGGGCCATTCCAAAACCTGAATAAACTTTAATCTAAATGCTCCATTGAAGTTCTGGACATTAAGGGTCGTTTTCAGTAGAAGATGAACCTCCACCAAACATTTTTAAATTACGAGAACAGGGATGATGTGGTGGCGTAGGAGTAAAGCACAACCCACATATGGAGGCTTTAGTCCTCGACGTTGCCTCATGACCTTTGGCGTATGTTTTACCCCCTCTCTCATTACCCCATTCACAAATAAAGGCTGGCAGAGCCAATAAAACCTTTAAGAAAAAAATTAAAGAATAAAGTCATAAGTAAAATCAAGACGCAATGTTACCAGAAAAAGTTGTAAAATTACTAGAAAAAAAGTTGTTTTATTGAGAGCACAACTTCGACTAACCCATCTAGTTGTTTTTTTCTATGTTGTTTGCACAATTTCAAAGTCCTTCTACTGATACAAATTTGATGATGATGTAAATATTAAATATGTCCTATTTGTGAAACCGATGCCAAAGTAAAACTTCATAAGCTGCTCAGTATTCCTCATTTAGATTTTAGTTACTATAAAATTGATACTTCACTCTCCTAATTTTACAACTTTATTCTGGTAATATTATGACTTAATTCTTGTATCATTGTGTCTTTTCTTGTGTTGTTACGACTTAACAACACAAATTTCTTTTTTTTTGTTTGTTCTTGGCCCTAACACTCTGTCACAGGTTTGTGTCAAATTCTTGATTTGTTTTTGTTTGTTGTTTTTTTGTGAGTACCTGAGACAGACAGGTAAATGTAGCGGTGGTCTCTCTCCCGTTCTCGAGTGACGAAGCACAAGAACCACCCAGAGTCTGACGTCATAAGAGGACCGACCAACAGGGAGCCATTGGGCTGCTGGTGATGTCTTGGGAGAAACAGAAACAATACATGACACAGAGGAATGAGACATAAGCAGATCCATTTAACCTGAGCTGGAGCTAACCTTTGAGCCGACAGAGGGATCCCGTCTCTCCTCCACTCCACGACGACGGTCGATGACGGCGGAGGGCTGACTCTGCAGGGCAGCACCACCGTCTGGCCGACTAAGGCCTCCACTTTGTCTGGGTCGCTCTTATCAATGCTAACACCTGCCAGGGTCAAACTGAGGAAACATGAGGAGATACGAGGAAAGACGACAGAAAGGACGAGAAGAAATGAAGGAAGCAGAGAGAGGTTTGAGGAGAAGAGAACAAAATTCACTTTATGCTCTACTGTTGGTGGACAAAGCAAGCATAAAGAGAGCCCCCGACCTGGCTTTACAGGCATGTCAGGAAACAAAGACAAGGGAAGGAAAAGGACGGAAAAAAGACGCTCATAAAGGAGCCATGCGACATGACAATCACCACGACATGAACTGTGCTCCTATAGTCTAAGACAACAGATCTGAACACGTTAAAACCAACAATTATGACGCCCCACATGAACACAAACACAAAAATATTTCTGAAACTCCCAAATGCCCCCAAACACGACACCATGACACACACATACGATGACAGCATCACAATTAAAGCTTTATTAGTTTGATTTTTGTCCAAACAGAGCCCAGAGGTGGTAACAAGTGACACAGTGAGTTAGCAGACACAGAGAAACACCAACATTAAATCAGACAAACACCAAAGAATCAACAAAGACTTTAACACCTGGACAGTCCACTTAGACGTAGAGTCAATGAAAGTTTTGTCCCCCAATATTTTTGGGGCTATGGCAAGAAATAAGGCGCCGCTGTGTAAGCAGAAAAAAACCCAGCATGTGGAGCTAGAAGCAGTTGGAAAGAGCGAGTGTTGATTATATTAGCGTCACAAACACATATAAAAAGGAAAGCGGTATAAAACAATGTACAAAACAGGATTTACAGGAGTATATTGTGCATAAAATGGAAGTACAGTTGATTTATATACTGATTTTCTTGATATAAAACAGGAGAGTACCTCTACAATACTGTATCACTCTGAGAATAGATCACAATGTCATCTGCAAACAACATAATCTGTGCGAACTGCTGCTTCAGTTCACTGAGTTAGTGGCTTTAATACCAGGCAGAATCAGGCCAGTTCATCATTATTTTAACAAAAATATCTGTTGTGTTTCTCAGATGTTTGGATAACTGGAATTAAAGGGATGGTAAGGATTTTTTTATGTTACGTTCTGTGAAGATGTTATCGGTAATCGAACATTTACCTGTAATTGAAAGATGTCACAAAAAGGGACGAAATCAGTAGAAAGATGGAAGGCTAACAGCTAACCATGACATGCAGCTTATCTTAGCCATTTTGCATTTTCAGATTTCTTGCTTTTTTCTTAACCTTCCTGCTACACCTAAGTTTTTAATCAACCTGATAACTTGGGGTAGTTTAACTGCAAAAACTTAAAATCAAAATTAACAAGACTCATTTAAAGTGTGGGCATTTACTATATACTAACATCGCATCTCAAGGTAAAATAATTTTTATTTTACCTTTGAATGACCAAAATCAGCTCAAATGGGGATTTGTGACAAGCTGTTAGACTTCAATTGTTCTGTGACTTTCTTTATGTATCTCTAAACTCCACAAAATAAAAATAAAAAATCTGTCTACTACCGGCAAGATAGTTACCATTAATATCTCCACTACAAAAAATCCACACCAACCCTTTATCCATATAAAATCAGAGATAAGAAAGAGGTAGGACATAGAATTACCATTTTAATTTCAGTATTTGCCTCAAATCTGGAGGGTAGAAAGTTAAACGTTGTGTACTATTTTGATTTTTCATGTGTTTTATTTTTTACTTCAGCAGTAACTTCTGAATTTCACTAAAGATAACTAATGCTCTAAATTATTATTACTACTTTCATAGAATTTTGTTCTTCTCTTTATAGTTGGCCTTTATTTGGGATCAAGAATACATTTTAAGGATATTTAGACCTTTACATGCATAAAACACAAACTTCCTCATTCTAATCCAGAATGATACACGACTTTGGAAACTTTCTTCCAATCTCCTCCCGTTTACTCCTTGGCTTTATAGCACCAAGTGAACTGGAGCTCCTTCAGCAGCGTCTAGAAGGCTGTCGACCGGCTTTGTGAAGCCGGTGGCGATGGTGGGATTGGAGTGCGGGTTTCTTACCTGGCAGCTGGCCCGGTCATCTGAGCCCGCGCTCCAGTCGAAGGCCGGCGCGTCCTCAGATACACCCGAGCTCTGTGGGCGTGTCTGGCTGCACTGGTGCCGTGTCTGCCGGAGTCGCTGGGCAAGCCGCCCTGCGCCGTGAAAGTGCGGCCCATGTCAGGTGACTGGGCGTCGGGCGACCCTCTGGGCGCGGTTCTTTCGAGAGCAGATTCCCTCGTAGGCGTCAAGCTTCCGACGGGCGCGACCGGCTGAGGCCGCTGCTGGCTGGACGCCGGCACCTGACACGCCCGCTGGCACTCCGCCCGGCTCATGAAGTTGTTGCTGTTGCCGTGGCAACCGCCGTACCAGAAGTGGGCGCACTTGGAGGTGACGACATCAAAGTGGTACCGTGCCACCCAGCTGCTGCAGGAGCCGGCGGCACGAGGCAGGGAGCAGATGGACCGCTCGACTGCAACAACAAAAGTTTTCCTTTACAACCCACAAATAACAGATTAATAGTTATTAATCAATAATTATACATATCACGATTGATGCATGATCAATATCAGTAGATAATGTGTCTGAAATCAATAATTTCACTGAAACTGGATCCAGAATCGCAGAGCATTCTGGGGAATGTAGGCAGAAGAACTACTTTAGCCTCTCACGGCTAGCTAAGCAAGGTCGGTAACTCAGCCTTGTTTGGTTACCTAGCAACAACAAGTTGAGTAACTTTTGCAGCAGCAGTTTAAGGTTTCACCTCATAACTGCTTAAAAATAATCAACTGTGGTGTGGAGTGAAAACTGTGGAAAAAACAGGAAAGGACACGCCACCAGCTTAGCAGTATTTCACAGTACTGCGTTTCTAAGGCGGAGCTAGGTCCACCCAGGCGTTTTGTACAGCTCAATGGTTGCCTCGGAAGATTAAAGGATTTCTCAAACATGCATGAAAGAATCAAGGAAACACACTCCAGGCATGGTGTTGATGAGGTAATTTACTTAAAAGTCCCCCTTTAAGAAAACTGGGACCAATTTATCGGTGCACCCCTAATCCTGGCAGTAACTAGCCATTGCATTGTGGAAATCAAGATTATAAAGTTAAGCTTAAAAAAAGAAAGACAGGGAGAAAGAAACAGTTTATCTACTCAGACTATAACTTGCTCTTTTCTCCATCTTTTTCAGAGATTGTTGGGAAAAAGTCGCCAAACCTCCTCAGTTTTATTCATGACTCCAATAAATCAATACATTTTTTTAATGTTTTCTTCTGGTTTCTAACCTGAAACATCACAACTGTTCTATAGCAAACCTCTTCATAAAACATCTATAATTACTGTGATTATAAGTTACTAATTTTATATAATTTACTGACTGGTGACTTTTATTTAGTGGTATCCGAGTAATGGAGGCTAAATTACACTAAATACAATCATGGATGTTTATTTGTAGGATCATGTGTTGATTTCTGTTCGGTTTTCTGTACATTGTACGAGAACAACTCTTGATCTTCTTACTGTGGTTGGGTGGGTTGGGGCAGCCCTCGCCGTTAGGGCCCCCTGCTGGTGTCTTGCGATCATAGCAGCATCCGTAAGTGGTCATGCGGCACTCTACGGCGTTCTCCGTTGGAAGAGAGGCAACCTGAGAATACAAGATAATTTTTTTTAATGTGTTTTAAGAACAAACAATGAGATTTTTTAAGCTAACAAGTAAAGTAGTTGTTGATTACCGTAGGCGCAGGGGCCACATACTCCAAGCAGCCCTCTCTGTTGGGGCCCTGTGCAGCTCTCACACCATCCTGGCAGCAGCCGTAACTGAAACACAAAACAGGAAACAAGCAAAACAAGCACAAACATTTGAGCAACAAGTACTGAATGTCCTTATCAAAAATAACGAAAAATGTGCAGAAAAACAGATTTGTGCCTATTGTGGTAATGTGGGAGATATTTATTTTTTGCCATGCATGACATGTGGTTGGTGTGGTAACAGAGTCATAAAAGTAACACCCATAGAACCAGTTTAAAAATGGACTCCGACCACGTTGTGAGCTAAACCACGGTGGGTTGAGGGCGCATACCTTGTCTGGTCGCAGGACGACGGGCCAGGAGTGGCAGCTGGAGTCTGCGGGCAGCCCAGGCCCTGGGGGCCCCTGGCTGAGGTCCGTCCGTCTGGGCAGCAGCCATAGTTGGACTGGCTGCAGTGGAGGGCCGGGGAGAAGTCGTGAGGGTCCTGCACCGTGTTCCTCTGGGTGGGGTCTCTGGTCTCTGGCCTGCGAGCTGAGACCAGACCAAAGAATGTCTTCATTGTAAAAGGAAACAAGACGCCACACAGTTCACCGTGTTTGCTCTGTCTAACGGCTCACACAGTGCTTGATGAAAACTGACAATAAATGACAACCCAGCGATCGGTTCCAGTGATCAGAAACAACGGCACAAACAAAAACAAACGCTTCAAATTCCCCGAGCGTTGGGGCAGAGCATGGCGTCGAAGAAAACATTCCTGAACCACGATGGTCAGGAACGGCACAGTTCACCGCTTCTGAAATATTTTAATCAGGCCAACAATGTTCACGGAGTCCCGAAAACATGCCAATCAGGCCTGGATAATTAGAGCCAGGGAGAGGACGGACGGATGGGGGACGTCAGAAGCATGGGGGGGGCAGTTGGGGACAGTCGCCATAGAAACACAAAGGGATTAGATGGAGAGGCAGTGGGGCTGAAATTTAAAACATCCCACATTTGTCTGTCACTCTAAATCAAGATGGAATATGTTGACTTTAAAGGTAGAAAACGACAGATTTTGGGTTTTTTTACAGTTTTCTGTTTGGGTCAAAGAGTTTATTCATGAGAGAACAACACACATCCCAGAGAAGAATCTTAGAAAAAAGAAGGAGAAGAAGAAATGTCACCTGTTGAAAGATCTGGCATGTAGGGCTGGAAGCCAGTCTGAGCGCTGTCGTGTCCTTGCGGGTTCTGGATGCTGGGGACGACTGAAAACAACAAGAGAAAAATTATTCAAGGTAATTGTGGTGTGGCCCTTTTTGATTAGAGAACACAACCTTCAGACACCCTGAGTGAGCAATGATTACACAAACTGAAATGATTTTATAGGTAGGGCAAGATTTTAGTCAGCGAGTATCAACATAAAAAGTCCCAACATGACACTTAGATTCAGACATAGCTTGGTAGTTTATCATCACCAACATGTCCGTCACACCTGGTCTACATCTAATAAACGATGACAATTGGTCAAAAGAGAACTGGTCATAATGAGGCACAGGGCCTCATGGCAAGATTAAAAAACCTCATCGTGGTTTGGCAGCGCCCAAAATTAGTTGCTGCATTGCTTTTGGCAAATTCGCAGTCACCGAAACAGCACCATGTCCATACAAGAAATCAGCTCTCCCCATGAAGCACTGCCCACAGCTGGGAAGCAGCGCACACGTCCCCAGATTGCTCATAGACCTGGAGTTGTTCGAACACGAATTAATTTGTATGTTTTATAGACTGGAGTTTAAAAAGCAGTCAGACCAAAGTGGTGACATCATGTTTAGAGAGGAGGAGGGAGGAAGAGGAAGGAAAAAAAAAACATGTTTTCATATTACAAAGCTGATCAATGGTTCTGACTAAAGAGCCTTGTCTTCCACTCTAATGCACGTACCTTCCAACGCGTGCCCATTAAAGTACTGCGCTTCAGAATAAACTGAGATTATGAAAATACTACCAGGGATTCACCTTGCACAGTAAGGCACAGAAACCTCTTAAATTAAAGGAAATTCTCAGGATTGGGAGGAAAAGTCCTAATGTAGATGTGGTAGTCATGGTGATAACACTGAGATAGAATGACCAGGAAAACAGGAAGTAAAATGGATATTAACGACATAAAAAGCAGCAATTTAACATGCTAATGACAGCATGTGACAGAATATGAGGTGTTTTGGTATAAAAGTCCAATTCAGACGTTTTGGAGGCTCTTACCCTGTGGACTGAAGCACGGCTGGGTGTTGCAGCGCTCCATCGTGGATGGTTTGGGGTGAGCATTGCATTGGTCCACATGATACAGGTTCCTCTCCTGATCCGAACAGATCACCTGGCGCTCTCGTGAGCCAGAACCACAGCTTCTGGAGCACTGCAGGAAAACAAAAGTAGATTGTAGTTAGCCATTCATTTTTATATTTAAACACAAAGATTCTTTTTCTTTTCTTTTTTTCCACAAATACGGTGTACTTTTGTCTCTAGTCAAAATTTGATTTTAGGATAAAATAGTGATGTGGAATTAAAGTGATTCATTCTTCTTAAACATAAAAAAAACATTTTTGTATAAAATGTTGCATCTATGCTGTTTGTATTTAGCCCTCTTCACATTAGATGTGTTTCCTTTGCAAATGTGCGCAAAACTGCTAATGTTGGGGGAGGGAAGACACTATTTTAAAACACTATCTATTGTGATGTTCCCTGTAAATAAGAAACACAACTAAAATCAGACTTGAATAAGTTTGTTCACATGATAAGTCACTAAAAAACATGCCATCGATCTATAGCTACTTCCTGCCATCTACTTCTTCGTGGTTTGTGCCAGTAGTGACATCCAGTTGAATGATCTAGTGACTCCTGTGATGCAAAAAAAGTGATTTGATTCCAGTTTTACGAAATAAACCAATTTTGATATGGCAAAAAAAACAAAAAAAAAACACTTTATGCTAAACCTATGATCAAGAAAACAATAGTTTTTTTAGAATGTTTCCATTAAGCAAATTTGTTTTTGAAATGCCAAATTGCCCAATTTGGCATTTCATTTGGCATTTGGTACCTTTACAAGACAGTTAAATTTGAGACGACCAGTATCTATGAGAATCTGTGTGTCTGACTCACCAGCCCCCATGCTCCCACATGCCAGTGGATCTGTCTGGGACAAGCAGGCATCTCACACGGCTGGACGGAAGGTGGGCGGAGCAACGTCCTGCAGGATGCTTCTTCTAACATAGTGCCACCTGATCCCACACAGGTGACCTCTCTGGTCTGTTCGCCTGACCCACAGCTCACTGAGCACTGCAAAGCAACACATCAATCATCTATATATTTTTTTTAAATTGTTGCATACAAAAGTACATATTTAAACATTTTAATTTCTAAAAATTAAAATTTGCCGCTTTACTCACTGAGCTCCATCTGGTCACGCGGTACTCTGCGCATTTGTGCATGTTGCAGGTCCGCAGAGAGAGAGGAGCGTCGGCGTAGGTGGCACAAACGGCGTCCTCCACCACCTGAGGGCCGGACGCATCGTGCAGTATGCACTGCACGGAGCGCAGCTGAGAGCCCCCACCGCAGGTCACAGAGCAGGCGTTCCACTCCCCAGTTCTCCAACTGGGAAAGCCGCCGTAAAGATGGACAGAAGTTAGCCTCGTCACTCCTCATGAGTAGCTACTGAAACACTGAAGATCTACTGCTAAAAGGGATTTAATTAAAGCTACTAGAGTAATGTGAGATTGATTGCAAAATGGACTTTCTCATGCAAAACTAATCTATAATCTATCTATAAGCAGTGCGTACACAAGCATGATTTACAGCACTAAGAGCCTCCTCCTGGCTCGGATTGGCTGTTTCTGACCAGGAGCGGTGCATTTCTGCAGATGGCAGGGAGGATGCAGAGGAAATCATTTCTTTTTCACAGATTACGTATCTCATGTTCTACTGTCAGGAAAGAGTGACTGCTTTAACAAATCTGCATAAATGTTTAGCTTTAACTCCAAACATTAGCCAATTTGACCAATGTTTGGGTTAACTACCTAATCCAGTATGTTTCGTTAACTCAGCTCAGGGTTGGATATTTGATCCAGGAATTGGTTAGTGAATTGACAAAAATCACTCTGTTCTACATAGATGGACAAAACAGCAACATTTTAAGACAAACTATGAGCTAAGAACAATTCACAATACATTGCTACATTAATAGACAAGGACAGACGGCTGCGTGATTTATTGTAGCAATCAGTCCAGCTCAGAAATCAGGTGTGGAGGCTGCAGGCCGGGGGGTTCACAAGGTCAGAGGTGTCAGATCTCCATTGTATGTTCCTCAAGAGGAAAGGTAAGCAGATCCAGTGTGAAAGAGGATCTCTGAGCAGGACAGATGCCACGTAACTTTGTTCCTACTCTACATGCAGGAATAGGCTTTTGCACTACATGCAAACAGGAGCGAAAAGAGAGATAATGTGATTCTGAATGGAAAGTTGAGAGATTTATGAATCTTTCAACTGGCTAATTCAGCACATTTTGTAGATCTGAAGCCAAATATTAACCAAAGTATCTCAAATTTACAAATAAAATGTAGACTAACTAATAAGACTGCCAAAAAGGAGATGTTTCATCTAGAGGTGGGTGATATGGGCTATGACGTTTTATCACGATATTTTGTGATAACAATAAAAGTGACGATAAGAAATATTTCTAAGATCTGTTTTAGTCAATCATGGTCATGGTCTTCTTGCAGGTGGGACTATAGTTGTGTTACAGCAACTATAGTCCCACCAAAAAAAAGTTGTAAAGTGCTGTGTTGGGACAGCAGTCACTTAAAAAAAATTGTGTGATTTGAATCATTAACTGATTTATTGGTGTTTATTTATACTTTTACTTAACAAACAGTGGAGATAATAGTAAAACTATCAATCCATACAGAACAGTTTTGTGGAGCTTTAGACTTCATGAATTAGAGTTTATGGTGACAACCATAAATCAAAAATTGCCCACCTCTAGTTTCATCTCCCTCTTGTGTTTGCAGTCAATTTGAACGTTGCTACGACTACCGACCCTGAGTTACCTGAGCACCCTGGGTCTGATGGAGGATCTCCACAACTGTGGTGGATACAGGTATGCCATCCTTTCAGACAGCCGTAATAATAATAATGAAAAAAAAAGAAGTCAAAAAGCCATCTTGGAGATTATTAGTTGAAATCTGGATGACGATTCATATGGGATCCGCTGCCAGAAATGTGCCTGACATGTTTTCAGTCGACTAACCTTTGGGTCTGTGGGCACGGATGGGGGTTGCAGGTGCGGTTGGACTGTGGCCTTGGCAGAGAAGCACAGAGGTAGTCGGGATAGGCTTCGTTGTCAATCGAGCAGAAGACCAAACGGGACTGATAGCCTGATGGAGAACCAGAGGGATGAATTGTTTCTTTTCAGAGTGTCTGAGGTGGGGAATGAATCTAAGTTGTGCCTCCAGTCTGACCTGATCCACACTCTTTGCTGCAAGAAGACCAAGATCCAAAGCTCCAGTAGTAGCCCTGCCTGGAACGGCCGTTTGGAAGGTAATACTCGTACTCGATGCCGGGGTTCGGCTCTTGGCTGATCAGCTGAGAAGGTGAAGTAGCACATAAAGAAGGATCAAACAACCGATCACTAAAGTCTATTGGTGACGATAAAATTCCCAGAAGAGAGAAAAAAAAATAAAAAAATTAAAATCACCTCAACAACAAGTGGTTCAGTGGTAGGACCGCGGCCGATGATGGTTTCGGGAACGTTTTGGCCCTCAGCGCCTCGTTGGTAGTAGAGCATGGTCCCGGCAATGGGCGTCGCCCTGGAAAACTCAATTACCCAGTGGCCATTAAGGTAGTACTCGCCACGCAGGTTCTTGATGGCTGATCAAGGAAAAATAGAAAGGTCTGAGTTAGAGGTCAAACAATTAATCAAATTAATCATGACTAATCAACTCTTGAAATAATTGTCAACTAATTTAGTAGTCGATAAATCACGTGGAGTATTCAGACTCAAAAACAGATAATTTGGTGAAAAAAATCAACATAACAAGAGCGTTATTTAAGCCAAAACATTTTACATTTAGATAAAAACACCTTTGTAAATATTTTGGCCGAAGCTCCTCAAGTGGCGTAGGTTTAGCTTCATCCGATTCAGCTTCACTAAAAGAACGCTGCAATATTGCAATTTAGGCAATAAAATATTTATTTTCTTAATTAGAAACGGAAATTAATGATTTGTTTATTTGTGTCTCTTATTGTATTTCTAATATTAAGTAAAAAGGCTTAAGTGGTTAAATTTTAAAAATATGTAGAATGTGTAATTTTTTTTATCCGATTAATCGATTAATCGTCAGAATAATCAATACATTTATCATTAACTAAAATAATCATGATTTGTAGGCCTTGTTTGAATGAACGTCAGAGTGCCATAAAACTGTTTGATGTATTTCCTATGACTGGCTTTTCTCTAGTTTTCCAAAAAGTCAGCACGGACTCACCGAGGTAGTTCCGCGAGGCCGTCGTCTCTCTGATGCTGATGGTTGTGGCTCCGACAGGGATGATGAACATCTGGTTGTAGCCTGGGACAAAAACACAAGCTGAGGATTCAGATGCAGACGAAATGAAGAGAATTTACCACGAAGATGTTTTCAGAGACACTTTTTCCTCACATTCCAGTTGGACCAGGCCTGAAATGACTAATTGAATTAATGGTGATGAATCGATTACGGAAATAACTGCCAACTAACTTAGGAATTGAACAGTTTTAATGGGAGCATACAGATTCAAAAAAAGGAAATTTGATGAAAGAACAACACACTCAGAGAAGCAATTGAGACAAAACTGTACAAATACATCTGGTTGTCTAAGTTTACTAAACTGTGGGGAAGAAACAGAGTAATCTGAGTTCTTTGACCTTCAGCTTATTCATCCCTGACCTCTTCCTCACTTTATTCTTCTGTCCTCCTCACTCTTTGGCCATTGCCTCACATAAACCCTAAATAAAACAACAAAAAGACATTTGGATTCAGATTCCATCTATAACACACACGCAGACACATGCACCCAGACACACGCACCCAGACACACGCACCCAGACACACACACGCAGACACACGCACGCAGACACACGCATGCAGACACACGCACGCAGACACACGCACGCAGACACACGCATGCAGACACACGCACGCAGACACACACACGCAGACACACGCACGCAGACACACACACGCAGACACACGCATGCAGACACACGCACGCAGACACACACACGCAGACACACGCACGCAGACACACACACGCAGACACACACACGCAGACACACACACGCAGACACACGCATGCAGACACACACACGCAGACACATGCACCCAGACACACACACGCAGACACATGCACGCAGACACACGCACCCAGACACACACACGCAGACACACGCACGCAGACACACACACGCAGACACATGCATGCAGACACACACACCCAGACACATGCACGCAGACACACGCACGCAGTTGCCTCCGGCTACTGTCTCCTGAACAAGCAGGGTTCACAGATAAGGGACTAATCTTTAGCTTAAGTACTTATCATGACATAAATAAAAAACAATATCCAATTGAAACAGACTGTAATTTTTCGTCTGCCTTCAACCTCACTTGCGCTCTGTCTTGAAGAAGGAGTCTATCATTTCCTCTGCATTTTTCTTTTCTGTGTCATACAGACAGGGCTAAGTTTAATAGCAACCTGGCTCTGGGCGACTGGACTGTGAGACCGCTAACCTGTACTTACTTACGCTAGCAAATCTACAAAAACAATATTTAGGCTTTGCATGAGCCCTTCAAGGTGAACGAATGCGCGCTGGCCTTCTACTCCAGGGAACTCTCGAGGCACAGAGGAACCAGATTCTGTCGGGGGATAAACCTCGGCATGACAGCTGTCTGAAGCAAACAACCAAGCTAGCTCTCCGCACCGTTAAACAAACACAGCAGGAGAGGCAGCAGCTAGTCATCAGCTGGTCTCGCTTCAATTAACGCGGAAGTGAGGTATTTGTTTCAAGTAGGTGACCCAAACACCAGGTGGAAATATTTGCCGACAGGGCAGCTATTCACCGTACAATGAACAAGCTTTGGGGGGGTTTTGTTGTTGTTGTTTTTTTAGGCATGGGGGCAAATAGGCAGAAAGTTTCAGTTAGTCACATGTTTTACATGTAGAAGAAGGTCTGGCAAATCAGGACAAGCTACGATTAGGTGCTAACACAATCAGACTGGCTTTTGAGCAACAAAGTCCCCCAAATTTAGATTTTGACTCAATTTGTGATGCAAGAATTAGGCGTGTGTTTGTATGAGAAATCCCAACATCATACCAGCTGGCAGGTTGCGAGTGGTGAAGGTGTTCTTGACCAGGTGGCAGGACTGGCCTCTGCCCCCACACTGCAGGCAGGGGTCTTCGTGCTGGGAAGACTCCAGCATGTTGTCGCAGCCCAGGCGCTGAAAAGGGGAAAAAACACCAACTTATACGGACGTCACAACCTCAGCCTGATTCAAATGTGCCCAAAGTTGCCAAAGATGAGGTAACTGAGTGGTCAAAAATTGGATTCCGACAATTTGACCCACATCTTTGAACATGTAGCATGTGTGCAAACACCACTGAGGATGGCCAGTCTTTAATGAGGCATAAAATGACAGAGACGTTCATTAGCAGTTTGGGTTTTTTTCTCCTTCGCAGTTTTAGTTCCATGTCCAGTGAACACATTGGCCCAGATGGGCCCCATTTGGCCTCCATTCAAACGTTTTAATGAATGAATGTGGCCATTAGATCGAGTGAACCCTGTGACTTTATTTTGTAATCTATGCCTCTAAATATGAATTTCTGTGAAATTTTATTTTATCACTTTACATTTTTAAGTAATAGTAAAGGTCTGAGTTAATGTAAACGTTAATTGTAAATTGTATTTTGCAGAGCTAACTGAAGAAAAACAATTGACCCAAAAAGTAATTTCTAAACATCAGAAATAACACTTTCTGTACTTCCTTGATTCACACAGGGGGCGCTGTTATGGGTTATGTTATGAAAACAAGCAGTAAATATGGGGAAGAAGCTCTTGATCGCTCTAAAAACCAAATACTTCAAAAATGTTCCCGAATCCAATCAAGGTGAACTAAGTGAGTGCGACTGAACCAATTATGAGAAGGATGGTGACACTGAAATTTTGCCTTCATCTTTTATATCTATTTTTAGTTTGTTGTATGTCAGAAAGCGTTTATTGAGATAAAAAAAAAACAACGGTGGAGGGAAAAACACATAAGTTTCCTCCTCTGAAGCAGTTGCTCCACTTGCTCCTTTGTTCAGGCTTGCATGGTTGTTACTATGACAACAGCAAAAATTGTACAGTTTGTAATGAGAGCTGAAGCTGATTGAAACTGACAAAATATATATTGAAATTTTGTTTTTTTCTTTTTCATTTTGCCGGAGCCCGTTTGGTCTCAGGGCGAGTTTTTCCTGGCGGGAGCTTTTGGTGCGATGAAGCTGATGAGGGTTGGTGAGCTGGAGTTTTGATTCCATGAGAAACAGGTGAGAACAGCACAAAGTGTTTGACGTTACCACGTAGCGAAGCTAATCTTCAGCTCCGCTGCTCGGCTCCTCTGAGTGCGTCGCCTCTCATTAACAAAGCGACGCTCTCAGTCAGGACTTCAGAACAGTGAGATCTGATCCCGCTGTGACTGTAATTCACTGAAAACATCACGGAGGAGCAATTATGATGCTATTAGACAGTTTGATGTTTGTTTGATTTTCCAGTCAAATCTCTAAACCCTAGCAGGATTTTATACATACTAGTGAATTATTTAATTATTACTATTTAAGAATCATACAGTTACCTTTTTTTTCGTGAAGTTAAAAATATAGAAAGTAATGGGGGTTTTTTTAAGTGTGAAACTTGAGCTTCCTGCATAGTTTGGAGCAGGCAGCACATCACTGTTATCGGCTAAAATGCCCCTCTGGCTGAAGCCATTAATCACAAATGAACTACAGACGTGAACATGATGACCTCTGCTGAGAGACGTCCTTTAACCTGCTGAAAAATGTGGCTCTCATCAGATGGGCTTTGTTTCTTAGAAACAAAAAAAAACAAGAAAGAGCAAAATTCTGAATTGGAAGGAAAATGATAAGAGATTTAATTTGGTGTTACAAGTTTAAATCTGAAAGTTTAATATCTTATGCAGCAGCAGCATACTTGGTAAAGTTTTGTTTTTGCAGTGTTTAATTGGTAAATAAAAAAAATATCTCAGAGTATTTTTACATTTTGTCTCAATCTTTAATGAACTTAATGTGGAGTTTATGTGACACATGGAGGATTTGTAACCTTTTCTATTTAAACTGTCACTTTTGCCTCTGCTGCAAAAAAATTAGAATAAATAAGTATGTACTAAATGAAATGTTTTATTTTGAAAGATAAATGAAACTAAAACACATTTCCATTTTTATATTTGAAAACAAAATGAATCAGTTTAAAGTCAAAAAAATTAACTACTTCTAAAACCCCTTTACCATTTTGTTGCAGATATTTTACAGTTATTGCATAAATTTATTTTACCTGCTATAAAATTAATATAGAAATCATTTTTCCATGTGTGATGGCATTTAGTTTGTATTATTCAATGTTATTTCAAATTTATATATATGTATTTTATCGTGCTGGCTTCGTGCTCTTGGGGTCCCTCTGGTGGTGTGGGGGTCCTAAACAGCTGCTTAACTTGTGATGCTTTGGGCCAGCTGTGCATATGCGTTTGTAATTTCTAAAAATTGAAAGGGGTTTGTATAATTTTGAAAAGCTCTCAGTTGATTAAAACGTTCGCAGAAGTTTTCTAGCAAAGTTTTTTTAAATAACATTTAATACTGGGAAGAAAAGGTTGATATCCAAATATAACAAAGTTCCCATCTCCCTCTTTGATTTGCTCATCTGTTTGACCTGTACAGGAAGTTACCTTACAGACTCCGCCCACACAAATATCCCTCCGTCCCGGGTGGCAGGGGGTACCGTCAGCGACGGAGCTGCGGTGGCGGTAGTAAAAGTTTTCCCCTCTCGGCATGCAGTTCAGCTCGCAGGGATTCGCCGCTGTTAAAACAAAAAAAGAAAGAAAGGAAGAAAGAGAGAACTTAGTTTCACATTACAGCTGAGAAATTCAGTCCAGCTCCTTCTAATATCTGTGGTTTTCATTTCAATGTAATGTCCCAAACAGAGTAACTCTGACCTCCGTAGTACGGGAGCCACTTGTAGCGTTTTCCCTGGAAGTCAGTCCCATCAAACTGGGAACACTGTTCTTCCCGAAAGTCTCTGGATCCCTCTGGACAATCCTGAGTGGAATAACAAAAACGAAGAGAGAGGCTGAAGGTTAATTATCTGGAAATAATTACTGCTTCAAATAACATTATATCTATAACTAATTTTTTATCAGTCCTCCTGTCAGTTTTCTTTGTTCACCTGGATGTTGCAGATGCGATAAGACTTGTCTGGTCCCACACAGTTGTGTCCACCATCTGTCCTGTGAGAATAGGAAATGAAAAAAAGACCATCTGACACTTTGAAAATGTTTTTCTTGTTAATAAGGATGCACGGATTTACTCTTTTCACTTCTGATACCGATGCAGATATCTGAGGCTTAGTATCGGCCGATACCGATACGATACAGAAAAACAGCATTGAACTGACTTAAAACTTTTCTTCTTTAAAACACAAACATAAACGCACTGAACTGTAAATTTATTTATGACTTTGCACCAGTACAGCACATTTAAAAACACCAGTAGCTTCACAAGCATGGCCATGTTTGTTTAAAAAACAAACAGTTATCATGCAGTGCCTTGGAAAAACATTCCTATAAAAAAATTAAAAAGTTTTTTGTTTTTCAAAGAAGAAGGACTTTATTATCCCAGAAAAAAATGCTAATTCAAAACTTATAAGATCAGAACAACAAGATGTTTTTCTGTTTCAATCTGTGCTGTGAAACTACGAATGAGTTTCACTGTGGAATTTAAAAATGTCCAAACAATTTCAACAACACCAATTACTAGAAATTATCTTGGTATATTATATTATTGATATTATAGCATTATTAATATCAATGTTATCATTACTATTTTTATTAATGCCACTGGAATACACTATCTGCAAGCTATAATTTTCAAAAACATTGAAATAGAGAAAATGAAAAAGCCTTGTGTAATTTGGATTTGTGGCCCCAAAGATAAAACTGAGTCTCTGATGTTGTTTTATGGACATTTTAAAAGAGCAAACAGGGAGTTGAAAGTCAAATCTCAAGTTAAGAGACAAAACAAAATAGAGGCGATCTTTAAATCAGCCAAAGAACGTAAAGTTCAGAGGTTCTCACAAGCTAACTACTAACTTAATACAAGTCCAATTTTCCATCCTGGCTTGCCAAATTTTGGTAGCACCCTCTTATTTATCACCACGAGGCAAATGGGTTAATGACCAGCTGCAGAAGCCATATAAAAGCAGAGTTCAAGTAGTCTGAAAGTGCAGAAATAGCTACTATCAGCTCTAAATATCATCTGCAAGGCCTCCATTCCCGCTGCGCAGCGAGCGCATGATTAGGCCACTTTTTTTTTTTTTTTTTAAAGTTCCTGCCCTCAGGGTGACAGGAGCAAGGCACGCTCCTGTCAGCAGGCCAGATCTAAGACTACGACACGTCGAAACAACCATTTTTCTTCACTGAAGAATGCAAAATCCCACTCGCGCGGCTCAAAACGGGGCCTTTCACTCCGACATGATAGACGACCAAAATAATGGAGGAAAAGTTCTGTTTTCACAGGCGAGCCTGAAATGAAAGTATGGCGAAATGGGAGTTGTTGTTGTTAGAGCACATAATGACTCAGCAAATCAAATAACTGTGTTTAAAGGAGTGATTCAGGCCAACCCGGCAGACACGGTATGGCAGAGTTCATTTGGGATGCGAGCAGATGGGCAGGGCACCTTGTTTTGTGTGATCACCGAGGCATAGAGGGGAGTCACTCACTTAACAGACTGTCTGACTCACTGACTGGCTGCATGGACATGTTGGGAAGCGGTAAAATTGTTGGTTTTATCAAAATAAAGTCCCACTCAGAGGGATTGCTCAATTACTGAGACGCATCAACGCTCTTGATCTTGATCATCGGTGGGGCCCAAAGCAGCGGCAGGCCAACACTAAGTACAATGTAGTACTGATTTATTTATGTTTGAAAAATTTGCGTGAATAACATCTGAGCAATGCGACGTGAGTTTGCTCTCCTCCACCCGCTCAGTCAACGTTTTGGGGAACCAGATTTCAGTGGTTCGACAATTACATCTAAAGATCGACGTTTTCCTCCTTTGTTCTCTGCAAAACAGGTCAGAGAGAATCAACGAACATTTATCTCCAAGCCTTTACACGTTTTCTCAGTAGGGTATAGTTCTGAACTTTGACTGGGACATTCTAACAGAGACCATGATACTGTGAATTGAACCATTTGGTTGTAGCTCTGGTTGCATGTTGGTCTCTGTAATGGGCCTGTTGGCGCCTTCTCTGACTAATGCCCGTTGTCTCATACGCTTTTCACCATCTGATGATTGATTGTATAAAAGCTGGGGGCATTGTTTTGTAACCTAACCCTGCTTTAAACATTACAAGTTCTGTTATTGTTGTTTTAAAAACAGAACGGAAGTAATTTATGCTGAGCTAAAATTATTGAAAATTAAGCTGTATACATTATAATTAGGTGATGTCTAAGAAATGTTGGTTGCGAAAGGATTTTATTGAGGTATCAGAGTAAAGAGGATTTAATACAAATCGACAATATTTCATTTTCATTAGGTTTTAAAATGATGTGCTACTTTCTTTTGGTGCATCAAGTCAAATTTCAATCAAACCCATTAAAGTTTGTGGTTGTAATGTGACAAAACACAAAAAGGTTCAACGGCTATGAATGCTTTCGCAAGGCACTGTATTTAGTGTTTATTGCTATTATTCTGAGAATCAGTCTTTTTAGATAATTATTAGCCTAGATAACCAGAAAGTAAGCCAAGTTTCACTCAGTTTCAAGCATCAAACATCCTGATGTGAGTGAATCTTTATTAGTGTGGACAACATAGCATAGAGGATCATGTTAGTACTGCAATACTTGAGTCACAGTTATATGGAGCAACAAAGTAAACAGCCCTGCAAGAGGGACATGTAAACTGTGAAAGAATCTGCCAGTGAAACTAGTACATTTTTCATCTATATTAAGGAATTATTTACTTAAAACAAGCTCCTATACTTTGCCGAGAAATTACTTATGTTAGTTACTTTTGTCTTATTTCAAGTGTACTAAGATATTTGCACTAAATACTATTAAAAAAAATACCTGGTAAGATTTTGTGTTTTTGTAGGGTACTGAGTTGGTGAGGAGAAAACACATTCTTGATCTTATGAATACAGATGTCTTTAGGGATTACATGAGGCAAGGTGCCAGTTGAACACCAGCAATAACAAGCTGTGAAAACAACGTTCTGGCAACAACACTCATCAGGAATTAATATACCAAACTGTATCCTGATGCAGTGAGAAAGAGGAGAAGCAGCTTGACAAACAAATAAAAACAAGACCTAAAATTATCAAAATGATACCTTAAAAGCCTAAAAGAACCCATTCAGGACAAACTTGTGCAAGTCAAAAGTGCATATTGACGCCAAACTGATCCTTTTCAGAAGCCAACGCCCAACTCAGGACAAGAATCTCTGCTGAGTTCATATATCGCTCTCTTCCCATCATAATACTGACTGAGGATCACTGTAGTACTCAGGGGAAAACAGCAATGTCTAAATGATATGGGCATCTCAACAGAGCCAAACTGCAATGTGGGACTTTAGAAACAGGATTTTAAAAAAAGGACCTACCTCTGGGTGATGCAGCGTCTTGTTCTCATAGTAACGCCGCCGCCGCAGCTCCGACTGCACTCGCCGTAAGGACCCCAGGAGTCCCAGTAATCCACACTGGGCAGCTGGACGCATTCAAAAACAAGGATTTATTGCAGCTAACTCTAGATGAAAACATTTCTGCAGCTTATTTTTATTTTTGCATTTAATTACGTAACAGACTTTTGGTTTACTAAAATTCAACAGAAAAGATCTTCAATAAAATCCTATTTATTCTTGAAAATGCATTTATTGCTAGTGTACTCTTTGATCGTTACAGAGCCCTGCAAAATAAATCATACAGTAGCTATCAAAGCTGTCAACCATAAACTTTACTGTATTTCATGGAGATTTTAGGTGAGAAACCAACAAAAAAATTGCATAACAGAGAAATGGAAGAAAAACAATGTGTGGCTCCTTCCCAGTTATATGAGAGGAGCCACATTTCACATCAGCATCAATATGAATTCAAAGTAAAATGATCATATATTAAAGCCACACCATTTTTATTTGTTAAAATGACAAAATAACATTAATTATTTTCCTTCCACTTGGCAGCTATGCATTGCTTTGCATTGATTGTAAATCAGTTACAAGATAAATTAAAACGAGCAAACATAGGTTACTCTGCCAATGTCATCATATTACAGTCTTAAAACAACAATATTATCATTTGTCGGAATAATTTCTGGAACAATTTATTGTGACACGCCTAGTTGGTTCTTCACATGAAATACTAAAAACATCCACTGGTTTTTAAAGCTATGGGACAAAATGTGTCAAAATCCAGAGGTAGGAATACCACACTAGAAGATTTCTAAATGTAACCAGTGAAAGGGGGAGTCTTGGTTTCGGACACTTTGCTACTTTGGATCCAAACCTCCTCTGTCTTACTGAACCTTTATTTACAACAGAACCACTTTACCATGAATGCTGGAGCCAGAAGCAGCTGCAGGATTATCAGGGGAAGCAGCATCTTCGCTGAACCCTGTCAAAAAAAAGAAGAAAAAAAAAAACACAAAGGATTTAAAGTTACTTAGTCTGGCATGTCTGCCAGAGCAACTAAAGCATCCCAGACATTGATGTAATACATGAGTCTCTGGCCAAAACGTTCAAAATGAAACCAGAGAGAAGAGTCTGCATGAGGTCCTTGACTGAAACAGCTTTGGTTGTGTTGCCCTGCAGCGTTTCCCAAACCCTTTCCAACTGTTTAAATCAGCTTGTGCAGCGGCGTTATCAGAGCTTTGATCGTCCAACTGGATGAGAAGTTGCATTGTTGGCGAGAGAACATCTAAATCTAAACAACTCTATGGTTACTACGCCGAGTTCATCCATCCATTTTGGATTTACAGAAATAAAAAAAAATTAAACATTATGTCTGTTTTGGATCTGGAGAGGTTTAAAAACAATCTGATAAAAACTAAATAAGAGGATTTCAAAAAGACGTGGTGGTAAAATGAATCAATTTGGGTCAAAATATTTGGAACATGTCAGTTTTAGAGAAGAGTGATGAAGCTGCAAGTGTCTTTTATTTTGGTTACAATTAGTCATTTTAGCTTTTGTTTGGTT
This sequence comes from Poecilia mexicana, assembly GCF_051168715.1. Lineage (NCBI taxonomy): Eukaryota > Metazoa > Chordata > Actinopteri > Cyprinodontiformes > Poeciliidae > Poecilia > Poecilia mexicana. Next base: position 5,208,259 of record NW_028263391.1, on the reverse strand, counting down.
TTTATTCGACAGTAGGACACACCAAGGTGAACAGTTTCTCCTAGGATAAGACCAGACTTTCCTTTACAAACATTAAACCAAACATGAATGTATGCAAAGATTCACTACATTCCTAAATACTTTATCAAGTCTAAAGGGGAACCTCATATTATCTGTGGTTTTTCAAAGAGTTGATGAAGAGCTTGAGGACTTTGAGCAGGAAGGATCTCCTGTAGCAGTCTGTACTGCAGCGTTGTGAAACCAAGCCTCTGACTGAATATACTTTGTTCTCCATCTTATTGTGTAAGGAGTAATCAACAGAACAGAACCAGACTCTAATGCTGCCACGCTAAAAGATGATGACAGCAAAACAAATTGAAATCAAGTATCACTAACTATTTTTCTAAGTCATCTCAAAATCAGACCTGATGGTATTTTATCTCCTTCCACTCATTTTTTGTCTCGTTTTTGCAGTTTTGGTGATTCCGTGCGGGTTTTATTTTGCTGTCATCAGCAAAAACAAATTTAGCCAACGTCGACTTTGCTTCACCGTTTCTGTTACGTTAAGAGCTCATTACACCGATCCACATTTTCAATTGAGACACTCTGAAAAAGTTTAACAAAGCCACAGCTATACTCATTTATTGTTTCTTGCGGATTAAATAAATTAAACATATTTTTCTTTGTTACAACAGGAAGGACTGTTTGTTTATCCGTGGCTAAACAGAGAGTTTCCTGCCTCTACTGAGATGAGGGATGAGGGTCAGCTGGGGCTGCTGAACGCCACCCGACCTGCATGTCGCGACCACCAAACGCCCCCCGCTGAGAGGACAGTAACCCCCCCCCCCCTCCCTTTTGTTAAGGATGGCTGATCCTCAGTCACTCTGAACTGTTAGATACAGTTTAAAAAGCCAATATCAAGAAAGTCTAAATAACTGACATGTAAGCAGCTACGTATTTATCTGTTGAGTGTTCGCCTATGATTAAAACCAACGTGTAAATTTATAGGGCGAGCCATTACGCCCTCAACTCCTTCCACTGGTGGGACCACTACTCCATTACCCCTCTCCAAAATGAAAAATGAAATCAAAGTGTGGCCATTTATTTGCTTCATAGAAAGATTTCAACAATGAACTAACATGACGAAACCGGCCCAGAGTGGGACTGAACACATCTGGATCCACACTGTGACACGGTGAGAAAGGTCACACAAAACAATCAGTTCCTTAAATCAGCAGGAAGCCTGGAAACCAGGTGGAAAGTTGCATTAGTTTGACTGAAGACTCCTAAAAAAATCCCCTGGAGGTACTGATGGGCTAGACTGATGAATCACTGAAATTTCCTGTAAGGTTCATGTGTCATCAATGCACCAGCTCACAGAGCCCTCAGGTCACTACCTGCTTGCTTTTATCAAACTAAATTACCTATTATCTATTATCCTGCTCCTAAGTCAGCAGGACAAGCAGTGTCTTGTGCCCCGTGCCAGGTGAGAAGTCTGAAGCTAGCCAGATCTTAATAAGGAGCTTTTAATAGTTTTGCTTGGTGCTTATTATTATTATTAGACTACATATTTATATCCTGTAAGCCCCTTAACTGTCATGATGACACCGGTGTCGTCATTGACTTGTGTGTTTTTGGGGGGTGACAGTTAAGGGGTCCCACTTCACAAACAAAAAAGAAATGCTAGTTAAAGATGTGTCTAAAGATTTTTGGATTATATATATATATATATATATATATATATATATATATATATATATATATATATATATATATATATATATATATATATAAATTCACTCACTTATTTTTAAAGGAAGATTTCTTCTGGTGTGGACGCGGCTCAGCTGCCAGCGGAGGACTGGCTCGAAGCGTCCGAAAAAGAGTCGCCGTGTCCTGGGATATGTCTGCCCGGAAGCCTTGGTCTCTTTCCTCCTCTGTGTCCCAGCAGGTTGCCGACAGGTAGTGGAGAAAGTGTTGCTGGTTGAAACTCTTTGCGGGGCGTCTGCTCCGCGCCTTTTAACCCGCAGCTCTCGCAGCCCAATTACAGCCCCTCCTGGCCAGACGCGGGGATGTTTCACGCCCACGGTGTAATTTTAGACTACACAAATAACAGTTAGCGCGAGCTTTCGTTTTGTGTTTGGCTCTCCATAGGTATGCCACAGACATAAAGGGAGGGTTTAGGGGGGGGGGAGGAAAAATGTTTGTACAGTGAATAGGAGTTATGTAATAGCAGGGCAATCATGCAACGCCATGTCGTCTAATGTTAAGGCTCCGTTACAGTTTCAGCCGCAAATGAGTCCCAAATGTTACCTTGGCAACCCGGAAGCGTTTTTATGGTCATGTTTTATTTTTAAGTCTAGCATCATTAATAAGCCCCTAGAGGCAAAAGAGGGTCACCTCACCTCATCTATCTATCTATCTATCTATCTATCTATCTATCTATCTATCTATCTATCTATCTATCTATCTATCTATCTATCTATCTATCTATCTTAGCAAAAAGTTGTTTAATATTCCATCTATTCCTCCAAAAATGTAGCAATATTTAAAATGTACCTCTAATACATTTTACAAAATAAAAATGTTCACATTACAACTTAAGTGACAGTTTTAACAAATATGCAACATAAAAAATTATGTTGCATATTTGTTAAAACTGTCTCTATGTCATAACAGCATAGTACGACACAGATAATCTGTAAAAAATAAAAAACTCAAGCTTCTCTGCCTTCTCACTGCTCAGTCAGAAACAACCAATCAAAGCCAGGAGGAGGGTGTTAGTGCCGCCAATCATGCCTGTGTACCTCTTCCTCACATCCTCCCTTTTCCTCTCTACACTACAGTTTCTTCCAGTTAATGGAGCCTGCCACAACGCTGAGGCTAGTGACTCTTTTTAAAAATACGTAGTAAATACGCTGCATACTACAGCTTCCAGTGAAAGCTGTTCCATTAATTCCCTATAAAATGTAATCTGAAGCGCACTCCTTCAGTACGCATCATAACGCCATTTGTGTTTATGGCCTTGAACTGATTACTGGACAGTGAATTGTCACCTAGAGCGGAAAATTCATGAGTTTGTCAATTATCGCAAGACGTTCAGATCCTGGAAAAACGCAGCACACATCACATCACGCTACCACCAGTCGCATTTTGAGATTTTGCAGCCTGATCAGTTTTGTTCAAGTGTGATAAAAATGGAAAAACAGAAGAAATCTGGAAAGGGGGGCAAACATTTTTCGGGGAGGCGGGTTGTTGCCAGTGTTGACTGATTTGCAGGCTTCAACCTTCTGATTACATTAGTTTAGAGTTTTGTTGAGAGCTAAAAGGGAACCAATAAATAATCAAAGCAAAGACACGTTCTCCATCTAATGCCGTTTCAAACATTACTTAAAACGACTCATCAAAGGCAATACGCAACGCAGTGGTTCTTATAATAGATATTTTCAAGGCCATGTGAAAAAAACATGTCAGGACTACATGTAAACAACAAGAAAAAAGTCTTAATTTTGGAGCTTTTAAAGGGAAACCACATCAGCAAAGCTGTCTTTATATATCTGCCAAAATATTTCTTTAGAAGAAAGTCTTCTTTCATTTCAGTCGTGAAGCTTTTTTTCTCCCCCCTTCAACACCTCAATCATCTAAAATTATCTGTTGAGGAAAACCTTCAAAATCAACAACATATTGAGTTTGACATGCATTTATCTTTTACCAATTTTTTTTGTGTGTAATATTTTTATGCTTGGAACACTTTTAGAAATAAATATACATGAAATTGGTGAAGCAGCGGCGAGCCACCGCGGCCTTGCTGAGACTCTCTGCAGACGTCGGTAAACCAAATGAAAACTGTCGAATTAAAAGTTACCCATCAGAACCTCTTATTTACAAGTTAGTTGTGCTTCTCACAGCATGAGATTTTAGTTTTACCTCAGTTCTCACCACTTTTTGATTCAGCTGAACGACTTGTAGTAATGGGCAGAATTACTGTTTACAATTTGACATGATTAAGCTTGTTTTGGGTCAAAGTTCATGATGTTAATACTGGGGTATTATTTCATGATTAGTGAAAAGAAGTATCAAAGGAAAAGAAGTAAAGTTCAAAAGTCAGAGCAAGTGATTAATACTGAGAAACGTGAGGTGCATCATGCTTGTGTACTCATCCCTATTGACTCAATAATTTATGGAACCAAGTTTTATTTTAGTTACAACCTCAGGTCTTTTGGTTTATTCTGTTTTTGGACATTAATGACTGAATAGGTTTGCTAATTCTTCTATGTAAAATAAATCAAGCTCAGTCAAATTGAGCGTTTGTCAATTTTCAATTCATCAAGGACTTTGGGGAATTTTAACACACAAATACTCTTTCATAAGTAAACCTTTTAAAAGTTGATCTTGCTGTATTTGGTGCGACTTTCTGTCTGAAAGGTGAACCAGAATTCTCCCAGAATTCCCCTGGTGGCAGAGATCCATGCATGATGAGGTTCAAGAAAAGCCTCCCCACAAAACGACAACGCCACAACCATGGGGTGTGCATCTTTAGCTTTTTACTTTTTTTTTTTCTTGCCACACATGCTTGTAGCATGTAGGCAAAAAGTTATAAACTTGTGGTTTGTGTTTTTTTTTTTGGCAAGCCACAAATGGATATCTTCTGGTTTCCTCTCAAAATTAGTCAGATCTGTTGAGTGACGAATATCTGTTCAGTCAACAGATAACCTGACCTGAGCTAGGATCTCTGCAGCTCCTCCAGAGTTGCTACGGCCCCACTGGCTACTTCTCTGAATAACGCCCTCCTTATTTGGACTGTTAAGTGAATTGGCATGGATGTAGGATTAACTCAATTGCACAGATGGGTCTGATAATCCCATAGCACAGTCAGTGTGACTGCTAAAGGTTTTCCAACAAAAACACAGCAGAACCACCTTCACATCATGATGGAGCAACCAAAACTTGATGCTTCAGATCTACTTTGTTATTCATGGATCTGACACATTCCCCCATACGAGACTCGAACCCATTTCATGCATTTGTAGGCGAAGACCAAATCAACAAAAAGCGTATAACCAAAAAGATACGTGGTAATTACTTTTCAACTTTATATGAGAATTCATTTTAAGATCGCAACAGCAGAATGTTGCACAAACGATTCGCATGAAATCCCGTTTAGAGCTTTTCGTTTTGCAAGTGGCTTCTGTTTCAGCAAAGTGTGGCTGACTCGCGGTCTCAAACCTCAAGATGCTTGAGGGTAAGGACGGATAATCAGGTATTTTTAGTGCTCAGATCTGCAGAAGACCAAAAATAGATGACCACCCACTTAAAAAAAAAAATCCAAGTTGGCATTTACTAAGATCTTTACAAGGTTTTGCATCATATGTTTCAGGAATAGTGTTTTTATTACCTAAGCTTAATGAGTACAATGCTTTTGACGTTGAAAAAGAAACATTTTTTTTAACCAGAGTTTACATTTTCCACAACCAGACCTTCTGCTTTGATTTCAGGTCATTAAGTCTAGCCATAGCTTTAAAAAGAGCTCTAAGCCACAGGATTTAGGTTCAAATTACTAAGCTTTACATCCATCCTTACAATGAGTCAAAGAAAACCCTCTACGTGTTAAAGAAAACAGCTGCGCTCAGTTTAGCTTCCTTGGCCACCCAGCCTTTTGAAACCTTGTGCAGCATGTTTCCTCCCCCCTGTCCTCTGTCTCTAGTTGTTTTCCGTTGTCCGTCTTCATCATGCCAGGTTCATACTCCCAGCCAGTCATCCCTCCGTCGGAGCGCGCCGGCCCTCAAAGCTGCCGGCTGAGCTTCTGCGCCTGCCGCTCCTTGGCGTTAAAGGCGTACTTTGTGTCCTGCAGCTGTTCTATGATCTCCTTGGCCTCCTTCATCTCCACGCTGAGCTGGTTGTACTTCTCGATCAGCTCCTGGTTCTCCCGCCGGAGCTCCACCACCAGCTGGCTCAGCTCCTCGCTCTGCTTCCCACAGTGCAGCTTCAGCTGCTCCATCTCCGACAGAGTCTCCTCCATGCGCTTCACCAGGCTCTCCAGCTTTTCCTTAGACATCTTGATTTATTTATTTAGTTTTAAACGTTTTTGTTCTTTTCAGAAAGGCTTTGCCCCGGGGGGTTTCTGAGGTGTCTGAGCTCGATGCTTGTCTGCAGTGATCGGTAGAACCTAATCCTCGCTGCAGGTTGGCTGCAGGCCTCACATGGAACAGACGTCCCTCCCTGCTCGGTTAATCCCCTTAGCAGAGTTATCCCTGGAAAACCGTAACGCGCATAAGAGCTACACACAGCGACAGCATCTCGTGCATAAGTCCACTCCATGGAGGATGAAAGTGATGGGCAGATTACCTCAGTTCACTCAAGTCTCAAACAAGCTTAAAGGCCTACAAAGAAATGTGACGTCAGCTGAAAAGTCGTCCTCCTCTCATTGTATTCATCAGTCTTACTTCTTTCACATGTAGCAAAATTAAGTGGAGGGTTTTAGGATTTTAGATGACGGACCAACACTTAAGGTGGTGGGTAATAGTGACATGGAAAGAAAATCAAAGTTTGCAAACCTACTTAGACTTGGCCATGCGCCTACACTGACATCAGTCATCAAAGAAGCAGCTTGTGGATCTGTGGTACCTCTGAAGGAGTAACAAAAATCCACAGCTCAAGTGGGAAAAATATGGCTTTTATGGAAGAGGTGCAAGAATAAAGACATTGCTGCAAGAAAGCCATAAGAAAATCTGTTTATAGTTTGGGATGGCTTGTAGGGAAAGTCAGCAAACTCTGGTAAAATGAGACATACAAAAAGCTGTGTGTGTGGAAGACCTTGTAATGCCACCATTGTCTTAAGCTCCCCAACTCTGGTGTCTCACATAATCCAAACAGAACACATTCTGTTTGGATTCTGTTCTTCTGCAGGGACAGGGAAGATGGTCTTAGTTGAGGGGGATGATGGGTGCACATAAGTACGAAGTAATCCTGGGAGAGAGAGACTGGGGTGAAGGTTTACCCTTCAGCAGGATAACAACCGTAAACATACAAGAGCTACATATAGCCATCCATTATCATCCGCTTAATCTAGGGTCAGATCACGAAGGCAGCAACCCAAAACAGAGGGGCCCAGATGTCTCCAGGCTCTTGGGCCAGCTCATATGGAGAAATAACAAGACCAGCTGGGAAACATACTCCCTACAGAGTGTCCTGGGTCGTCTTCTTGATTTCCTCCCTTTGGGATATACCCAAAACGCCTCAGCAGGGACACATCCAGGATCAGGCATCCCAACCAGATGCCTGATCCTCCTCAACTGGTTCTTCTCAATGTGTAGAAGCAGCGACTGAGCCCCTCCCGAATGACTGAAGTTCTCACCCCATTTCATAGATAGAGCCCAGTAACCCTTTGGAGGAAACTCACTTATATCCTCGAACTCCTTCCTGTTTGAAGATAGATCAACCGGAAAATTAAATTTGTGAACAAGATGCAGAGACACTTGAACTCCTCCACTTGGGGCAGGAGGAGCATGTCGCTGACCCAGAGCAGGAACTCCACTCTTTTAGATGTACCAGAGCTGCAATGGAATGGTTTAGTACTGACATTATTCAAGTGTTTGAATGGTCCAGTCAAAGTTCGTGTTTACAGTTGATGATCATTTATTAAGAATGAAAACGCACAAAATATGCCCAACGTCTGCTAAAAGTAAAAGAAGTGGGAGATTTTGCTACAATGCTTTCTAAGCATTCTAGCGACTATCTGAACCAGGAGTCTAGAAATGAACCGTGTAGCTTCAGAGTTCACGTTCCACACAGAGGCATCGCTGAGGACTCGTTAGGCAAGTCACAATATGAGCCGAAACATTCTGGGTAAGCTGCCCTAAGCTGCCAGTGTGCAAGCCAATGAAGCTAAACAGTTCCCATGGAGACAACAAAAGTGGCTAGCTCTACAGGCAGAAGGCCGGCTGCTGCCATCAGCCAGCTGGCACCAGGAGATGGTGCGTGAGGAATGCTGGTGTGACAAATTACCAAGGAATTTTCACAATTTTCCACATCGTCTGCTTAGCATCAGGTCCCAGTGTCACTGCATTTTGTAACTGTGTAATACGTCAATTAAACTGGCCTATAGGCTGCTGAGTCGTGTCACAGCCTGACCTCCAGTCTGTATGCTAAAGGAGAATAAGGAGCGAATCGCTGAAATAAACGATAGCTGAATTCACCAACCACTGGATTAGGTACATCCTGCTAGTACAAGATTGGACGCTGTTTTCCCTTGGGTGATGGTGGCCATAATGAAGAAGTCTGTCTTGTAAACGGTGGTTTGCAGGTCATTGTGTGCTTGGGCAAGACACTTCACCTGCTTTGCCTGCTGGTGGTGTTCACAGTGTCGCTGTGTGTGGTTGCTGTGGCTACTATCCAGCAGCTTACCACCATAAGATTGTGAATGAGTGTAAACTGGCATCATTTATGGTCAGCATGAAAAAAAATTACTGTTTACTTTATTTTCTTCACCGTTAGCTCAAGGACATTAATATTTATACATGAGAAAATATAATTAAATGCAGTTACTCCCTTTAGTTTAGTGATTAACAAAAAATAAAAAACAGTCATCTTTATGTAAGTGGTTCCCTAAAGAGTCCTGTTTTAAAATGGGTATGTTTATTAAGAGAGATATTTGGAGTCATACAGGTAACTAAAAAAATACTTCTTATCGTCACTTATTATAACAAATACCATAAAATATTGTTAAAAATGTTTAAGTCTATATTACCGATCTATAAGAGGATTTTTATTACAGGAACAGGTAACTGTATTGGTGCATGTCAGCATGTGGTGAATATATTTTTGCAACTTTTTCTGTCTTAAAAGCCGTTTTAATGAGATTCCAGACAGAGTGTCATAAAGCGACACACCACTGCCCCTCCACCGCATGGTTTAACTTTATCTCAGTGGTGCAACGCGCAACAAAACTCTACAAGGGTTAAAAAGAAAACATTTCATGTTTCACTGTTTATTAAAAAAAAGAACAAAATCGGAATCGGAACAATCTTGCATAACACACAAAAAGCCTGTGAAGGAAACTAAAGTAAGCCAACAGTTTCCCTATCAACAAAAACAGGAAGTAAAAGCCGTTTCATAGCAAATATCACTCTTTTGTTCCCTCTGCGGTTCTTCATAAGCACAAAACCCGAGTGCAACAAAGAAGCAATCAGTGCAGCTGGTCCTCCTTTAAGTTCAATATTAGTTCATTATTCACAGTTTGTTTGTCTTTGATTTAAGCCAGACTACATATTTTAGGTTTGATTTTTTGTTTTGTTTTTATCCTTTTTTTGTGGCCGAAACACCTTAAGATGCATGAGGATATTGTAAATAGTTTTCCAAAAATATCAAATTCTGTCATTTAGCAGCACCAAATGCTGCTAACATACAATTTTAGATGTCTAAACACTTACCCCGATAAAAAAAGAAACAAAAAAACCCCAAAACAAAACAAAAAGCATTTTCTTTTCAGCACAATTAAGGAGAAAATTTATCCCAACGGCATCGGTGTGATGCAGTACAGTTCAGTGTTGGATGTAGCATAGTTCCAAACAGCACCAGGCGAGCGTCATGAGGGCAGCTGTAGCCTAAAGGTTTAGAGTTTGTGACCGGATGATCACAGGATACAATCCCTGGACAGATTTCGGAGAGGAGAGAAAGAAAGAAAACAAACAAACAAACAAACAAACAAAGCACGTCTGTCACACAATTATAACAACAACCACTGAAATGCCGTCGAGCCAAGGCACTGAACTCTCAGAGTGCTCCAGCGGAATCGCTCGGTGGCTTGCGTTTCTCGTCGCCGTGTGCCTCGCGCGGGAAAACTCAGATCCCCCTTCCCCCTCCGCCGCGCTTTCGTCGTCGGAAACGGAAAGTCTCGCCTCCGTGGGTGTAAAAATCAATCAAGTTTGAATTTTGTTCCTTAAGTTAAGCAAAACGATAACGACGCAATTAATATTTCACTCTTTAACAGCAGTGAGCGAAGCGCGCTCCGATGTCTCGTACACGTTCAAACTACACGTCACTTTCTACTGGTCGGCGGCGCCGTCCATCTGTCCATCCGTCCATCCGTTATTTTTGATGAAAGGCGCTGTAAAGGTTTGGAGCTGAAATGGACCAGAGAGGGATTTTTGCTATAATCTTAAAGAGAATACTCCCTCTTCTTGTGTAGGTGTCCCTGAGGAAGGCACCTGATGTAAAGCCCCTTGATGAAGGAGATGGAAACCAAAGATCCTCCTGAGACCTCTACTTGCTGGCCAAGCTGAAGATTACGTGTCATCTCGGTGACAAAATGTCACTTAAAAAAAAAATAAATAAAAAAAAAAAGGGACGTAAAACCTTTAAGAGCAGCCGTCATCGTGTTCCAGCATCGTGAGGAGGAGGTGTTTGTATGAGGGACGGCTGCTTCGCTCTTTGTTCTCTTGGGCCGCAGAGGGGAAGGTGAAAGGGGTGGTGGGGGTCGGGGGGCGAGCGCTCTCGTGCTGTGCGGGTGAGGGTCGTCTCGGGGTCGCGTGGTCCTGCTAAATGTAAAACTGGTGCAGCGCCAGCTCATCCATGAACGGCCGCACCAGGTTATCCGTGGCGAAGTAGAAGACGAGGCCGAAGAAGATGGAGATGGGCAGAGCGGGGAGAGCTTTCCGGAAGATGGCGAGCAGGAGAAGAGTCAGACATAAACCCTGCAGGAGGGACGGAGAGAACATAGCACACTTTGTGATTATGATCCAAACAAACTCATCTCTGCAACCAAACAGATTCTTTTTTTTTTTTTTTTTTTTTTAAAGTCAAGCGGTTTGCATAAATCGAGGACAGATATGGCGCTGAAAGAGAAAGAGCAGACTGCAGTGGCTTGACGTGAAAATAAGCGGCTGGGAACTCACGATGAGGATGGCTACGAAGCAGGCCAGCGTGGTGTTCCAGTCGCCGCTGGCCGTGGCCGAGGCCTTCCCCACCAGCATGCTGTAGAAGATGAAGTCCCCGAGCCCCAGCTTGACGCCCCCTGAGAACACAGGAGGAGGTCGCCACATTTTTTAGGGTGTGGTTGACTCGAAACGCTTCCAAGTTCAGCCAGAAAACAACCCCCCCTGCTTTTCACAGCTGTAATTACTGTGGGGAAAATATAAAAATAAAGAGCTCCGACCCCATATTTACAGAAGATTTAAGTTAGAAAGAGCACGGGGTGTCCAGATGGGTAAAGGACATAAAAACCAGCAATTGCCATAAATGATAACTTCCTAATCTGATTCGACCAAAAAGAGGAGTGACTGCGGCATGGGGAGAGAGAGAGAGGCGACGCGTGAAGAAACATTGCAAAAATGTTTTATGTGTTTGCCAAGAAGGAAACGGAGGCGACGAAGAGAAAAGAATCTGCAATTTAATGGGGTAAAGATTATAAAGCTCGTGTTCATGGTACAGCTGGGGAGGGGAGCCAAAGAACTCATAATGTACCATTACGGCTGTTTATGAATGCAAGAGTAGCCGTGTTTGAAAATCTTTCCTTTTTGGGCATAATGGATCTGTAAAGCTCTTAAAACGACCATGTGTGTAACTTGGGCTTCAGAAATAAACCTGCATTGTCATCATACAGGAGATGGTAAGCATTTGAATAATTGATTATTCTGGCGATTAATTGATTTTTTTGACGATTAATCAATTGTCCTGACGATTAATTGAATAAAAAAGTGGGGTTTTTTTTGTAAATTCTGCAAATTTTTCATTTAACCACTTCACTCTTTTTTTTTATACAATATTAGAAATGCATTAAAATATGCAAATACACAAATAACTGAATTCATTTTTAAATAAAGTGAATATTTTACTGCCTAAAAAGCAACAGCATAGCATCCCTATAGTAAACCTGGACCGGGTGAAGCTAAAACTATTCCACTTGGTAATAACATATTTACATACAAAAGGTGTTTCTTGTCCTAAATGCAAAATGTATGTTGTTTTTGGTGTAATTAATTCTCAGAATATGTTGTTTTATTTCACCAAATGGCCTTTTCTTGCGTCTGTATACTTCAGTTAAGAATTAGTCAATTATTAAATTAGTTGACGACTATTTCAATAATTACAATTAAGCTGATTAATCATCTCAGCCCTATTTGGTTCCACATTAAAAAAAGGTAATCCCAAGTTATTTAAAGACATGGTGAACAATAGGTTTCCCTCTACGCTGATGATCTATTAGTTTTTTGCTTCAAATCCCCAAATTTAACTTTTTATTTCCAATCCCTCAGTTTTATTAAATTACTGTGATTATTCTCTGGAAATGGACTTGAGCGCAACCAGTGGGAACCCCAGCAAAGGTGTTACTTTATCATCTGAATGGTTAGGACCAGGGCAAATTTCCATTACAAATGCACGCAAAACATTGTCAATATTCTGTTAATGTTGGTAAAACACAATTTCGTAATTGTGGTGTTTCCAATAAATTAGAAATGCAATTAAAATCACACGTGTATAAGTTTGTTCAAACAATAAGTCGTTAAAAAAACCTGCCGCGCCGTCATCCTCCTACCACTTCCTGTCATCTTTTCTTCTGGTACTAACATCTGGTTGTTGATCACGATGCGAAAAGAGTGTTTCTGTTGCAATTTGACAAAATACACTAATTTCAATGCAGCCGAAAAACCATCTCATCCCAGCATGGAAACGTTTTAACATAAAACATTTCTGTTTTTTGTTTTGTTTTTTTGTTTTTTTTTTGCCACGTTTCCATGAATAAACACTCCAATTTGCGCAATTATACGATTAATGGAAACGTAGCTACAGTTAATAAAGACACACTGGCACCAACACCTCACGTGAACTCAAGTAAACTTTCAGTTTTCTGACCTGTTTTATATCCAACGCCACTAATAAAAAGCCACTCGGCCAGGTTTTTAATATCAAGTTTTTTGTTTTTTTTTGTTGTTTTTTTAAAATCCTGGTAAAATAAAGATTAAATAAAAATAAAAAGATTCGATGTCAAGCACTCACTCTCCTCATCGTCGTCTTCCGCAGGCGGACGAGCAGACGGCATCTGTTGGATCTCCCGTCTGGTCTCCTCGGTGGTCTGCAGCTGCCCCAGCCGGTGCTCCTGCTGACTGACCCAGGAGGAGGTGAAGCCGCCGTCGTCCTGCGAGGGACTCGACGGCGCCGGAGACTCTACGGCCGCTGAAGAACAACCAGGAGTTTCGAATGTTAAAAATCGTCTGGGACCGAACTGTTTCAATTATCTGAATCCTTACTCACAGTCTTGAGTCTGTTGTTGAGGAGGAGTCGCTTCTGTGGAGTTCCTCTTCGGCCCGTCGGTGTCGGCCATGTTGACGAGCCAAACCATCGTAGCTGGAGAAGAAGGAAATGAGAAAAAATAAAAATAAAAAAATCGAACACAAAGTCTAAATAAGCTTCCATTTCAGCAGGGTGGTTAAAGAAACTTAGATCAGATAAAATACATACTTAATAAAACTGCATTATGTGAAACACAAACTCTTTAAGTCGCAGTTTGTGATCAGTTATTGGTTAGTTTCAGAACATTTTAATAATTCATGAATAATAAAATTTGTGAAATGTGAGAATTTCAATGATAAAATGTTAGAAACCTCCAGTTCTAAATACACACAAAAGTAACTTTACAGCAAAAAGCAGTGAAATAGCTGTTTTCTAATTTTTGACTTATTTCTTAGCAATTAAAAATCCATATGATAAATGACAAAAACACAGGTTGTGATATGCTAAGCTAAAAATACAGTTTATGGCCTAAATATAAATCACTGTAGAAAAACATTTCATTTTTATCTTTAACTAATGGATTCAGATGCTACGTTTGGAATCTCAAATTTCATTATTCCATATTTATTCAGATCAACATTCAAATCAAACACACGCTTTTCTAGACTATTCAAAACTGTGTAAAAAAAATCTAATATTTAATTATGAACAAGCTAATAAATCTCAGCCGTAATATTGTCTCTACTGTGTGATAACTAAAAAAATAAAAAACACACTTATCTTATCTGACTTACAAGAATAGATGAGAGCTGGAAAAATGGGTTCGTTTCTCTCCTGAGCCGTTTCTACAAGGATCCTCAGCGGTCCTTTGGGGCAGAGCACAGCCAGCAGGTCTGTGATCGGAGAGACCATGAAAATCAGGAAGATGATGTTTATAAGGTGTCATCAACAACGACAAATAAGAAACTGCAGATTTTCTGGCTCCTACAATCCTAAATATCCCCCTTTGAATGGCTTCTTATAGCGGTGCACAAATAAATCAGCCGGTCAGTAAATTGGCCCAGATTCTCTTAATTTTTCTGAGATCGGCCGTTACTCACATGAGAAACTGATCGACCGGCTGATATTTTGGGACGATATTTGTGGTTTCTTTTCTAGTACTGGCATCAGCTGATAGATGTATGGCTCCTACAATATGTTAGCACACTTTTGATATCCATTTGTAATGTTTTGTTACTAAATGATTCTTTTTTGTTTAAATTTAGACTGGAGTATCACTGTCATTTTAATTGTGTGAATCTTGAGAAAGAAAAAAAAGTGTTATATCGGCTTCAAGAATCGGAATCAAAGAAAAAGAAAATAAAAGTTGGAAGCACATATCAGGGATTGGTAAGCTTGGTCATCAGCATCATCCATAGAAAGCCTGTATGGCTGTAATAATAAACGCTCTATTGCCAACTTAGTGACTGAATTTAGCAACGAAAAAATATTATTGGCCAAAATCAGAATTGAAAGAATCTGGTATTTTAAAGATCGGTGATCACTGAAATCACTCTGATGCAGGCATGACCTGGTTAACCTGGTTAACTAGTCCAGCTAGCTAGATTATACTTTATGGATCCCTGAAGGAGAGAAATGAGTTTGTCTCAGCATGGCACACAACAATAATAAAAAATGTTATAGTTTAACTTGGTAAAAGTTGTTGTGTCAAACCCGTTAAAACCTGTTTTTCAGACTAAACCTTACGATTGGGCCAATGGGACGCACTCCAAAGATTCTGTAAGTTTTGAACTGGATGGTGGAAAACAAACCAAAACACTGGTTGGTGGTTGCAGTGTGACGAAATGTGCTAAATCTGGGGCCCGTTTTCCCTCTCCACATGCTTTGTGTCTATGTTGACAATACAGGTGCTGGTCATAAAATTAGAATATTGTGATAAAGTTCATTATTTTCCATAATGTCATGATAAAAATTAAATTGTCATATATTTTAGATTCATTGCACACCAACTGAAATATTTCAGGTCTTTTATTGTTTTAATTTTGATGATTTTGGCAAACAGCTCATGAAAACCCAAAATCCCTGTCTCAAAAAATTAGAATATTATGAAAAGGTTCTCTGAACGAGCAATAAAAATAATCATCTGAATCAACAAAGTAACTCTAAACACCTGAAAAAGATTCCTGAGGCCTTTAAAAACTCCCAGCCTGGTTCATTACTCAAAACCGCAATCATGGGTCAGACTGCTGACCTGACTGCTGTCCAGAAGGCCATCACTGACATCCTCAAGCAAGAGGGTGAGAAACAGAAAGAAATTTCTGAACGAATCGGCTGTTTGCAGAGTGTTATATCAAGGCACCTCAGTGGGAAGTCAGTAGGAAGGAAAAAGTGTGGCAGAAAACGCTACACAACGAGAAGAGGTGACCGGACCCTGAGGAAGATTGTGGAGAAGGGCCGATTCCAGACCAAATTAAATTTTCATCTCCATAAAACTTTTCAGCAGATGGAAGCATGAAGTGCTCCAAAATCTTCTGATAGCTGCTGCATTGATCCTGCCCTTGATAAAACCCAGTGGACCAACACCAGCAGCTGACATGGCACCCAGACCATCACTGACTGTGGGTACTTGACACTGGACTTCTGGCATTTTGGCATTTCCTTCTCCCCAGTCTTCCTCCAGAGTCTGGCACTTTGATTTCCGAATGACATGCAAAGTTTGCTTTCATCCGAAAAAAGTACTTTGGACCACTGAACAACAGTGGTCCAAAGTGCTGCTTCTCTGTAGCCCAGGTCAGGCGCTTCTGCTGCTGTTTCTGGTTCAAAAGTGGCTTGACCTTTGACCTGGGGAATGCGGCACCTGTAGCCCATTTCCTGCACACGCCTGTGCACAGTGGCTCTGGATGTTTCTACTCCAGACTCAGTCCACTGCTTCCCCCAAGGTCTGGAATCGGCCCTTCTCCACAATCTTCCTCAGGGTCCGGTCTCCTCTTCTCGTTGTGCAGCGTTTTCTGCCACACTTTTTCCTTCCTACTGACTTCCCACTGAGGTGCCTTGATATAACACTCTGCAAACAGCCGATTCGTTCAGAAATTTCTTTCTGTTTCTCACCCTCTTGCTTGAGGATGTCAGTGATGGCCTTCTGGACAGCAGTCAGGTCAGCAGTCTGACCCATCATTGCGGTTTTGAGTAATGAACCAGGCTGGGAGTTTTTAAAGGCCTCAGGAATTTTTTTCAGGTGTTTAGAGTTACTTTGTTGATTCAGATGATTATTTTTATTGTTCGTTCAGAGAACCTTTTCATAATATTCTAATTTTTTGAGACAGGGATTTTGGGTTTTCATGAGCTGTTTGCCAAAATCATCAAAATTAAAACAATAAAAGACCTGAAATATTTCAGTTGGTGTGCAATGAATCTAAAATATATGACAATTTAATTTTTATCATGACATTATGGAAAATAATGAACTTTATCACAATATTCTAATTTTATGACCAGCACCTGTATGTTGCTATTCATGTGCAGAGATACGATTTTTTTCCCCTCAAGTTATTTTTTTCCCCGACTAACAAAAGGCCAGCGCCTCCCATGATGGCTGCCGCCCCAGGCTCCTGTCTACCCATGTCTTATGCTGCTTGTTTGAGCCGTACTGGCATGAATTTCGTCGCGCTTCTGTGATGACGATAAAGGCCGTGTCTGATTCTGATGGTTTTTTGTTTTCCTTTTTGTTACCACAAAGGAAAAACAGTGTAACCCATGGCCCGACATGTCATATGTTTATGAGGTTGAAATTAAAACATCGTCTGGCAGCTGCTGTATGAAGTTTAAATGTTGGTAAAAAAAACAAAAAACAAAACAAAAACAAAAAACAGTGAGCTATTTGAGGGTTAGGAAATGGACGGGAAGATTTACCGTAAACGGATATGACTGCCAGGATGAGCCAGGCGGTCCACTCTGGCAGGTATTTGATGAAAACCAGCGCCATCAAGGCGCTAATCATGATGAGGTAGGCCTGCTGGAGCCGCAGAGGTCCTTTCCAGTGGATGCAGATCATGCCGACCACGCCGAAGTTCCACACGACTATTGCCAGGGTGAAGTAGTCCATGGCTACATTGTAGGTTTTGAAAACCTCCCTGACAGAAAGAGTACAGATGTCAGGAAGTGGCAGACTCCTCCGCACACGCGGAGACCCATCGGTACGTTCAGGAAAATGAATTTAAATGTACGTTAGCGAGACTTACTGGAGGTAGATGAAGGAGAAGAAGAAGAGCAAGAGGAGGGAGGAGAGAAACAGCCAGCCTTGGATCACCTGAGAAAGGAAACATGAGACTGGTTAGCATGTAGCATGGCTAGAGCTTCTCTGGTTAATCTGTGTTTGTTCCAGTGCCAACACTGAAGGAACAGGAGGTTTGGTTAGGATTTTATTTTTCAATTTAATCAAACATCTGTGAAAGTTTATCACTCAGAATTTTCTTAAAATAAATATATTTCTTTCTAAAATAACAAAAAGCGCAGAGATGGGTGCGGCTACATACACTGAAGTCTATGGTTGACAAAATATAAGAATAAGTTTAGGGAACCAGTTTGATTGGGAACCATTAGCTTGACCGACTTTCCTTTTGGATATAAAATATAAAATGGTAATAAAAGCAAATACAACATGAACTAGAAAGGGAAAAAAATCTCCATATTTATTCACTACATTACTGAAGATTACTGTACCTTGTAGCAGCGATACTTGTACAACAACACCAGCACCAGCGTCATGACGATGATGACAGTGATCATGATGGTGGCGTTCAGGATGGAGTTGACGGCTCGCTGTGCTACGGTGTCCGTCTCTTCAGGGAACGGTGTGTAGATCCTAGAGACCATGTCGGAAGCAAAACTGTTTAAGCAACTTAAAAAAAAAAAAAGAAAAAAAAAAAAAAATATATATATATATATATATATAGATCTGATTACAAAAACTGTTGGAGGCATTTCATCACCTCCAATAGTCGTCATAGACAAATGCCCCGTCCTTCATCACTAGATCAACTATTTTTCATATTTAGGAAATATGAAACACACCCTCCATTCCCCCTGTTTTTTCCTAAATAAGTCTCATTTTTTCCATTGAGTGTATTTTATTTGTTATATACAATTACTTTTTTTTAATGTTGTAAATTACAGCTAAACTGTTGTTTATTTAAAAAAAATAATTGGAGAAAATAAAGAAAAAGGACAGGATCCTAACTGAGCTCAGCTTAACCCAAAGCTATCTATCGACTTTAAAAAAGTTTCAGTGTGTCGCCTCATGTAGTAGCTCATATATGGCACAACTAATACATAAATTCTTTTTTAAAAATATATGTTATATTCTAAACACAACTCTCATAAAACTTATGATAGACTAAATTCACTTTCAAGGGTGAAAACATAAATATTTCATCAATGTTTTTTGGATTTTTTTTTTAATGTTTCCTAGAAACAAGGGGTGGTTCAAATTACCCCCATCTTCCCTACTGTCAATTGATGAATTAAAAAAAACAAACAAAAAAAAAACCTCAATGCCTCCACCTAGTGGTAGTTCTGTTCCACTACACGAAAAACCAACCAGAGGTGTGATTGGTTTTAAATGAGGTCAGAGTCCACAGCTGCGTCCCTGTTGATAAGGCTCATAAAGCACTCACAGCCTCTGGCCGTCGTTCTTGGTGTAGAAGCTGACGGACTTTATGGTCGCCACCACCACCACCATGCACAGCGTCACGGGAACAAAGAGCATGATGACGTGCTTGGCCCCGTATTTCAAGGTCATCTCCTCGTCCTCCTCCTCTTCGTTCTCCACCACTCGAGCGGGATGGGCGGCGGGGGGCTGGCCGTTCTGCTCGGGTCCGGAGCCGTCGCCCCCTCCCTCATCGCCAGAGCCTCCCCTGGACCTGGCTCTCGTCGCTGGAGCCTCCTGGGGTTGCTGGGCGGCCTCTGGGCTCGAGTTCGCCTGCTGTTGGTCCTTCTGGCAAAAAGCAGAAGGAACCTCGTTATTCGGAGTGGATCATTCGTATGCAAGACTTGAAAGGATACAATATGTCACATTTCCATAATCACTCTGGCCAGCTGGATGAACTCCCACTGCTCTTCATGAAGTTCTTAAAGAGTTGGGAAGATTTTGGTGACTTGGCACAGGATGGTTGCTTAAACACAGAGCAGAGGAGGAAGGTGCAAACATCAACACTGCACCAGGTTCTGCTCCGGTTACTGAGTGACCGAAGCAGGAAGCTGAACTCCTTCTAGCTGCAAATGTCAATACAAGACTTTTTGTCAAGTAATCAATGAGTGAAAACCTCTGTTACTTTTACATGTGAAGAAAATGTGTGAAGCAACTTAAAACATCCAAAAAACAGATGTAAGCCAGTTATCAAAGTACACAGAGGTTTTTAAAAACTGATACGATAAAAAATAAAAAAAAATCCCCCATCATACTGTTTTTACTACTGATGCACCAATAAACCGATTTATTTAATTTTGGGAGATGAGAGATTGGCAGATTCTTACAACCGATCTCATCTTCCTCCGTAAAGGTCGTCAATCACATTACGTCTGCACAAACACGGTTAGCAATAGTCTCCCCACTTTTGCTAACTTAGCAACGGTTTTTTGCTACATTGAGCGAATTTTCAGACAGAAAAATCGGTAAAAATAGGAATCAGTACAACCCAAGTTTCTAGAGTTTAAACTTGTATTAATGAGACTCCAGATGAGGCACGGGGTTGATGGGAATTTTCACATGCATTACTTTCTCCACTGCTGCATACTGCCTCACAGCTGGCTGAAAGAAGACTACAAAAATGTCTCCTCTCTTCCAAGGAAGACAAAAATAGCTGTTTGGAAATATTTCCAGTCATGAAAAAATGATGATGTTACAGCTGGAGGAGCGCCACCTGTCTGTTTTTAATGGAAACCCTGTTTCAAAGTTAATATTAACAAACTAACAGCAACACATCTGTAAAAAAATTGACTATTTAAGTAGAAAACTGGCTAATACTTGGTGTTATTTTGTAAAAAGCATATCATCAGTAAGGTGTACAATAATACACAAATAGTGGGTGTTTATTTTTAGATTTTGCCAAAGTTCATGAAGCAAAATGTTATAAAAACAGAACTATTCTCTGGACACATTGAAAGATTATGTATATAAAGAAAATTTGACGTTTTTCTCTTTGTTCGTTATGACGTTACAGTATTCCCATCACTCTGTCAGGTTTACAATCTCAGTTACTGAAATTAATACCAGATGTGAGCCATCAAGGTAGGAAAGGTACAAATAATATTGGCTTGAGGAGCATCAATGCTTTCCATTTGAAATATAATAGGCTACAACTACGGCAAACACTCCTGCACAGTGATGCTGGCTCTGTAAAAATAACCTGCATTTTTGCACATTGTTGTTCCTAATCCTGTCACAATAAATCAATAAATCAATTCATCACATGATCAATCAAAACAACCTTTGCATTTGTTTGACTCTTTCTACTAAAGACTGGATGACAACAATTTTCACTCTGGTATTTTGGTCTCAACTAGCCTCTTTTTGAAGGATAATTATGTTTACAGAAACTTTATAATTCATTTCATTTGTTGTTTTATTTATTTTGTCTATTTAAATGTCTTCCAGTTCCAGTCTTAAACAGTCATTAGAGTATAAAGTTCATCGATCTTGCAGAATGTGTTCTTGCGTTATCACGGCGTTTCCATCGTATTACTTTGAAAACGGTCTCAAAACAACAATGTCATCTTTTATCGCAATAACTTCTGGGACAATTTATCGACCAGCAAAACTGTGACAGGAGCAGTTCCTCCCGAGTGAAACGTGTTGCAACGTCGGTGGCAGCAAGCAGAGACAGCGCTTGTAGCTTTGGGCTCGGCTGTTGCGCAATAGTCAGGGGGGAAGTAATTGTGGTTGTTCGAGCAGGATGAACTCCAAACTGTGAATGAAAGCGGAATTAGACCTACATAACTTCACCTTTTAGAGAAAACCAGAGAGACGCTGACTTCTCCTTAGGGCGTGAGAATAACCACCAGACATAAACCGCTGACTTCAGCGCTAAATTTATGGCATTTCAGAACCAAACAGGGTGCAGCAGTGGTGCTAAAAAGTGATGTCAGACTCGCTGTAAATCCCCTCGAGGATGTGTTCTGTCAGCAAAAACAAAAAAAACTAAATTCAGATAAAATAAGTGTTTGACGTTCAAGTGCCAGACTATGAGGCAAGCTGATACTTGCAAGCCTGGGAGAGAGCATGAAGCACTTTGACCAGACACGATCGGAGCGTGGCGAGAGGCATCGCCAGAAATCAGGTGAGAACAGTGAGAGTTAAGTGAACGGTATTCCGTGCGCCGTTTCTTCTCAGGCCTGGGAATAAGGCCAAGAGCACACGATGCAGAGTCAACTGGTGTTAAATTAAACAGCATTTAGCAGCAACTCCAACAGGTGTTGGGTGACACTTCCACACTGAATCAGAAATCTGACCAGAAATTATCACTAAAAATGAAACGATATGCAAAAATAGTCATACTGTGTATAATAATTATTGTAATAATAGTGTAATACTGTCAGGTGATGTTTTACAGTATGACCTCTAGAGTGAATAACGTTCTGGTAAGGAAATATAAGCCTTTGACTTCGTCCTTCAGCTGTGATGTAAACACCTGTATTTACAGTAACAGCAGATTAGTAAACCACAGCAGCAGGAAAAAGTATTCAAACCAGATGAAACTGTTCACATTTTTTAGGTTACAACCACAAACTTTCATGTTTCTTAACATAGCAGTGCATAAATGGAAGTTAAAAGACAAGAAAAACGTGATTTTTTTTTCCTCCCGAATTTAAAGTGTGATGTGTGGATATCCAGCTCTCTTTCATAGCCCTACATAAAATCTAATACAGCCAACTGATTTTAGATGTTAACTAATTAAAAAATAGATTAAATTATCATCTGATGTGCTTTTAGTACAAATGCAATGAGACAACTTTAATTCAAACACTAAAAATAAGCAGAAAACTCTCAAACGCACCATTCCTGCAGTAAAGCACAGTGGTGGCGACATCATGCTCTGGGATGCTTTCATTCAGCAACGAGAGAAGAGCTGGTCAGAAAAAAATTGCTGCTCAGAGACTCTCCATTCAGACTGAATCAGCCAGTTCCCATGAAAAATAACTAAACAAACAATTTCTAGATGTGAAAATCTGACTGGAATAAACCCTAAAAGGTGGATTTATCAAGTATTGTCACAACGGGAGGAAAACAAATGTATTTAATTCAATTTACATGTAATTTATATAGGCATTCGGGACGACCCTCTGTTGGTCTAGCACACAAATGCAGTTTTTGGGTTGGGAATTCACAAAGCTAAAGCTTTGTGAATACTTTTGAACAGCACCATAATGTAACGCTTAATAAACTCACTGTAGTCGAGAACGTAGACGTAAATCAAATACAGTCGCAATCCAAAATGGCCAAACAACAACCAAACTTTACTGACGTTACAGGAAGTTCTCCCACTCTGCATGACATCAAACTGACTCAGTGCTTTGATGCAGAAAATGTTTAAACCAAAGAAAAAACAAAAATGTTGTGTAATTATTAGCCAACACTTTCCAGAAACAGACACACAGAGAGAGAGTCATCTAACTGCTGTGACCGAGGTTTCATACTGACCATATTGTTTTCAACATCCTCTGCGTTGTTCGCCATGTTGGCTCAGCCGACACTTGCCCTCACATGCAAACAATCCTCTTTCACCTTGATGCAGAAGAAGAAACACAATCATGATTAGACCACCAGAAACAAATAAAGAGTACAATCTTTACTGAAAGAGACTGAACTGAAACCATTTGAAATGACCTCAAACTGGGTGATTAGGAACAAAATATCACAGTCAGCAGATGTTTCCGATATGGGCAAGGCGGGAGGCGGCCCAGGGCGGCTTCTCCTCTAGGGCGGCCAAATTAATAAACATTTGTGGAGTTGAATCTGTGGCCTACTTTTCAAAACATTTAAGAAAATTTAATTTGTTTCTTTAAGTGTAATAGTATATACTGTCTTATTAAAAAATATTTTTTTAGAGGTTCCTTAACAGTTGTGTGTTGAAATTTGTGTTTTGGTCAAAATGCAACTGCAGTACACAGAATTTCAGAAATGTTTGACTAATGGCGCAGCTTATTTTAATCACATTTTCTACAGAATTTATTTTTTGTGTATGCTTTTAACTGCATGGTACACACTATGTTTGCTCCTATTCTAGGTTCTTCCACATTTTTTTCAAATAAAATAATAAAAGAAACTGAGTGTGCCTGCAATGGCACATGATGATCTCAACGTTGGGTCAAGGCTCCAAACAGGCTAGGACCGCCTCTGAATACAACAATAATACTTTCTATATAAAATAATTGATCTTTATTGCACTAGAAAATGGATACACTTGGCATTAATTTCACTCAAATTCACAAATCACTGGCAAAAATAAAGGCTTTAAAAATGAAACAAGTTAATGTAATCACATTATCTCACTCTTGATTTTTTGTTTGTTTGTTTGTTTACATGTTGTAAGAAGTCCACAGGTGGAGACAGTAAATGTGACGAGACTTTCTCCCAGTATTGGGTCACACAATTGTGAGGATGTGTCAGGCACAAAAGAGACTACTAGACTCTGCACACGGCTTCGTATTAAAAGAAAAACCTCAATATAATGCAAGTCTTTGTAACCAAACACATACTGGCAGTCCAGGGTAAAATTAACACTATGAAGAGAAGCAAAGACATAAAGTCATATTTTACTAATTGAAAGTTTGTTGAAACTCTGAACAACCTCAAAAGAGCACAGCATACATAGTAGAAAGCTTCAGCAACATTTATTTAAAACTGATTTTTAGAGATAGTGTGCATAATTGTGCCACCAATTATGTAAAAAAACATTTACTGACTTTCTTCAAATTAAAGGTTTAAATTTAAGGACTTTTGTTATTTTACATTCAAACACTATGCTGATGTATTTTAAGGGTCTTTATTTTCAGGCTTCTTGCTATTTCTTTAATACGATATTTGTGTCTGAAATCCTGAAATCATATCCTGCCAAACAAGATCTAAACTCCAAAATAAACTTTTGAAGATTGTGATACATTAGCATATTAAGAATACCAATATGATTTCCATTAGTGGGAACAGTGAGGATTAATAATCCCATAGAAATGCACGCCATTAATATTTGCCGAGTTGCTACGGAGCAATAAGGATTTCCTCATGTTAGATGATAAGCAGAAAAACATAAGCTTGAGATAAAAGCTGTAAAGCCTGTTTTAATGCTCACATGGACATTTTACCATTAGGTAAACGCTACATTGGCTAGTCAATGTTAGCCAGTGTTGTCTTTACGGCACAGCGGAGCTAAGCGGCTAACACTGGGTAAACCCCACAGCTCAAATTAAATACGGTTCTTTAATAATACTCCATGAAAACCCGCACTTACCTACAGCGAATGTTGTGTACTTTATTTAAAAATTATGTTTAATGGGTGTAAAACCCGGACAATCACTCCTCCTCCTATTTGTTGTTCCTGCCTTCCTCCCAGAACATCCGTCCGCTTCCTGCTCGAGTCGATTCGGCTCTCATCGAGCTGCGGTGGCGGAGCTCCGGAGGCAGGCGGAAGCAGCTCCAGTGGAAGCCGGAAACGGCTCCACCAATACTTCACAATAACAGGCCCTATTCACGAGCCTCAACCTATGACTATACGTACCGAACAGTAGGATTAAATTAACTAAGTCCTAAATATTTTGTCCTAAATATTATATTCTAGATATTCAATGAAAAGTAGTATAGGTGTCAATTAAAATTTGAGATGTTATCAATGCATTTACAGAATTCAGATGCATCTGCTTCAATTTAAAACCCTTAAAATATCTACAACAGGGTATATTTGATGTTTTATTTTAAATTGAGGGGTGTTTTTTTTATCTTTATTAAATTGATCACTTAATAAATTTAATTAGAGTAGTGTTGGGGATAGCTGTTTCTAAAGGTGCCATTGCTATGCAAGATCCTAGTTGAGTAAAATAGATTTTAAGGCCTGATTAATTAATTCATTATCACATGTATGTCATAATTTTAGAAAAATTTTAAGATTTTAAATTTATAAGAGTATTCTTGATAAAATGAATAAAAGGTTCAGGTGTGGCTTTACATATTTTTGTTATATTGTGATTCAGTGCTTTTAAGGTTATATTTATTAAAGAAGTTGAATATTCTAAAAATTTTTCCATTAACATCTGCAAGATTTTTCACCAAAACAATGCCTTTACTACACCAGTCCTTCTTGGATAAGGACTTTTTGTTGCGAATTATCACTGAGTAATTCCATAAAGCAGAAACACGTGGAGAAAAATTATGGGTAAATATCGAGTATGTAATGATCTGTTTGTGTGCATAACATAACAGCAGGATCAACTTTTTCAGTGGTGACAGTTGAGTATTTCCGCCCGCCAGTGGAGCTGCTTCCGCCTACCGCCGGAGCTCCACTAGATTCTCGTCTCTTTCATTCTGTTTCCCGTCAGTTAATTGTTCTTCCGGTGACAGAGGTCAGCTCGCTCGAACGTAACAGGTATCCCTGAAAATCTACGAAAGCCACCAAAAGCATGGTATGTTTTAATGTTAGGTTAGTTGTGGAAATTACGTTTTACACCTTCCAATGAAAATCAAAGCTTACGCATTATGTCAAATTAATTATAGCGACTTAAACGAAAACTTACGGTAAATACAGTTGCTAACATTAGCGTGAAATATCTGAGACATATTTAACTGCTGCAACAACAAACTCATCGATAAAATGACAATTTTCGTGTAAGTTAAGCTTTGACAACATATTTCGGTGGTTATTCGTTGTTTAGTCATTTTTAACCGTAAATGACGGAGTGTAGCATTTTCCTCATAGCAGAGGCTCTGTACATTTTCATTTGAAAACGTGTAAGTTACAGAACTTAAGATTAATGATAAACGTATATTTCGTTTTGATATCATAAATGTTATTTGTCTTAACAGCCCAAAGCTGTGTAATTCAATGATCATTACCTGTGTTTGAACTGATAATAACCATATACCAGTTGAGTTGGGAGATAAGGCTTTATAAGTTTTATGGAGTTTCAGAAAAACTATTTTTATTCACACCGTTGTTGACTATATAGCACTTTGTAAGCTTTATGGAATGTGAACTTTATTTTTATTAACGTAATATTGTTGGAGCTGAGAAAGAAAGCTCTGTTGTATAATCAAGGCCTACAATCGAAAGGTCTCATTTTCTGACACGTCTGAAACAACACACGCGCACACACACACACACACACACACACACACACAATTCACGTATTTAAAGTAGCTTTTATTTATTTGAAAACAAGTGTACTTTGAATGAGACAATGACAATGATTACTTTTAGTTGCATATAACACCATCAATATGAATTTCAGTCTCACACCATCCTGCTGGTGCAGCCCACGAAGAGGCCAGAGGGTCGGACATATGCTGATTATGAATCGGTCAATGAATGTATGGAAGGTAAGCGGAAGTGGAACGCTACAAAAGCAATTTGCCCATTTACAGAATCACAGAAACTTTCAAAATCTCTCTCTCTTTTTTTTTTTT
Organism: Poecilia mexicana; assembly: GCF_051168715.1. Taxonomy (NCBI): domain Eukaryota; kingdom Metazoa; phylum Chordata; class Actinopteri; order Cyprinodontiformes; family Poeciliidae; genus Poecilia; species Poecilia mexicana. The sequence goes on along the minus strand of NW_028263391.1, from coordinate 5,181,387 downwards.
TCGTTTTGTTTTGTTTTGTTAATTTTCATTTGCCAAACCAAAACCTAAACACTCTTAACACATCAAGAAAAATTTCTTGCCAGGGGACATTGAATAGAGTGAATCAGTACGCAACATATTATGCTCCATTGAAGCTCATGAACCAATGAGAAACAAGGTCATGTCATTCAGTCTGGTTAGGTCTTATTGGTAGTTAATCGAAGTATTTTATTATTATTATTTTTTACATTAGTTAGGATCATGTTTTTCCTTGTGACTCTTCAGTATTAAAAAGCAATTGAACTATTTTCTCTCTCCTGAACACCAACACTACTATATCAAAACGGCAAAGTCAATATCAAAGCATTAATGGAGTGAAAGATTGTTGCACACTCAGCAGTACATTTTCATTAATTTTCCAGTCAGAATCTGTGATCAAAAGATTGAGAATACATTTCTGCAAATGTCTTGTAATTCGTTCACATTGAACTTGCATTATGTGTCTGTTTTTAGTATAACAGTGTAATTTATTGTATTTTTCTATCCTGCAGGTGTTTGTAAGATGTATGAGGAGCATTTAAAGAGGATGAACCCCAACAGTCCGTCCATCACATACGATATCAGCCAACTCTTTGACTTCATCGATGACCTTGCTGACCTCAGCTGTTTGGTGTAAGTTGATGTAAAATAATCCTTCCTGATTGTTAATCTTTAAAAAAAGTACATTTCACATTAACAGAGCTTTTACATTTTTGGGTGCTGCCTTTAAGTGTTATTATTAGACTAAAACTCAACAAAAAACTAGTAATTTAAATATTACGGCACACATTCATTGGAAGAGCTACAAACGGCCCACGGGGCACACTTTGGACACCCCTGATGCAGAGATGACACATGAACATTTCCTGATATTTACACAAGAATTTATGGGGGGGAAGTAAACTGAACCATCGACTTTTGTTTAAGAATGAAAAATTGACAAATATTTCAACTGCTGCAGAAAGAGTCAAACATATTGATCAAGTCGTGCTGTGAATGAGGCTGCAGAAATGTAGAGGTGGATACTCTGGTTGTGTGATTATAACAGAACTTTGATATGAAAGAGGTTAATATTTCCACACTGAAACCATTTGAGTCGTTCAGTTTATAAGTTAAAAAAATAACAACAATAAACATTCACAAAGTCACAAAAATTTAATTTAGGTGGACCTACCTCCGCCTTCGAGGATGTAGCTCCTCCTCAGTCACAGTTTCCAAGCCTCTGCCTCAAATAGCAGGCTAGCTCCTCCAGACTAGCCAGCAGCAATTAGCAAACACCTGGTGGAACTGTTCACCTGCTGAGCTCATTATAGGAGCTACTTCTCAGTGCAACGCTGGTAAAAACGTTGATAAAGGTTTAATAGGGGAGCCATGTTGTGATGACTTCCTGAAGGCGGAGTTTCAGAAAGAGCAGGAGTTTCTTAAAGAGACAGAGGCCCAATTTCTAGATGCTAAATTATATAGTCAAATTTCTTTTATATTTGATATTTACAGCATTTTTATCACAACAGAAAGTAGCATTGTTACTTGATATTGAAAAAGAAAGAGCTCTCCTAACATGCCTTATTTTTGTTAATTGAGTTTGTATTTTCATAGTTTAGCAGCTTCGTAGAGACATCAAGCTGTCCACCTGTCAAATGTGACCATTTGACCAACTTTTAAAGCTCTATTCTCAAAATTAGGAAAGGGTCATCCTCTGGGGCACGAGAAAACTTTGGTCAATATCAAAACAGTTGTATGTTTTCAAATGAATGGTGGCGTTCTGTTGTGAGGAGTCAGGCGCAAACAGACCTAAAGCTGTCGTTCCGTCTCAGGTACCGTGCCGACACACAGACGTACCAACCGTACAACAAGGACTGGATCAAAGAGAAGATCTACGTGCTGCTTCGTCGTCAAGCCCAGCAGGCAGCCAAGTGAAGCCCATGAGAAAATGTGGGGTGTGGGGCAGGGAGGTGCGTTTAAAGGTTGTGTTTTTGGTGTTCTTTTCACATGGGGAGTGTATTTTATATATCCTTGTTTGACTTATTAATAAAGATTCCTATTAAACACTAGTTCTCATCATGTTGCTTAATAGTCTGCATACAAACAATACACAGCACTTCGAACATGGTGGTGGCAGCATCATGCTGTGGGGATGCTTTTTTTCCAACAGTTGACTGGAACATGGAAGGAGCAAAAATAAAGGGCAAAATGGAGCAACAGGATTAGATTACAGTGAAATTTTTTATTTTATCGGGCTAAATACAAATGCATGCCGCACCTTTCAGATTCTTATTTGACAAGTTTTAAACCAGATATTCTTTTTTTTTCTTTCCATCTCCTTCTTAATTATTACAAGCTAATATATTGAAGTTTGTGGTTGCCAAGTAACAAGATGTGGAAAACGTCACAAATACTTTTGTAAGGTACTTTATTTGGTGAGTGTTTTCAGGAGAATAACTTAAAGAAGCCAGAAAAAACATTTTTCAGCAAGGAGAGGGAAATTGATTAGAGTTGATAGGAGCATATATGGAGCAAAATAAAGGGTAAAACACATATATCCAGACAACAGGCCTAGATTCATTTATTTAATTGGGCTGAATACAAATGCATGTTGCATCTGTAAGATTTTTGCTTAAAAAAACGTTTTAAATACACTTAAAGGAATTCATGCTTGATACTTAAAATGGTTCACACTATCAAATATATTTTTACACATTCTTAACTGGCCTTTCCATTGTTTCTATCGATTTTTATTCATCTCATTTTAGGTCTTTAAGTTAGTTTCCTGAAAACACTCGCCACCCAGGTGAAAAATATATTGGTATATACTTAAGCGTGCTAAAATCTAATATTTTAGAGACGATAGTAAAATACATTTCATAAGTGCTGTTTTGAAAATTTACTTCGTACTAAGTAAACTTTAGATTAATTTGAAATTCACCTTAATTAACTTTCCCATAAATTCCGCGTATGTCGGAGTGTGGAGGCATGTGTTTTTAAACTTTTACGTTGTCAGAGGATTAAAGAAAAGGGGGAAAAAAATGAATAAAACGAGCTAAAATAGAGCCGCGAACCTTGTGAAGGAACGCACCGGCGCCGCCGAAGCGCGTGTGTCGGTCTAACGAGGCGCAGGAGGCGGCCACACTTTCTCCTGCGCTCGCGCTACCGAAACTGGATCCTCTCCTCCTCTTCTCGCGCGTGTGCTTTCTTTTTTTTTTTTTTTTTTTTTTGTCCCCCTACCTTTGTGTTGTGATCGCAGTCTGTTTTCTCACACCCACTCCGGCGCCCCTACCACACCCCTCCTCCTCCCCCCTCCTTCATCCCACCCTGTCCTACCCCTCACACTCTCCTCCTCCACCACCGCCACCCCCCTCTCCTCCTTTTAGCATCTGAAAAGACCGCTGAGTGAGAATCGATGGCGCAGAGGCCCGCTTGACAGGACAATAAACCACAAAGAAGGGGTGAGGGTGTTTTTTTTTTTCTTCCTCTCTCTTGGTTATTCTTTTAATAGCGGAATTTACTCCAGCGACCCGACGAGGAGCGAATCGCTCGGGGCTGACTGCGAGAGGAGATATTTAACACAAGGCATCTTTTGTTACCGCGATATGATTTACAGCAGGCGTCAGCTGCCGTGGACTCACACTGAGAAAAATATATGTGTATCTTAAATAATAATGATGATGATGATGATAATAAGAACAACGGTGATGATGAAGGGGAGGGAGATTGGAAGAAACGGCGGGCTCGGCGTCTTGCATCGTCTCGAACAGAAATTTAACATGAACCCACATCACCTTACGTAACCTACATCAGCGGATCCCGGGTCCTGGTTATGGCCAGAGAATAGCGGGGCACTTGCCGCTGCAGGTTTCGGATGATGGGGTCGGTGCGCCTGGATTTCACTGGGCGATGCGGTACCTGGAGGGGTGTTAATGCGGCTGTCTGCTTGTAAACAAATGCGATCGGCAGAGTCGGAGAGGGAGAAGACTTTGAAATCGGGCGCAAGGCAGTAAGTAATGTTAGATCAGGCTGGCGCTGTGCAGAGATGTTCCACATTGCTGCTCCTTTTTCGACCCTCCCTCCTCCTTTTTCTCCCCCCACGGCCATGAGGAGGACAAGTCACATCCAAGGCGCAGGGGGAGCCGTCTATTTACAGCTGAGCCGCTCTGATCTGCCACAACAATAGCTTCTGTTTTCCTCTCCTCCCTCCTCCTGCACTCCCTCCCGATCAGCCTCGGGCGTAATCAATAATCAGAAATATGATGCTATTGTGGCTATAGATTTAGAGCCAGAAAACTGATGAATCACGCATCGATCGTAATGTCTGCCTCTCTCCTGAGATGAAGGTGTGTTGTTGGTGGTAACCTGGAGTGACCTGACAGCATGCGGCGTGTGCTGTGTTGTCTCTGCCCTCCTCACATCCAGCCTCCTGCAGCGATGCCCCAGCAGAGAGAGGTCTCGGCTCCGTCCCGCCGCCGCCTCGGCCTGGTTCCCGCCCGCCCCCAGACGCCGAAGAGCGGCCACAGCTTCCCATGAAGCCACCACCGGAACTCAGCTCGACCGCTCTGCATGGGGCCTCTCACATGTAAAGTATGTTTACGTTGGTGAATCCTTTTCCCACATGCAGATTTTGCTGTTGTTGTTGGGATAATTAATTTTTTTTCATCGCTTAATTCCAGAAAAGTATTAAGGAATCAAAATATGTTTATTTCTCTGAAATAATTAAAATTTTCTTGCTGATTTTCCTCCCGACAAGCCCGTTGTTTGCCCTTTAAAACGTACATGATCGCAATTGCAACTGTTAAGACTTTGTCCACATTTTGTCAAATTATACCAATATATAATATTATATATATATGTTATATTAATATATATACCTGGATTAAAAAAAACAGCCCCTTGCTCTATAATGTACTTTGTTGCTTCCTGGAGGCGTAGACATTGTTGAGATTTAAAATTTTAAACAATTGACTTTTGCCCGTGAGGTAATGCGCCAGTTCTGCACTATGACGCTTACCGGAAATGGCGTGCGCCATCAACAACCATCCTCCTCTACAAAAAGCCGAAGGAGGCGACTGTTAATGTTAATTTAATGTTTTCGTACACGGACTAAACGGCGTCATTCGCTTCCTCCGCTGCCATTGCTAAAACTACAAGCAGACCACAATTCCAAAACGGCGCAGAAAATTGACGTCATCGTTCTTCTGTTCGCTCATTGGCTTGGTACCGGAGAGAATTCAACCGAAGGGGAGAAAGCCCAGACTGTGGCGCAAGCAACATTTTTTTTTCTTTTCAAACAGAGTTGCACAGGAAGGCGAACCAACACAAAGTAGTACATATTTGCATTTTTTATTTTTTACCAATAAAAATTTGTATTTCGATGTTTGTTGAACGTTATAAATAACATAAAATGACACAGTAAGTGATAACCGTTCAAAGGAGTGGATAGAAGTATTACTCCTTCTATCTTCCCATGTATTACTAATAGTAGTATTAAGATATTGATGCAAAAATACTACAATAAGAACATAATATATATTGAGACAATTTCTCCTATTAATGTTTACTATTTCCTTATACTGCGTTTTAAATTACTTAATGTTTTAATGTAAAATCTTAAAAGTGTGAAGTGCATCCCCTGTGAGTCAAACACTTATCAAACCACCTGCAAATAAAGCTGGAGGTTTCAATGGAGAGCATTTGTAAACAACAGCTTGCAACAATTTTTCAATTGGATTTATGTCCAGACTTTGACTGGGCCGTTCTAACATGTGGACATGCTCTGATCCAAACCATTCCAATGCTCCGGGTGTACATTCTTAGTTTTCTTGCTGGAAGGCGAGACTTTGCAAGAAATATCCAGTCTATTGCTTACCTGTGTTAGCTTTCCATCCTGTGTTAGGCTCCATTTAGCTCCGTCTATCTTCCCATGTGCTTTGATTGTTCCTGGTCAGGAAAATCATCCATTTAAGCACACAGAAAGCACCTTTATTATCTAGAACTGCTGCTGGAGGCTTTAATTTATCAGATATTTTTGGAACAATGTGACGTTGTGCTAGAAACTACAGGTTTTCTGGAGAAAACGTATCCGCACGTTATGATGCTCCCTACTCAAAAGACTAATGAAAAGCTGTAAACTAGACTTTTGTTGACTATTTTTACACCTGAATTGGATCTGTGCAGCTCAACTGCTTTAAACGTTTCCACTACTTTCCTCCCTGATATCTCTGCTTTGGTCCTTGATCTTCCTGATGCTCCTTGTTTACGGAACAGCTGGATTATTCCACATTAATGGACTTTCCTTACTAATATAGCAGACTTAACCTCAGAATTGAAATGGTTGCCGTCAGAGTACAGGGGGCTAAATACAAATGCACGCCACACTTTTCAGAGTTTTATTTATGTGAAAATGTGAACGCTTTGCAACTTCATCTTGAAACGTCAACATATGTGCTACACTGCAAAAACAAAACAGCTTACCATGCATTTTTATCTAGTTTCTTGTATAAATACCTTGATGCAATTGAAATAAGACAAAACTAACTTATGAGTGACTAATATGGGAGCTTATTTTAAGCAAATAATCCTTGAATATTCATCAAAAAGTAATAGTTCTGTTGGCAGATTTTTTGACATACATGTGAGACGTATCATGTTTTCTATTTTATTTTTTTTATTTGTTTTGAGAAGGGTCTTTTTTTGCAGTGTACACTGTGTTGTTGTTTCTTGTCCCCAATGAGAAAAACAGTTTTATCACAAACCTTCACTTGAATTTTATCCAAAACTTTTTCCATTTTCCTTTTCAAATTTAAGCTTAAAGCATAATTAATAAAATTGACGTCACAGGACGGACACTTGTTTTCAGATTTATTCAACTTACATCAACGTTAGTAAGAAATGTGGAAATGTGGACATATCTCACAGGGTTTGTGTTAGCAGCAAACCTCTGATCCAAAACGGCGTCCTCCACCTGGAACTGAAACAGAGGCACAGTCAGTTAATGCATAAGGAATACTTTCCCTTTTAGCAGAATTATTTCAAATAAGAATTGAGATGTTTCCAAGAAAAGTCAACCGGACTTAGACATTTTAAAACAATTGGATTCAAACACAACAACTAATTATAACCTTGGTATGTGATTTTTCTGTCAGTATTTATTAATTTTTTTAAATTTGTCAGAAATATTGTTGAACTTGATTTGTCAAAGCAAGTATTTACATCTAAGGGAGTAAATACTTTTCATAAGCATTGTTTCAGTCAGCGACCTGGTTTCTTGTTTGTTCTTGAATTTCTTTCGATTTGCTGTTTTGAGATCTTTAGCCTACATTCTTGTCGTTGTATTCGAGTCATTTCTTGATTCTGCCAGTCAGGCAGTATTCAGGTCTGGGTATGGCTAGCGAATGCGAATGCGAAAAAGGGGATAAATGACAGTTAAATCATATTTTTTTTTCAAGGGTTGCAATTACATGTGTTGGTTTGGATAGCTTTTTTCCCCTTTAAAAATGAAATAATTATCTAAAAAATGTTTTTGTATTTCCTCAGATTTTCTTTTCCTCACTTTGTTGTTTTTATTTTTTTGATGAGTTGAAGCATTCATCTGTGCCTCCCCCAAAAAAGCGAAAATGAGAGAAATACCTTTTATGAAAGACAAAACTCAACAGCGCAGGCGTTTTGTTCTGCATCTTATTTTTCCCCCCTGTGAGACTTTGCCTCGTGTGTTGCCATAAAAAGGAAGCAATTCCAAGCTGGGGGATGTTCTGTGCCTGTAGGAAATGGGTTTGTGACGTTAGCCATGTTCAATTTTACAATTACACAAGAAAACGGCAGGCGGGGCGCTTTAAAGAGACAAGTGTGTAATCATCAGGTAATGTGGATGGAACAGCAGCATCAGTCTGGATCAAACACATTTTATCCTGATATCAGAAGAATTATCTGGACAAACATCAGGGGAACTTTAAGAACAATACTGTAACAAAATGAAGTGCTGGTATTAATAATTCTTAATCTTTCTCTCAGCTGACATGGAGGATGAAGATGGGACTTGTCTACTTGATGTTTTGTGGTAAGTTTTTAGTTTGTTCTTACATCCTGTAGCTAGCTAGAGCTAGCTTGCTCTCTTTCTTTCCTTCTTTGCCTTTCAAAACAAAGGGGAAAAAAGCATGAATAGAACCACAACATTTCCAACAAAATATCCTGCAAAACACAACAAAATGTGTTCAAAAAAGAAGGGGCGACTTATTGACTGCTGTACTTACGTTTACATGCAAATCCTGAATCAAAATGGTGATTCTAACATGAAAAACGAGACAAACATGCTAAGAAGATCTTCATGTTTGAGCCCGCTCTCTGAAAATGTATAAAAACAAATATCCACATAGATTTAATCAGTTTCAGTCCTTTTGTTCTTCTCTTGTTGCAGTGACCCCCAAGCCCTGAATGACTTCCTTCATGGAACCAGTGAGGTAAGAAGTGATTTACAGAGACTCGAAAACTGCTTGAATCCTACAACCACAGCCTTCAAGCTCTTCTAGGATTGTGTGTGGAAGAGCCACAGAAAGTGGATAGAAGACTCTCAAACTTTCTCACAAAATAAAATCTGAAAAGTGTGGTGTGCAATGGTATTTAGCTGCAGCAATCATGCTAATGAAGAGTCAGATTTGTGAGGTGTTTGTGAAAGGACAGACGGTTAACAGAAAGTCAGAAAGTAAAGCTGAATCATTTTCCCCCAACCATCAAGGCGGCCAAACCTTAAATTGAGCTGCCAAACAACTCCTTAGATAGTATTTCCGCTCTTACAGTTTTTGTCTCACCAGCTGCAGACTGAAGACCTGCTCATTAGCTCCTCCTCTGGGGAGCCCTCTCTCTTCACAGATGCCCCGGTGAGTGTCTGGATGCGCAGCCAGCAGCGTCACAACAACCAGCATCAACCCCCAGGAGATCGATGGTTTTCTCTCCATTTCATGACTGCTATTAAATGCTGACTAATCACACAATAACCTTCTTTCTGTCCGTGTCTCTTCCTCCAGAGTCCCGTCTCTCTGCTGGGAGACAGCAGGGACTGCACGGACACGCCTCCACCTGGCTGTGTGGACCTGTCTTTCTTGGAGGAGGCTCTGCTGTCCTCTCCGGAGGGCGCGGAGGACCCGGAGGCCGTGCAGCCACCTGCCGAGGCTGGATGTGAGGCGAAGGAGGAGGAGGAAGTGGGGGAGGCGGAGGTGGCTTGTGATATCCTCCAGCAGAGTCTGCAGGAGGCTGAAATCACCGAGCAGACCATGGCCCTGGAAGCAGGACTGGCGCAAGCAGGAGACATTTTGTCCCTCTATCCCCCAACTCCTCTCCTCTCTCCACCTTTGGTGCCGTTCATACCCAAGTCCGTCACATTGCCCGTCGCCCCGACGTTGCCCAGAGACACCCAAGCCGCAGTGGAGCCTCCTCAGCCCTCCCTGCTGGCGGTGGGACCGGGCTGCCCATCTCTAAAACCGGCCGCCCCGGCTCAGCTGATGGGACTCCTGCCTGGGAACGTGTTTCCTGCTCCGTCTCCAGACAGTTCCTTCTCCCTGAGTCCCGCTCAAGGCTCCAGCATGATCATCCACAAGGCAGTGCCTAGCGTCGCCACCCGGCCTCTCATCAACCCGGCCCTCAGAGCCACAGCGGCGCCGGCGCCAGGCATCGTCCTGCAGCGTGCCCCGCTCCCCATCCAGCCCAAGCTGCCCATCAGCATCCAGCCCAGGCTGGTGCAAATCAGCCCCAAGCCCTCGGGGCAGAAAGCGACCTCTGGTCTCACATTTGTCCCGGCGACCGCCTCGTCCAACATCTTATTGTCCCAAGCTCCCGGCCAAAAGACTGTAGCTCCACAGCCGCAGCCAGCGCAGCAGCTCTCCAAGCCGGTCAGCCTGCAGCTGGTCAACCAGGGCGGCTCATTCGTGCTCCAGCCTCAGGGACTCTTCCAAGGCCAGAACCAGTTTCTTCTTCCGGGCCAGTGTCCCGTCACAATATCCCAGCCTGCCAGAGCAGTGCAGCCTCTCCTCACCCCCAGTCATCAAGGCCCCTCCGTCCACGGCGTGGCCGCCTCCACCGGGCAGCTTGTGGATGGCTCTCAGATCCTAACCGTACCCCAAAGACAGCTGAACTTCAGCCCAGTCTTCACCACTCCTACAGGGCAGCTAGCTCTCCGCCAGGCCACTGTGCTTTCAGGATCTCTGCAGCTGCAGCCGGCCCCCACCACCGTCTTCCAGATGCCAGCACAGCTGGCTGGAGCTTACGCTGCAGGAGGGCAGGGGCAACAAGCCACCCTGGTCCACAGTCCTGCTCTTGGGAACCACATCACCCTGATCAACAGTTCAGGGGTGCTTCCCCAGGATCTCACTTCCATCTCGATTGTCAACGGCCCCTCGGTGGTTCAGGGACTGCCGTTCGCCGCTCAGGCTGCAGCTCCACAGGCGGGAGTGACGGAGGGGCAGCTGAGCCTTCAGCGGGCCTCTGTGGTGCTGCTGCCTGAGAGGCCTGTTCAGGAGGAGAGGAGCGGCTCAGAGGAGGCTTTCCACCAGCTACAACAGGTGAGCTCTCACCGCTCTGAAGATAAACGTGACGACTAAGCAGTGTTTCACTATGGTTACCCAGGTCTGTTCCAATCCAATATTTATATTGGAAATTAGTCTGATATCGGCTAAAAAAAAAGCGAGTGTCAGAATATATCAGCCTGCACACTGTTAGAAACACTCCATTGGAGCAATTAGTCCGCCCCGTCATTTCCATGCACCAGTGTTTGTATTCCGCATGCAGACCCATTGGGTCAACACATGGCTCAGTTGTTCTCATACCACATGATTAGAGATTCTCTAACATTCCACACTACAAAATAATGTATGAATCATGGTGATTTCACAATGGGTCAGTATCGATTTCGGCCATTTCTCAATGCTGCAATATCAGTATCATACCAGAAGTGAAAAGGTTGCATCTGGACACCCCTAATATGGCATACTTTATTCTTCATTTGAACTGAAGAGAATTTGGTCCTAACTTTGGTGCGTCTTTCCCGCAGCCCTTTGGACACGTGGTCCAGCACGTCTCGGTGCAGCCCGGCTCTGCGGGGCTCCAGTCCCCCCCTCCTCCTCCTCCTCCTCCTCCTCCTCCTCCTCCTGCTCTTCCTCAGGTGGTTGCGGTCTTACAGCCCCCACCTGAGCCTCCTCATGTCTCCGAACCAGCTGTGGAGATGCCCAAGCTCCTGATGCCCTCAGCAGACCTCAGCCAAGTTGTGGAAGAGGTCACCCACTCGATGAGTCAAAGCCAGGACTTTATGCAACACATGCCACAGGTCAGTGCGTGCTACATCTACCGGAGATTTTGTTTTCTGGGGGGATTCTGTGTGACAGACCAGCACAAAGCAGCGCATGAAGTACATGAAGAAAAGGAAGCTCCTGAACAGGATGCGTTTTTCCACAGTAAAATTCAAGCAGTTTCCAGTGCCACACTTTGGAGATAAGAACAATACAAATTAATTAAAAAATACAGTTTCAAATCACTATTGTATCACATCATTGTTATATATCATGACACGCTGTTGTTAATAATGTCTTGCGATGTTATTTTAGATTCTACAGCTCCAGGGACAGGGTAAGCTAAAGTACAGTTTTGAAATGTCTCTCTCTTACGACGGCATAAGAGAGAGACATTACGACAACACTGGAGTCTGAATGTTAAAAATTTGCAAGAAAAATTGTAGAAATTTTTGACATAGATCTCAGAAATTCTCTAAAAAAAACTTGGAAAAAAGAATGTCAAAAGTTGGAAATTTTTGACTTTTGAAACAAGTTTTTACAGCCAATCTTCAACTTTTCAAGTTTAGAAATTTCCTCCCCCCTGCCCCCCTCTCTGAGATTTATCTTAAAATCTCAGACACAATATAAAAAGAAAATTACAAAAATCTATAAAAATGTTCCCACTAAGTTTTCTGGATTTTAATAAAATTTTGCACTTAGATTTCAAAGCCGTGCAATTTAAATATTAAGCTTTCAATGACTTTATAGATAAATCAAGAAATGTTTAAACCTTCAAAACACTTAAATGAAATTCAAGCACTTTCAAGGATTTCAAGCACCTGAAACCACGTGAAACACTTGAAGTGTAAGCATTCCGTGTTTTGTCAACACGCTTTATATTAAACGAGCTAAATATGCGTCATTAAATTAGAAAAATGAAGATATGATATAAAACTCCAATTGGAATAGCTTTGTTCAGAGTATCATCATATATCACATGTTGGCTTAAATTCTGGTCTGATTTTCTCACCAGGAAGCGCTTAGTTCTCCCATCCCGTCTGAATTATTGGTTGGAGCTCTGCCAGTGGTTCCGATTGAGCCCCTCACCTCCCCGGCTGGCAGCGACGGAGACAGTCCACCCCAGAGCGGAGCCGCGTCTGAACCGGACGCTCACGTGATGTCCGCCCGGCGCTGTGAAGTTTCTCCGCATCCCTCAGAACCGGAAAACACGACGATGATCTGCTCCCCGTCTCTGGTTCAGGACGCCGCGAGGCCAGCTCCAGCGACGTTCTCCCCTCCGGTTGGGCCTCAGACGTCGGCCTCCCAGACAAACATGGAGGCTCCAGTCCAGTACCAAGTCCCGCAGAGCTTATTTGCGGAGACCCAGGCGAATGTCCAGAGTGTTTCCCAGCCTCCCGGACAGGTGCAGCCGCCCGTCTCCCAGCCCCAGTCTTCGAGCTGCACTCCCGCCCGCCGCAGCCCGTCCCCTCTGCATGTCAGCGTCCCGGTGCCTCAGCAGCAGACTGCGCCCGCAGCTGCACCCGCTCTTCTCTCGAAAGAGGGAGACGACTCTGCTGTCCTACAGCAAACACAAAACAGTGAGTTCAACAGCAGCTTTTTCTATTAAAAAAAAAAAAAAAAAAAAAAGACTAAAAAATAGCCTTGTGGCTACTTCTGCCGCATTTACAAAAATGATAATGTGCATTGTCCCTACCAAATAAATTAAATTAAATATGTGTACTTCAAACTATAAAATAAATACGTAAATTATTTTATTAGTGTATTAGCATTTAGTTTGTTATTTTAAAAACATATATTTATATTATCGTGCTAGTTTGGTGCTCTTGGGACCCCTCTGGTGGCGTGGAGGTCTAATGTATACGTGTATCATACTTCTCCGCTGACTGTGTTCATCTTTGTCATCATGTCGTCTACCAGAGCCCACAGCTGCCTTGGAGAGTAAGAGCTATACTCTCAATGTACATCCACCCTCTCCTGCAGATCGAGTTCAGGGGCCTCCCGTCCAGTGTGGCCCCGTCCAGCAGAGCAAAAAGGTGCAACACTTAAATATGACACACCATACAGCAAAGTCTAAATCCTTCCACATACAATATATGCTTGAGTTAATGTTTTGTTTTTGTTTTTTTTTAACTGAAAACGTGTTTATTAGCTGGCAGGTAATCTGGAACTGCAGAGAGAGGAGAGGCTCACACCAGCAATGCGCAGACACAGGTAAGAGTTTCCACAAAATGTCATTCAAAAGTGACTGTAGTTTTCGTTTGTTTACAAACCAGCTGCCAGATGAACCATTTCGGAGTCATCGTGGACGGTAACGCTGAGATCTCATCGTTCTCTTCAGATTCCAGCAGCAGCTCTGTTTGGACCACGGAGCTGTGCACAACCCGTTCACCCGGCCAGCGTTCGCCACTCTGAAAGACGCCGTTAGACGCCTGCTGCCGTATCACACCTGCGCCGGTCACCTGCCCACTCAAGACGACTTCAACTTAGGTTCACAAGCATTGATTTGTAAAGTCTGAGAATATCAAGACTCTGTTTCTTTAATCATTATTTCGAGAGGTTTTCTCCATTTTCTTGCTTTCGGTAAAAATACTGAACAGTCCACGTTCACCTGGAAATTACATATTTCTTTTTCAACAGTGGATCAGGAGTTTGACTCTGTATCTGGTTTCCTGCTAAAACGCACCAAGGACATGGTCAACAAATACAGGCAGCTATTGGTTAAGGAAACCCAGGTGAGATGTAGCATGCTAACGTTGCATGACTTCAGAACATAGAACCTTTATTTGTGCTCACAAGATGCCGTAACTCCAGTAAAAGGGGTTCTACGAAGTCCACCACACTATTCAGATTTTTATTTGTAAACAAATTTTTCCTCCCACTTCCGTACCTCCACTATTGATGACATGCGAACCATGGTTTCCACAGCAGGAGAGTCCGTCGGCAGAGATGGTGATGCTGGAGCGTCTCTTCCTCCAGGCCGAGAGATACACGTTGGCAGAGGACAGACGGCGGGCTCGCAAAGATCCAGGTCAGTGTTTCCACAAGGGGGTGAGGGGCTAGTAATATTGCAAGGAATGTCTTAATGAGCAAAAAAGACACAGTATCCAACTAGTATGAGAACATTAAAAATTCCTAGACAATCAGAGTGGTACCTCAGGGCACTACACTTAACCTCCATATTTGCTCCAGTTGAGCTCCCAGGTGTGAATGAGTAATTAAGACATGTCAATGGGGAGGCTGAGGAGGGCTGCATGATGATGGAAAATCACACACAAGAGTGTAATTTTCCTTAACATGAAGCTAAGGAGAAATTAAAGGTGTTTTTATGGTAATTAAGAAGCAGAAAGCGTGAAGGGGACTCTTGAAAGCTGCTAAATGTCAGGCCTGACTGATGTTAGAATCTGAAGTTTCTGAGTACATTGTTAATCTAAACCTAAAATCTCATGTAGAATTGGAACTAGAAGACATTTTCACGCGTTATGTCCTATTCATTACAGCAGAGTGATGAATGAAGTTCAAGAGTTCAGCAACAATCGGCTGATGTTAAACAGACAACTCTGAAGAAATCCAGCTAAATGTTAAGTGACTGACAGTGAACAGAGGTGGAGGACTTAACTTACCACTGCATGCTGTACAAACAAACAAACAAAAAAAATCTGAATATTTGCACTGAAAAATATTTCTCCCTCTTACTTTCTCACTCTGTACGTAGAGGGACAGGTGGTAGCATTAAATTTTCAAAGTAAAAAACTATTGATTGCATTTGAATGCAGCAAGAATTTTAAACTCGGGTACAATAAAGGATGTTGAAGGTTTGGCTTTGAGAAAGAATCGTGAATCCAACAAGTCCAAGACAAGATCAAGACTTTGAGAATGTGGTCTTCAGACCGCTCTTGTGACCAAAGCGAATGTTGAGTACCGCAACACTTCCATCTGCGAAAGTACCCAAAACTGACTGGTCACATTGTTCAGTCACTCCTTTTTTCTTCCTTCCAGAAACATTTATGACATCTTTGGTGACGTCAGCGTCTTCCCCTCACAGTGCCCAGTCCTCTGGCTTCTCTCACGCACACTCTTCTAGCAGCCCCTCCTCCCCGCCAGCCTGGGCACGACTGACCGAAAGACCCCCAGGACTGAAGACCTACCGTTCCAGCTCACGCGGAGCTCTAAGACTCACTATCAAGCAGGAGTCGGGCTCTCGCAAAGTTATCCACAACTCAGCCTGCGATCCGGGACTCAAGAGGGACCACACGGGGCAGCTGACAAACGGCGGCGGAGGTGTCAATGAACGTCACCCCCAGGCAACCAACGGAGCTCCTCGGCGTTCCCAGTATGGAGACGAAATGTCCGACGGCGCTCCGGGCTGTAACGCTGCAGAACAGGTCCCACAGACGGTGCCCGACTCCCAAGCAAAGCCTCCGATTCCCCTTCCAATGACGGAACCGGAGGACGTTTGCTTCGAGATTGCCACCAGAGATATCGGCGCCCCAAAGCTGAAATGCTACAGGGTGGATGTGTCCCCTCAGCCGGAGCAGCGCTTCAGCCCCGCGTCCCTGCCTTTCCAAGAGGACAACATCCTCAGCGAACATCTACAGAGTGCCATAGACAGCATACTGGAGCTCCAGCGCCTGCAGGGCCCCTCGGTGGCCCCGGGCAGGGCGGCGCCAGGCCCTTCACTGGACCAGCCTGTCACCAGCATCCTAGAGGGACACCTGTGAGGTAACCCTACAGGGGTCAGTACAAAGATGTTGATGGGGCGATGTTGCTTGAACTGATTGTGTGAAGGAAGAAAACAAAGAATAGGCACTATAAAGAAATGCATACCAGACAACAGCACTATCTATAGTCCGATAGATGTTAGATACTTCATTTTTGATGTATGTTTGTGGAAAAAAAAATCTATTTGAATAGGAGCTATATTGTTTCAGTGGTAGTTAAGTCCTTCAGAGGTTTACGACACTGGTGTAACCTTCATCAGCATATAGTATATAAGTAATAGTGAGGATAATAAAACATGGAGTAGACTGAGATTATTCAATAGTTTTTTATAAGATTTCTTTGAAAATTGTGAAGCTTTTTTTCTTTCTTTCTTTCTTTTTTTTTTTTGCATAGTGCCAATCTTCCAGGGTATTTATTTTGATACTTTGTGCCAATTGCGTTTTGCATTGAGAAATGCAGTGAATGCGTGAGGTGTGTGTGCGTTCTCGTTTGAATTAGTTCGCGTGGATTTGGAAGAGTGCGTGTGCGTGTGTGTGTTTGTGTAAAAGCGTCGGCTCGTGGGTCGGGATGGAACACACACACACACAAAATAAATAAATAAAGATCCCGCGTGCGCTGTCATCCTGGCTTAATGAATGAAACTCCAAAGATTTTGTGACTCGTTACATCCTGAATACACCAGCAAACGTCCACGTCGTGTCTCTTCCCGCAAGCTGGAGTCTGTCCTCGTTAAAATAGGAGAAAAAAAAGAGAAAACAAAAATGAACCCGGTTTGGCATGGAAAACACATTAGGCAGTCGTGTTTTGTTGCTATTTTTTGAAAGGTTGGACCATTACTGGAGTCGAACTGTGAAATACTGCTAGTTTTGCATCTGCATTCGGAGGCTAGAACAGTTTCCCCTACTGTACGTATGAACATGCAAGCAATAATAAGTTAGGGTTGTTGGGAGCCACGATGGTGCAGGAGGAGGTAGGAGCCTGTTTAATAACTGGGCCCGGGTAAAAATGCAGAAATGAGAGATGCTTTATTGTCATGAAGGCCTTTGCTGTTTAGAAAATATTTCTAATAATCTCAAGGGCTTAAGGTTGACTTATTGGCATCAATGACCATAAGAAATGTTCGGTTTTGGAAAGAAATACACCAAAACTAAGAGGAAAATCTAGATTTCGAGCCTCTCCGCATCATCAGCCTTTGACCAAAAACACAACGAATCATCTGCTTCACTTAAAAGTTTATTTAAGCTATTTTTTTACTATTATTTTTGCAGCTTCTTATGTTATTGTGACAATCTAATCAGCCCTTATGAAAATGGGAATCCGATCTTCGCAAACTCATCATAAAATATGTGTGAAAAACGTTCGCTGTAGGTTAATCTTTAGCTTGAAGGTCAACAATTGAACTGTAAAACAGGAACATGTCTGTCTGTCTTATAAAACGGACTGAAAATGCGCTTCAGAAATTTGGATTTGGATGTTATGTATGGAGTCATTTTCGTGTCTTTATTTTGCAGTTAAGAAATATAAAAATATACATATCATTAGAATGTATATTCAGATATTTGATTTACAGATTCTTAGCTATGACAATGTGTAAAAAGATGGCTCTATGTGTTGTTTTCCCATTTTAAACGGTAATGAGATTTTGCATCACAGATCTAAAAAAAATTCTCTAAATAAGAAGCACAACTTTTAGCTTATGTTGATTTCCGTTCACTTTAAAAGTTGCAACAGAAATCTCATAATGACTGCATGTCATTAATCTTACAATTTATAACTGCAATGATGTATTAATCTTATCAGCATCCAGAATAATTGTTGCTCTTTTGTTTTAAGTTAAAGCAATTGAAATGTGAAATTTTACTCAAGTGCATCCTCTTCCCCATTTGTATTTTTAGATGTTATTTATGTCCCGTTTTGCTCTGCAATTTGTTTGCAATATAACTACACAAAACTAACTCCATACAATTAGGGGTTAAGACAACTTGATTGGAAATTTGTAATTAGTACAGTGTGGTCAGTAAAACATTCCTCGTGTGAAACGTAATCAAAAATAAGATAGGGTGTGTTTCTCAAGCTGTTGTAACATCTTGGTGTTAGAAAAAAAAGGTGACAACATCCGGAAATTTGGGGCTAAATTGCTTCTTGCCATTGTTTTCTTGAATTGTATGAGTCTTTTTTGTGTGCGTGTTTAAATAGTCTTCTGTCACATTGAACAAAAAGTTTTAATATGCAGTAATTTAGTGCTGAAACTACATGTACTAGTGTTGGTGGACACTTAGGAGAGCCACAAAACACGTCTGTATGCTAACACCGAAGCTAGCGGCAGTCAGCTAGCTTGGTTGGAGAATTTGCAATCACTTACCTGCTGGCTTAAGCTTTAAATTCGTCCTCTAAAATTTACAGCGACTTAAAAACGTAATAATACCTCTTGAATATTTTTCAAATTCCAGGTTGTCACGTTACAACCTGGAATTTCATTGTATTTAGTAGCTGAGGCTACAAAATATCAAGCTTGGTATTTACCAAGCTTGATATTCGAACACAGCCTGTAGCCGTGTTCGAATATCAAGCCCCTTACGGGTCCCTTTCCAGGACAAAATTAAGCTTAAAAACCCCCCCAGAATTACAGATATTCTGGATCTTCTAGTGTCTCAACCTACATTGGTTTCAGCAAAAATGCAGTAAAGATGTCAGTGTCTTTCACAACAGATTGCACTCTGTCACTGCTACTCTTCTTTAAGGGGAATTCCTTTTGGGGTTTTTTTTTTTGTTTGTGGTAAAGTATTTCCCAAAGTTCTCCGTTATAATTCAAGGCCTCTCCTTACGGGAGAAACTCCACCGTTGACGGAATCCCCTTTAAGGAATCAGCCTCATGTGCCATTGTTCTTGTCACAGTGTCAAACGCTGCCCTTTAGATGTGTAGTCTGTCTGGATCATCGGATAAAAGAATTCTGCATGTTGAGCCATTTTATTTATTTGTAAATGTGCTTTATTCAGCATTTCTGACTGAACTGTGAAACCAGGGGAGCTCATAACTTTACACTTAACTTCAGATAAGAAGAAAAAAAAAACAAAAAAAACAAAAAAACATTCGACTAGCAGATTGTTCTGATGCCAAAATCAAGAGGCCTTAATTCAGCAGAACTAGATTGTAAAAATAAGAAATGTTGACAAAAAAGAAAAGAAAAAAAAGGTTCAACTAAAGACTTTGACCTGAAACGAGTCGTTCATATAAGAAATGTTAAGAAAACCACTTTTGTACTCATTTTTACAAACTATTTATTAAACTGTGATTTTGTAAGAAATAAGCCTATTTTCTCTTCTGTTTTATTCCTTTATGCGTGTGTGTGTGTGTGTGTGTAAAACAGAAAATGAACAGGAAAAGGTCAGTTTATTACAAACATTTATTTCTTCACTTTTTGGAAAAAAAAAAACACAGCTTTGACGCTTTACGCAACAAAGTTATGAGTGATTTAAACGTTTTCCTCACATAATTCATAATCCTCTTAAGACAGGGGGGTTCAAGTTCGCCCGGTTACATCGAGAGAAAGAGAGTTGGCACCCGTTTGTTTACTGTGTGGTTTGACTTCTGGATGAAACGACGTCGTGCTGAAACTGCTGAAAAACCGATGAAGCGTCGCATCCTGATGAGTCTCCGATCGGTCGGGGTGGGGTTAAGAGGCACACTAAAACATGAGCCATGAAGACGCCACGACCATCGGAAACCCAGCGGCAGGATGGAAACATCTAGAACATAAAGGACCAACCAATAGATGCCAGCTTTGATTTGCTCAAAAACATTCAAACCCAAACGCATCGTGAAACCAAACTCCTGGTACAGACAGAAAAAGAATAATAAAGAGATTCATTTGATTTCAAGGCGTTTTAAGAAATCTTCTATTGACCTAAAACAGACAATAGAGTAAAAGGGAAAATCTCATAACCAGTTGGCTCATTGTGCTGCTCACCTGCATGGAGGGGAAATGGATTCACTTAATAGGACAGGGAAGTAAGAGCAGGCAGCAGCTTTCATGTAAAAATCAGATCATGAATGGTTATTATTTTATCTAATAACTTATTTTCATAAATAAATAGAATAATTAAAAAGACATCCACCACGATGCTGAAAGGTTAGTGTTTTTTCAAATTGCTGGGTTACTTCACCACAGGTTTTTTTTTTTCTTTTTTTTTTTTTGGACCATCCCTCTGAGGGGGTCGTGGCGCTCAGTTGAGTTTGATGGGCAGGTCCTCTCCGAACTTGCGGAGGAACTTGCTGTGGTTGTGGTCCACGGACCAGAGAGGTGGCAGGTGGCGAGGCTGCATGGTGGTCAGGAAGTGCCGCCTCCAGCGACGCTCCAGCTCCATGAGGCCCCGCAGGCCCCGCTGGGCGTGGGCACGCACCACCTTTAGGCCGTGAGGAACGTAGGCCTCGTTCAAGATCCTTAAGGAGGAAGAGAGAGAGAGAGAGAGACAGACTGATGACAATGAAAGGAAAAAGTTCATTAAATTAAACGGCTAAATTAAAGACGGTTTATCTCTTTACCTAAATGTTTTTGTTCCATAGCTAGAACAATTCCTGCTTGCCATAAAATAAACAGAACTGGTAAACATTATTTTGAACGTCCCCATCACTTGAAGCTTACATCCTACCAGAGTAATGATCCAAAAAATTTAAAACGCAAGCCCCTTATTTTGAAACTTTATTTCAAAAACAGACTTTTTTTTTGTAAGCAACAGTCAAACCAGGAAAAAAAATAAAAATTAAAGGTCAGGGTTTTTAAAGATTAGTGATTGGCTAGAAAACGACAATCGGTGCGCCGCTGCTGGTTGAGGCGGCTTTGAAAGTTCAAGTTTAAACTTTTCTCCCCGCTACCATTTTGTTCTCTGTACATGCAGCGATTGCCATGGCGATTCCCGCCGAAATTTCTCCCATGTATACAAACTCCTGGATGAAGTTTAAAAACAATGGCTGGTTTTAGACACTGTATTCAAAACTTGAGTTTTTACTTTTGCTCGTCAAATTTAACTGCAATTTGATATTCAACTTCAAAATCAAATTACCGTTACCGCATCACTGCTGGAAGCTTCACAATAGTAATCAATGATGATTTCACTAATAAATTTAAGTCTCGTCTTTGAAGGTAGAGATAATATAAGAATAGAACGGTTCTTACAAGAGCAGGGAAATAAATCAATTTAACTGATTTAATAGATTAATTGAACGTTTCTGTTTTTGAAGATTTCATTTTTTGGGGGGAAATTTTTTTTTCACTAATTTTGGATTTCCAAAATGATGGTAACCCATCCAAGAACAACAATCTTGTTTTACAGTTTGTATTTATGTTGAATCGTCAAAGTAAAATAAAGTTTCTTAAAAATATTTTCTGTCATTAGTAATTTAAGGAAAAAAGTGAGGGGGGAGGGGAGAAATTTTATTTTTTTTGAATTTGGTATTAAAATTGAAAAATTTAATTCTGTATTTTTTTCTTGAGATTTTATTGTTAATCCATATTACCCAGACCTGGTTCTTACTTTTTGTTAAAATATGATTGATGAAGACTGACAAACTTCTACTACATCCAGAGATCTGGCATATAAAGTTTAGCATAAATCACGGCGTCGTCTGCGTACGATGTGATCCACGGGAACTTGTGGCTTAAACAGCACTTGGAAAATCAACACTTGTTTACATGTTTACATGGTCGCTTGGTTACTTGAAGTCCATTCCTGAGACGTTGACAAGCAGCGGACTCACCTGGTCTTCAGGTCAGCGGCCTCCTGCAGCACCTCGTTGGTCAGTTCCTGCTCCTCGTTCATGTCCATGTAGTTCCTGATGAGCAGCTGCAGCTCGTCCCGCCGCTGCTCCGGCAGCCCGTCCTTGGCGCTGAGCAGCGCCCGAGCTGCCGAGCGCACCCGCCGGCGGTCCGAGTCCTCCAGCACCCGGACGCCCTCCTCACAGCCCTGTGGGGCGGCGAACTCATTGGCCAACTGCTGCTTCAGGAAGCCATCATGCACGTTGGAGGCGGCGTGGCAGCTGGTGCAGAGCAGCAGGATGTCGTGGGAGTTGTGGTCCTTCATCTCCGTGGGGAAATGTCGCCGGTACTCGTGCGGTACGATGTTTTTCCTGAGGTTTTTTTTTTTTTTTGGCGAGAGAAAAAGGGGTGGAGATTAAGACAAATTTCAAATCTGAAACGAGTGCCGCTTGGGACAGAGTCACACCTGATATAGGAGTCTGCTTTCCCACAGACGACACAGAGGTTTTCCTTTGCGGTCAGGTAGTAGTCTTGCTGGGAGTCGGGGCGTCCAGACGGCTCGAAGAGAAGCCGCACAATGAAGGGGTCTTCACTCTGCAGCTCTGAGTTACAAACAGCAAAATTACAACAAGATTTAACTCTATAACTCATTTATTGGGAATGTTGGCCTGAACTAGGGCCAGCTGATGTGGCTTAAAAATAAAATCAGATTTTTTTTTTTTTGATACCAAAACCGATTTGAATCTTTTTCTCCCCTCTAGCTTTCCATTCTAAAAAAAACTACAAAGCACAGAAATAAAAGCCTCTTTGAAAATATTTTCTAAATATATTCTGAATTGAACGACTAAGTATTAGGATGAGCATCTTGCTTGTGAAACAAGATGGCGGCCCTGGGCGCGCTGACATCACCCTGGATTATGTCGGGGAAAAAAAGAACCTCAAATGTAAATCTTTATAAAATAAAAATGTGAGTCATCGCCCAGCCTGCATTACCTCCGATTCCTTTGTCCAGGTACCACAGGGCTTTCTTTTTGTCGCACGTACAGAGAGGCTGGCCATCAGGCGCGTTCAGGAAGCAGTTATCGTAGAGCGGAGACTTCCTGTAACGAGCCGAGGCGACAAATTTACACCCCTTTTCTCGATGGACGGGAAACCAAAACACGCTCGTCTTCGTCTGACCTGGCGGAGTAGCCGACGCCTAGCGGTTTCCTCCGGTTGTTCTTCCGAGGGTCTGGGACTTGCTGATCTCCAGACTCCGGGCTGTTGTTCATCGCCGGCTTCCTCGTCCTCCGCCTTCGCTCGCCTTCGGGGGCGCCGTCGTCTCCGTCCCAGCGGCCTCTGAAGGGGACGTCCACCAGACCCTGGCAGCGGGACACCAGCTCCGAGTAGGAGCTCCCGCTGGAAAGGGCGGGACCGGTTTCGGTCTGCAGGCCGAGGACACGAAGGAAGAGCGCCACAGAAATCTGAGCGTCTCTGGCGGCGTACGTCGTCTGCAGGAGGCAGCGAGGGCAGCGTTCAGGGAAGAAGGTAGACGTGTTTCTCCATTACGAATGTGCACGAGACGTAAAAATGCCCTGATAATGTCGAAAAATAAAAACAAGTTCGCAATGTGTTTCCATTAAATAAAAAATGCGAGTAAAAAATTACACGTGAATGAGATTATTCACGTGAAAAGTCATTTTTAAAAAATCATGGCGGCGACGGCGGAAACGCACGAGATGTATTGATATTTAAGGACTCGCGCTCATCTATGAGCCATCAGAGAAGTCAGCATCTCATTGAAGCGCAGAAATTAAAGTCGGCGATTTTACAGAAGAGCTCTTGATTCAACACGTTTGAATGACAAATTCAGCTTGTGATGAACAGTGAGACTTCTGGTGGAGCCAGAAGTACACGGGGCAAGGAGGCGAGTGACCACAAATAAGCGTGTTGTTGGGGGGTACAAAATGGCACATTCCCCCCAAAAAAAAAAGTATTTTTATTGCAGTTTTGTAAAAAAACACCAATTTTGATATGGCTGAAAAAACACCTCGTCCTAACGCAAAAACCTTTTTTCCAAATGGCCTCGTTTCCATTAGGCAACTTTATTTTCCCAGTTACAATCTGCACAATTATGATGATTAACAGAAACCAGTGACACCACCTCCGAGCCAATCAGTGAGCAACAGCCTGAGCTCAGCAGTTAAACCAGGTGTTTGCCAATTGCTGCTGCTGCTAGTCTGGAGGAGCCGAGTGGCAGAAAGGCTGCCAAGGGAGAATTAATGATTTCTCAAACATGATTGATAGAATCGAAGCAACACTACCGGTATGTTTTTGATAAGGGAATAATAACATGGCACAACGTAAAGCTCAAAAAAGTATGTTTTTTAAAAATAATACACTCCCTTTAAAATTAGTCAATTTTACAAGGTCTGCTCTGTCACATATGGTTTGATGTCATCTCTTCCAGTATAAATAACAGCCAGATTTACAGTAAAAAACAGAAAACCCCGATGGGAGCATCTCTTAACTTACTGTTGGATATAAAGTCCAAAACTCTGGTGGACTCATTTCATTAAATACACTGAAATTAGAGGCTCCGTACCTGCTCTAGTGTCAACTGATCCGCTTCCCAGTTGCTGCAGCGCAACTCCAGAGACTTATCCAGAGGTACATTTAACAGATCTGCAGCCAAGGACTTGAGACTGAGGCCATTACTGACAGAGGATCGGCTGGAAGAGGGAATCATGTCATGAAGACGGGTTTGCAATCAAATCCACAAGTATTCATAACGACAGGACTTCTCTTAAAAACAAACCTTTCCCTTAAGGCGAGGTGGCGCAGGTCGACGGTGGTGGCCAGGGACAGGCCGTAGTCGCGCGTCAGACGCTTCCCGTCGTCATAGCAACCCACTCCGACTTTCAGAACGTGCGGATCTCTGAGAACTTCCACGAAGCTGAGTGGAAACTGCTGCTGGCCACCGCGGAACGTCAGCATCCTCACCAGGACGCACAGACCCGAGTAGGTGGCCATCTGCAGCAGAGACACCTCGGACCTTCTGCCCTTCATTGAGACCTGCGGGATTAAAAAAAAAAAAAAAAAAGAAGGGGCGGAGCCAGGTCAGACAAGCCCACATGAAACAAGGAATTTATGAGAAATAAAAAGAAAAAAATCCAATCAGAGTCAATCTGCTTTCTTTCTACTTCGACGATACAATTATCTGCGCTTTCAAGGGGATCTTTTCCTTTTTACGATCAAGTAAAAGTCATGCAAAACATATTTCTTACGCCTTGGGCCTTTACCCATTCACAGTCGAGCCCCAGAACCGGGAACACCAACAGCTCCTTCTGCATCAGCGGCCACATCTCCAGCCAGTCCTCTTGAGAGCTCACCGTCACCGGTTTCACCGCCAGCATTTGCTTGCAGGTCGGGATGTGGACAGCACGGGGCGCACTTTCGGTCTGACACTCTGCCGTTTTAAACTCATCGTGAGCCAGGCACAGCAGCTGGGTTTGTTGACTCTCCGTACGCGCCGGAGCATTTTCGACGGGACGCAGAGGGACTGTCGGTTCCGCCGCCTTCTGGACAGAAGACGGCTTCTTCCGCTTTGTTCGATATACCTGCCATACCAGCAGCCCACCTAAGGCCGCCCCCACAACGGTTGTTATGACGGTGGTTAAAGGCCCTCGAGGAGACATGTTGACTTTCCCTGATTTCTTACAGACTGAAGAGTTCAAGGCTAGGACAACAAAGAATCAGAGTTTTATTTAGTAAGCAGGTCTATTAGCAAACATCCACCAGTTTGTAATGTCTTACCTTCCCTTCTAGTTCTTGTTTACGTTCTCTCAGTTGACTGGGTGCTTCCCTGCAGAAAGAAAACAATGTCCTTTCACAAACTGCCCTTCACATTACAGCCTTACAAACAGACGGTCAAAATGTATCGCAAATTTATCGTAATTCCTAAGAGCAGCTTGGTCTGCAATAAGTGTTAGCTCATGAAATACCACATCATGGATTGAGGCTCTCTATGACTGCAATATGTGGTGACGAGTGTTTCTTTTAATGTCAGCATAAATCGTTTTAGAAGGTAAAGAGGTCAAATGATTATGATACTGCAACTAAATTACTCAATCACAAAAGAACTTTTTCACTAAATCTGTGTTTGAGATGGTTGCAACTGATTTTATAACTCCATAATTTATGTAGACCACCTTTTATCTGGTGTCTTTATGCTTTGAACTCAAAGCAAAAATTAAATTGACGATTTTGTTTTTATAAAACCACAAGTCATATCGTTATCGCAGAATTCACCAATTTTATCGCACCTAAATATGGCGCAGTCCTAGTCGTAACAAGCATCATCCTACATGCTGCCGCCATGAGCGGTGCCATTAAAAAACCAGATAACGATTCGTTTTTGAGCAGCTGGTGTATAAAAAGTACATTGAATGGAAGATTGCCAAACATGTTTTGTGTTATTTTATTACTTCAGCTGCACAGGATATCGATCAACTGCTGTTTTCAAGTGTACAGAAATAAACTGGACCAAATCAAATTCCTTACTTTTCCAGCCTGCTTGGAAAACCTAAGCGCTAGCAATGTATGAAAACATGTTTAATTTGATTATTTGGTGGGGTAGTCCAGTCCAGTAATGTGTTTTTTAAAGAAGGGTCTAATCTAATATGGACTAAAATATAAGCAAACAAAAAAAAGGTCCTGAAATAGCCCTTTGTAATGTAACAAATTAAATCAAGCCTTTGTCAATGGAAAAAAATATACATGCACAAATATTTTTTTCGCTGTTTAGATAAGATTTAAACATCTTAAATCCAAAACTCAATCGAATGTAGTCTAAATTTTCTGATAAAAAACGCCTGAAATTACACACCAAATATATAAAACATTATTTTGAAGCATAATTAGCAATGCTGAACATTTCATTATGTTAGTTAGACCATTCTAAGCCTTTAGAGTTTTAGTGGAGCTCATCAAAAGTCGTTCAGAGTGCCTAACTTCAGTCAGATAGTCCTTTACTCCAGTGCTGAATCGGATGCTAGCACCTAGAAAACAAGCAACTTTCTAGCATCTGCTCTAAGAGCTGCGCTGTCAACACGGTCTCATTGCTCTGTCTGAAGCGTGCACGTGTTGAATGCAAGACAAACTACAGTTTATTTTGATTGTTTACCGTTTTCCCTTCAAGTCAACATACCTTAACCTAGTTAGCATAACAGCTAACCAGTGAACTAGCTTCAACCTTAGCAGCTCGCTGCACTTTGCCTCACAGCTGCGGCGCAAACGTTGATTTACAACAGGCCAGCTGAGATAATCGACTGAGAACCTTACCTTTATGTTTCTAGCCAGCAGAACACCCCTTCCACATGCATGTAAAGTTGTTTGCTGCGCCGATCCATTTCTTCTGCGCTGCATTTATAACTGCGGTGCTGCAGCGGGGAGCAGCGCAGCAGCTACCGCCTCCTGCTGGATGGATGAATTACTAAACGAAACATCCGCTGCCAAGTCTGTTTCTTAGAGAAAGGCCAGCAGAGCCACTTTAAAATAATATTAACGTGTTATATCTTACAGCAAGCACTGATATTTTTATGCCTCGAGTATAAAACTAAGTAAAAAATTAACAGACTTTCATTAGAACCATTAAGATATTGCATAAAAAATAAAACGTGAACAGTCTCATTAGCTGTAACATATTTCAGCACTTTATCAGGGCAGGTTTTTAAAATGTATGGGAAATGATTAGGACCACTGGGGGAAAAAAGTCTAACTACAGAAGTGAGTCTTTTTTTTCCTCATAACGTCAATAACAAAAGCATTCAAAATGTTCACTTCAAAGGAGGCTATTACCCCTAATCATACAGCTAGCGAGTGTTGCTTTACAACAGGCCAGCTGAGATAATCGACTGAGAGCCTTACCTTCATGTTTCTAGCCAGCAAAACGTCCCTTCCACATGCAAATGGAGTGGTTTACATGAAAGCATATAGGTAAAAGTATCTGAAAATCTGTAGCAATGTTTATACAAAAATTAAACACCAGGCATCACCCTGAACATGGCGACAGAAATGTCAAAAAAAAAATAAAAATAAAAATTAGGAAACAGACTCCAGAAGAGCAAAATGGAAGAATCTGAACCAAAAAACAAAAACATAGTGGAAACTGAAAGTCACTGAACATATCCACGCTTTTCAAACTTTTATTTGTAAAAAAAAAAAAAAAAAAAATTGTATCCTGTGTCTCTACTCTGTTGATCATGTAGCAAAATGAAAAAGAAAAATTTGCAGAAATACTATTAACCAGGCACTGAATATGAATAAATCAGGAACACAGACTGCTTTTTCTTCTATCACCATAAATTTATTCAACCCCATTAGCTTCAGTTTTTCCCTCCAAAGAGCTGGAATAAAGAAATGAAATACTTACAAAATGGAAAAGTAGATCAGAGAATTGATCATATTCGGAGGTTTGATTAAAAAAAAGAGAGAGAGAGAGAGAGAGAGAGAGAGAAAGAAAATCAAATAGAGCAGATGGGGAAAAAAAATCTTCTTTTCCTCCCAGTGGGGGTTCTGCAGCCCATCAGAGCTAACAGTATGCTAATGGAAACCAGGCCAGATCAGCTACTGCAGCACCATGATTGACCAGCCCATATTAATCAAGCTCACAAATGATCTGGTTTAGTGCATGTGCAGAAAAAACATAATAAAACATAAAAATCAACTACATTTAAAAAAAATCCCCCAGGAGGAGGAGGTAAAACCAGATTGTTAAATAATAATATAAAACAAGATTGGTGCTACAAAAAAAAAAATACTAATTTGTCCTAAATCGTTAAAAATTAAGGACAAGTAAGAGACCATACAGGCACCACCACCATGGCCGAGTTCAAGCTGATTGTTGCTGCAAAGATACCCTATTTCACGGTGAGATATTGGGTTTTTTCCCCCATTCAGTTAGGCGATGCAACAAACAGCATCAAGATTTTTTGTTAAAAATTAGGAAGAAAAAAAAAGTACACTCAAAAAAGCAGCTATCCCTTCACAAAAAAATCTCTTTACATCACATTAAAAATTTGCACTGCTGTGAGCTCTGTGTACAGTATAGATTCTTTAGATATATATATATATATATATTTATGTATAATATACATGATCTTTTCTTGTGTACATGAACATTGTAACTATCCCGTGCCTTTGGCAAGATTACTTACAACTCTTCTGTTAGATTCCAAAGCTATTTCAAATATACTTGATGCATAAAAATAAAGATTTTGGCATTGTCTGGCTCTCGCCTTCTGATTGGGTGGCTTTTATGGAGGACTTCTCATGTGGAAGTTGAGTTCTCTCAGTGCTGCGTCCCTCGCCCGCCAGCAGAGGGCCTCGGTGAGCAAAGCTAGCTGGCAGAAGGGAGTTGCGCTCCACAGGGTAATGATAACCTTGAGCTTCACAACCACAAACAAAACAATACAGACAATACAAAGGAAATGCCTGAGGAGCCGTGAATGTCTTCACAACAACCTGTTTTGTTTTACTTTTTTTTTTTTTCCCCTTGATGCTGCATGGGGCTCGTTTTGCTTTTTCTCCCAGACCACCCGTGCAGTGGGTGTCCAATAGAACGCCAGCAGGAAGGGGCGGGGCGACTGTCGAGTCCGCCCCCAGCTACCTGGTGCTTTCTGATGGCACTGCGATCACAGCTGGATCTCAAAAGTCTTGTGCAGCTCGGTGGAGAACGGGTTTGTGGGGGACGGGGTGGTGCGCTGGTGCGGGCGGTTCTCTAGCGCTGCCCACTGGGCTTCGAACGCGTCTTCTTGCTGTGCCGGTGCAGGCTGGCCATACTGGGAGGACGAGGCCGCCCAGCCGTCTGCGCCATTGAAGGCGGCCCTGCCGTTCGGGGGCTGGATGTGGACCTCGGTGGGCGCCGGGGGTTTGATGTACGGGGAGACGTTATTGATGGCCTGAGCGTCACCAGTCTGTGGCATGGTGGCGACAGCCGGGATGGGAAACGGCTGCGGCTGGGTGGCGGAGCCGAACACGTTGGCCACCATCTGTGAGGGAGTTATGCCAAACACAGGAACGCTGGGCTGGGGGAACGGCAGACCGTTGGACACTGGGTAAGAGGCCGGCGCTGGGGGTTGGAAAGCGGGTTGGCGGGGGGGCACCATGGGGACAGGAGGGGGCAGGGAAGGCATAAAGGGAACTGTGGGGACGACGGGGACTGGAGCCATGGGGGTATGCACCGGGGCAGCGAATGGCTGTGGGGGAGGCGTGCCTCCCGCTGCCATTGGTTTAGACTGCGGCACACGGACTGATTTAGTGACTTCTTCCAACCAGCGGTCGGCTTCTGATGGCGTGCGTTTGTGGGCAGACATGGCCGGAGAGGCGGTGGGAGGAGCTACTATTGCTGGCGTCGCTGATGTCCAGTCTCCCCCTGATGTAAGAAAGAAAAACACACAAAAAAAAAAATCAATCTGTCATTGTTAAGACACAAAGATGATGCTAACAACATCAACAATACCCTGCATTAGAGCATTAGAGCAAAATTTTCCAAATTTTGTCACTGGATAACGTATTTTATTTAAAGAGGCAATATAATGTACACTCAAGTTAACAATATTTCCTTCAGTTGTTATAAAAATGCTTTATATATCAAATATGACTTAAAACAAATTTAACTTTGGAATTTAACACCATGAAATTGGACCTCTGCCTCTTTAAAAACTCCTGCTCATCATTTGCCTTAATCCATATTTACATGTTAGGTTTCCACCAAATAAAGTGCTTTCCATAAAGACCATGAAAAGTTTGGCTCTGGTTTTATCTGACCCGAACTCAGTCTTCTATAAACATATTCTGAAGGCACTTGGATGTTATTTTTAAGTAACTGAGCTGATAGAGAACAACATAGCTGGTTTTGATCCAAACTTCTTACCAGTTGGTGGCAATAATAATTCACCCTGCCGCTGTAAAACTCCAAAGAAAGAAAAAGACAACTGGTTGCACTGGAATTTATTTACGGGTATCAAATTAAAGGGCTCTGAATACAGACGAACGCCACATTTTCTAAAATATTTTTTCAATTTTTCAAAACCATGCACAATTTTCCAGCCATTTCACAATTATCCATGCGGTTTACCTATAATCCCCCAAACCTATTTATGTTTGAGGAAAATGCAAAAGAGTTCAAGAAGTGAAAGATGCTTGAAATGATTTTAGCGCAGAAGCTTCTTTTCTCACTAAATATCCTAATGTTGGTGTTTAAGCTGATGCTCTACATAACAATCCTATTCAGTCGCTGTGATTCCATCCAACTGTCATGCGAATATTGAGCAAACGTTTAAAATTTGGCAAAATGTTTTTTTATAGTCTTCCACCACCACCAGAGGACGGGAGCGTTCCATCCCTCCGATCCCAGCTTTTAGTGCCTCCAGGCGGTCATTCCAGGCTGACAGCCAGACCTCCCAGCTGGAGGTTTGGACTTGACAAAATGTAACGCCTGTTACTGGTTTTCACAGTTGTTGACTGCAAGACGTGTTTATGATGATTTTGTGTTTTCATGATGTAAAGCACTTTAAACTGCCCAGTTGCTGAAATGTGCTATAAAAATAAACTTTATCGATTTCGAAATTTTTCCAAGTTTCATGCCTCTGGTAAGGCACAGTCCAGCAGGTGAATGAGATGGTTCGCCATGTTAAGCGAGTGTTAAAAACCTTTTTGTGAAACTAAGAAACAGGACTCTTTTTTAAAATAAATTATTATTATTTTTTTTACAAACCAGGAGTGATGAAACATCCAGGATAGACGAGGACTTCACTCTCAGAGTGAACAGAAATCTCAAGACTCCCCTGCAGAGCTGCTTACCTGGGAGGGTTGGAGCGGCGGGCCCCGCCGGGTTTGCGGCCCAGGGGTTAGTCTCTCGCGTAGGCAGAGCGGGGTGCAGGACGGTGGGGTTGGAGGCGGCAGGAGCGGCAGTGGCAGCAATGGAGAAGGCAGGCATGGTGCCATTCACTAAAGCCAATAAGAGACAAAAGCTGATGCAAGCTCTGAAAGATGGAGGCGATCTTTCCTTAGACGTGCAAAGCTACCATGCTGTTAATAGGTAAGCTTGAGGTGTTAATTGCTTCTTTAACACAAGTGTTAGAAACTTCATAGCGAACAAACAGAGAGGCAGGCGTTAAAATATAAAGGTAGATGCCACATAGAGTTTAAAAGTGAGGAACAAATTAAATTTGTTTATGATCTGATATCAGAACAAAATGACTATATCGGACTAATAATTTGAACAAATCGCACTGAAAAGGGAGTGAGTGGCCAGAGTGAGTGTCACAGAGCAGATAGGAACAGGTTTTACCTGGCGCCACGGGGGACTGAGGAGAGGATGCCGGTTTGGGCATCGGAGCAGAAGAGAACGGGTCCTCAGGGGGCCCGCTGAACGCCGTGGCGATCTGAGTGCACAGCGAACTGATGCTGTCGTTTTCTCCTTCCACTTCAGGGACTGCAGGGACGAGGATGCAGAGTTCAAATACATGCACAGAATTCAGCCCATTTCAGCATTGTGCTTTTGTTTCAGATTGTTGATTTTTAAGGATATATCGGCTTATGGAAAACTGGAAAATACTGTTGTTTTTTTTCCTTTCTTAAATATAAAAGCAATCCATCAAAGGGTTTAATGTTGTGCAATGAATTTTGAAACCGGACCTATTATAGACTGATCAACTGTTTCCCTTTTCTTAAAAAAAAAAAAAAAAAAAAAAAGAAAATGCCGTTTTCTACCTTTTCTTCATGCCTCCCTGTAAATGACATCTAATAGTTGCTATGGAGACTTGGTGACCTCAATTTTTTACTTAACTAACATTTCCCCCACTGCGTGCATGATGGTAAAGATGAAATTTAATTATTGCCCTCACTGTGGTTAAGGTCAAATGCCCATTGTTGCAGGAATTCTCCTGACGCAGTCTGACCCATAGCTGCCTTACTTCAAGGGAATGTTTTTATGTCTTTCCCATTTTGAAGAGCTGCTACTAAAACCTCAGAGAAACCAGAAGTCTTACGCTACAAATTAAATTCCCAGCCACTAAGCAGCCAGTGTATTCCAGCCATGTCAGGACTTTCCAAGGTTTTAAAGTATCTTTGCTCCATAGCGAATCCTTTTACCCAACACTAGAGGGAAACAATGCACAGACTTTATAATACTCAGATTTCTTTCTGAAGGTTTTTCAGTAACGTGCTTTAAATCATCACCTGTGTTTTTAATAGGGAAGTCAGATTTGCGCTGCATGGTGGAGGGCAGCTCGTTCATGCGCAGCGATAGCTGTCGCTTGAAGGGGGACGTCTTCTGGCTGAGGGCCGGAAAGCCCCTGAAGGAGCCCTGGCGGGCAAGGGCCTCGGCTGGAGCGTGTCTGCGGGGTATCACCTGAGGCCCCAGAGCCGCTACGGAGAGAGGCGGAGAGGACGAGGGGGACGGGGAGCTTCCTGACTGGAGCACCGAGGAGTTTGTCACGTTGTTGGCAGAGTTCCCGACAATATTCAACTCTGTCTCTGCTGGTAAAGAGAAGGAGACAATGAGGTAATAACCCACTGAAGAGCTGAGAGGTTTACATGTGGTACAGCTAGGAGGCAAGTTTCTGGCAAGTTATTGGTTTCAAGAGACTGCTACTGAAACCAACTTTATGAATCCATCTATTTTCTATATCTGCTCAATCCCTGCTGAGGTGGGGAGCAACAAAAGCAGGAGAGAAAAGATGGATAAGAAAATAAAAAGAAAGACGACAAAGAAAGAGGAAAAAAGAAGAGACAAAAAGATCAAATGAAAGAGAAAAAAGTAGTGGCATAACGACAGAATGAAATAAAAAGAGAAAGGAATAGAAAGAAAAAGAAAGATACTGTAAAAACTACAAACACAGCTCTCACATCAACTACTTAGAGATTCATAAGTTCTGAAGTCTAACTCTCCATCCATTAAAGTACGCACCTTTCTTAGCATCCTGCAATTGTCTCATGACTTCTTCCCTCTCTGCAGCCTCCGTTGCTGTGGTAACACGAAATGAGCCTTCCCGAGTAAAAGTGGTTCTGTTGGCATCAAAGGTTGCCGTGACGCCGCACTCCTTCTCCCGCTTCTGTTTTCGCTCCAGACAAGCGGCAAACGCGCAGCCCACAGCGTGGCTGAGTCGCTCTCCCTGACAGGGACGACACAAAGGATGAAGATTCTCACCGCGGCGCCACAAAAAGCCAAAAACACGCGCCTTTTATTTCTGAAGGCCACAGCTCAAACTCGTCCTCCAGAGAAGAGGTTTGAGCAGGTCTTCCTATAAAGCACCGTGAGCACAGCGTCGGCGGTGACTGAGCTAGTTCTTACTGAGTCTTTAATGGCCATGAAACAGTGGCAGATCCAGCGTCGCGTGGTGCCGTCCCTGCAGATGTAAGAGAACGCCCTCTCAAAGTTCCTGTCAGGAGCGCAGAATGAAACCTTCTCTATCGTCTGATCCAGAATCAGGTCCTGCGGAAAGCAGTTTCCATCGTTAGCATTGTCAAAGCCGAGAGCTGGGAAACGGAACAATATTAAAACGTGAGCTCAGTTTTATTCATTTTTGGTCTTTGAATCAGTGTTTTCTCATCAATTACAGGAAACGATTTCTGAGTCCAAAACAAAATTCAAAAATAATTCTGATTTACTGTAACTCTATAAAGCATTTTTTATAAATTGCATATAGTTTATTTTTATCTTTTTATTCTTTCATTCACATTTTTCCCTCAAATATATAGTTTTATATCCAACTCGGACAGCTGACCCCAAAAACTGAGAATTTTTTTTTATGTCATTACCAGATATTTCCAGCAGATGTCAGTATGACCTCTCATTTGGTTCCATATGAACAAGTCATTAGTTCCACATAAAGTTGCACAGGGCACATAATGACAAAAAAGGGCATTTTGGAGGTCATCTGAGCTGTAGATTACTGTAGATTTTTTTTATTATAATTAATATATAAGGTCAGTATATTCAATATTTAGAGCTTAAACATGCACCTATAATGTTTTCACATTTTGCTACTTTACCACTTTCAAGGAAATTTTGTTCACACCTCGAGTTATATATTTCAAGACTTTATCTCTTGCAGTTTTGGTGATTATGGCTTACAGGTAAGGAAAACACAAAATTCAGTGTTTTCAGAAAATGTAAACATTACATAAGACCAACTAAGCTGACTATGCTAGTCTAAAATCTGGTTCTGTAACCTATTGATCCAGATTGAGTAATGACTCTATATAAGATGACCAACTTAAAAAATATTTAACTTCATCACAGCATTTAAATGTCAGACATTCCTATATTTTACCAAAGTTTTACATGACAAACCAAAACACAGAAGGATACAATTAATAGGGTTTTTTGAAAGTTTCACCAAATCAAATTTAAAACTTTTTAAGACCAATATCAATGAAATTTAACACCTGTATCTTGACAGAAATGTACAAAAGATAATAAATTGACAATAAACTTGCACGTACCCATGACAGATGTAAAAAAGCTAGCTAGCTAGCCATCAAGGGTATATTAGCAGCTAGTTAGTTACCAGTAACCTCAACCGCCTCCAGTCACAGAATGCAACGAATATGTCTCAAACTTCAGCCAGACAGAAAATGTCTCATGAGAAAAAAAAAAAACTACATCGAATATAAGAAATTAAATCGCCTCAACAAAATTTAATCCCTACGATCAAAGTATTTAAGCCCAACTACAACTTTTTAAAATGATTTTAATACAATTTAAGGCCTTAATTTTACATAAATGAATTTCAGACTAGATTTAAGTGAAATGATATATGGCCTTTAAGCATTTTGCAAAAATCTTTTGAAAAATGTGGATTTGTATTCAGTAAAATCCAGAAAAATGTTCCACAGCAATTACAGCTGCAGGGTCTTTGGAGGGTTTGTATATCAACGTTCTCAAATGTTTACAGACTCTTCATTATATGGAAGAAGAACATTGGTTAACAGAACATTGGTTGAAGTCTTGGCAGAGATTTGTGACTGGATTTAAGTGCAGAGTTTCCTCTCCAGGCTTCTCCTACAAGGTTTTCTATTGGCTTACCTTTGTTTTGTCATCAACAACACGAAGACCATCAGCCGACACCCACAACACAGCTCGCACTGCCTTCTTCCCAGCCTGCAAACACACACACACACACACACACACACACAAAGCAATGGGTTATAAAACAAGAGCTTCTCCGACATCCCACAGGATTACTTTTTTTTTTGTAACATTCCTCTGCACCTATTCATGAAAAATATTAGGACAAACACACACACACACACACACACACACACACAATCAGTGCACACCTGTGAATAAAAGAGATAGCAACTAGTAAAAAAGATCTGTGCCACGCAGGAGGAGATAAATTTGATCAAGAAGGGTTGGTGTGAGATTCTGTGGATTGATGCAGCAGGTAGTGACGACCCCATTGGTTAGAATAGCAACAATGAAAAGGGAAATATCCGCTGTTCCATTGCTGTTTCATAGAAGTAGGGCTGAAGGAAGAGAAGGCACGCCTGTTAATACAAAAAAACACAAACACATGGGTGACTTAAAGATGCCCCACCCCAGCCTAAACCACCCCACCTGCTCAGACGCATGCATCGTTG
Source organism: Poecilia mexicana (assembly GCF_051168715.1). NCBI lineage: Eukaryota > Metazoa > Chordata > Actinopteri > Cyprinodontiformes > Poeciliidae > Poecilia > Poecilia mexicana. The sequence goes on along the minus strand of NW_028263391.1, from coordinate 5,145,002 downwards.
TGTTTGTCCAGACTCACTAACCACCCCTCATCTCCCCCATGTGCCCATGTGCTTCTTCCAGCCATCAGGTGTGATCAAAGAGTGAAGTGCGAGAAAATGATAAAGCCAGTGAGAAGGAAAGGAGAAAAAAAAAACACTCGAGTCACAAAGCAATAACTTACTTTCACAAAGAATCCTTTGAAGAATTTCCTGTCCTGGAAGTGGATGTGGCAAAAAAAAAAAAAAAAAAAAAAGAGTGGAGGGTGGGTGAGAAGGTTGGAGGAGACGGGGTCGGGGGGAGAACAAGGCATGAAAATGTTACCTAAGTCGTCTAAGAATTGACTAGAGCCAACAGGATGGGGTTTGATTGGAAGCTTGTTTGGTTTGGTGAAGTTGAAGCTGGGATTATGAGTGAGGTGAGTGATGCTTTTATTCAGTTAGCGCCACATGAATTCACTTCAAAGTTATGGATGGATGGGGGGGGAAGAGGGACACTTTGTTGGAGTTAGTAGAACCGTGAAGGAAAATCCCGAAAAGAGTTAATGCTCACCGCAGAACCCTTCTGACAGCAGGAAGTGACACCACTTAGTACAGAAAACCCATATCCTGCTGGTGGTTTTTTTTTTAAAGCATATCATCACTTAAGAACTCAAATGTAACAACAGCGATAAAAATATTTCCATATTTATGTGTATTTAGTATGAGAGAAGACGTACTCTTTGGGTGAGAGCGGTTGCTTTAAAACACAGGTTTACTATTCTGAAAACAAAGACAACCTACATTTTAAACTGTCTTTAGCATTCTTATAATAGCGGTTAGCATAGCTGACGTTGGGGTTCAACGAAAAATTAACAGACCAATAAATCTGCCCCAATTTCCCTCATTTTGTGAGATCGGCGACCGGCTGACACATGTGAAACCGATAGGTGCCTCACTCTTGCCAACTTAGACACTTGGCTGCAACATTTAGCAACTTAACCAGAGAAAAAGAAAAATAACTGGTATCGGTCAAAACGGGTCAAGGTTTTTAAATGTCGGTGATCGGTCAAAAATCTGCAATCTATGTAACCCCTAATTGATGTTGTTAGAATTACAAAAACAGCTTTCTCTGTACGTTCCCTTGAGGATGTAGAGCCTGTCACATCACTGTGATTTCCAGAAGGCTGAATTTATAACAGATAGACACTAAACAGGATCAAACAGAGCGATTTGCCGTAATTATCTGCTGAAAGTCTTCTAGTCTGAATAACCCGCCGACATGTCACATAAATACAGTTTACAGTTAAATTGCTTCATACATTTTTGTGCTCACCTGATTTTATTTTTAAATGTCTTACTCAAAGTGCTAACTATAATGTAGATACAGCTTCCACACTGAAAAGACTCATTATTTTAAAAAGAATATAGTTACAGAATGCGCATTTTAAACTTAACGTAGCATATTGCATTAGAAATTTGGTACATTTAGCTTTACTAAATATACACAGAAATGTATGTGTTCCCTAAAGTTCTGGTTTCCAAAGTTGGGGTAAAGACCCCAATGGGGGTTATGAATCATCATCAATGGGGTCTTGAGGTTCCCCACAAATCTAAACGATTCTAAAACCGTATTTAAGCCAAAGATCTTACAACACAGACAAAAATAAAAACAAACATTATCAAATGATTCTGGTCAGAGCTCATCAAGCTGGAAAAACAACATATTCCTGTCAGCAGCCCATGTCTTCGTCCATCTCTACCTCTTAGTCTTTCAGGAAAGGATAACCTCAAGTCCCATTTTATTCTTTCTCTGATGTTCAGACGGAGATCCAATCTGTTCGCGGTTGCTCAGGAGACAGAAACAGACTGCTGCAGACGGAAGACTGACCTCTGGATCAAGTCTGTGACTGTTCGCTGAGTCAGGCGGTTCGGGTTCAAGCTGCAGCAACCACTTTAAGCAAGAAAAAAAACAAAAAAAAAAACACCCCAACCAGACCAGACCAGGTCTTAATCCCTTCTCTGCGTTCACACGCTTGCTGCGAGTTGTTCTCTGTCCCATAAACTCTGGAAAGGAGTGCCGTTCGGCTCCTGTTACACGGCCGCGGCGCAGGCGGCTCATGTTAACGCATGATTAAACATGTCAACCAGAAATGGACGTTCATTTGGTTACGAGTCGAGCTCTTTGTTAATGCATGTGGTGTTTCTGTGGGAGCCGCAAAGACGAGCAGTGATTGTATTAGTAGGATACGGTTAGGAGGAACAGAGTCTAGATTAAAGAGAAAGCTACAACTCGAGAAGGGGAGGAAGTTGGATCTGGAGGCAATTCGCTGCAATTTAAACCTGCTTGAAAAGGACAGAAAGTATAACACACGGAAAAAGGTCATTCAGCATTCATTAATTCATAATAAGCAAAAACATTTCCAAGCAGAAGAGTTAAGAGACTTTTAAAAAGGTCAAAATGAAGTCAACAATGCCTGAAAAAACGAGATGACCCAGACAGGAAAGCCACTTTGTAGATGTCAATGTACAAAACCACCTGGTGAGCAGGTGAGGGCCGTTTACAGATAAAGTGACACAAAGTTTTAGAAAGCTACGATTTCAAAACAGTAAAGATCTGTTATGCAACTGTTTGCAGAAAGTAAGGCAGTGTGGCCCCTCCCACACCTGCGGCTACACACTGTTGATCAGCTGGCTACACTTTTTAATAGTCTGCAAGAAAGAGAAATCCATCCAATACACATCAGTGATATGAATCACCATAACGTTTAAACAGAGCAGCCTAACACCAATGTCAAACTACAGTAGGTAACTCTGACAGGCACACAGAGGGTTGGCTACAGAAGCAGAGTAATTAAAAACTAATGTCAGGATGCTGTGGTGGTGCAGGGGTGAAGCACAACCCATGTATTAAGGCCTTAGTCCTCATGCCGGTGGTCGCAGGTTCAATTCCCGGCCTGGTGATATTTGCCGCATGTCATGCCCCTCTTTCCTGTCAAACTACTTTCAAATGAAGGCCACCAGAGCCAACAAAAACTCCCCCCACTAATGTCAGGCCTAGTTCACGTCTGGGAAAACATATGCATTTTATGCGTTTTGGTCTTTCATCCACACAAAAAAACAATTATTTATAAAACCTCTGATCAAAGTGAAGATTTGAGAAAACTCTAATTCCATTTGCATGTGTACATGGCAAAATGCAGATTTAGGCTCCCGAGAATTACATTCTGCAACAAATAATGCGCCAATATATCCACACACTTGCTGTGACACAATTCCCAATTGACAACATTTTGTGTTTTAATAACTTTATATCCTAAGACGATATTTAATATCCTAAGACGATATTTAACACTTATTTTGTTGGCAGCAGTAGAAATAATTGCGGCTTTGCAGTTTTGAATGTTTTCGCGAGAGGTTTTATGGAAGGTTGTTGTCCCGGATGGGGTCTAATGCTGAGTAGGAGAAATTCTCCCATTTAGAGTCGCAAACTGTCAGGACACGCAGAACCGCTGCACACCTGTTGTGCAAGATCTTTGTGAAACCATTTTACGCTTTACAACATTTTCCTTAAGCAGTAGAAAACAAACATACAAGACAGAGTGTTCCTGACCACAGGACATGTTTTAACATCGAAGCAGACGAGGACTCGGTTTTCACTCCTCTTCAAATTTAACGTTCAATTCAGAAACGGCGGACATCTTTTCAGCCTTACAAACCAACTTTTCAGTGAAAGCGCCCAGACCTCGATTTACCGACTGAGTGAATAGAAAGACTTTCGCTATGTCAGCATCTTCAAGGTGTACACCCAGCAGCACACAGAGACAAAAAGGAAGAAAAACAAAATCCATGTCACTGTGAGCTGAGTAACTCTGATAAAACTCACAGCCCCAGTCGGCAAACAAAAGGAAGTGATGTCATAATGACAGCACAAGAGGGCAGCTTGGAGGTTGATGGTGCCGCAGTGCAGCCACCACAACCTCCTCCTCCTCCTCCTCCTCCTCCTCCTTCCCTCTGAGTCACGGATCACAGAGCTGTGAGAAAACTCCTTATTACGCTCCTGAAGGCTGCTGACGACACCGCCGAGCTGACAGCTCCCTGGCCGACTCCTTCCAGCTCGGTTCAGTGTTCGGGCACATCCGCTCCAGCTTCGCCTTCTACTTATTCATGCGTGCTTCGGTTCACCGCTGCCGTTCTTCCTCACTGGAAGCGGTGAAGCTGCCAGAATGAAGGCGATCTTGCTGCTTCGCCTTGGCCTGCTTCGAGCTGCAAGTTTAGGACCGAGCACGGCTCACCCGCAGGTTTAGAAACCAGCTTCCTGTCCGACGTTAATGCTTATTCAGAGGAAACGGAGCGACTGTTTGTCGCCTGGCAACGGTCGGTTTATTAAAGACTTAGTGAAGACGAAGAAGGCTTTACTAATTGTATTTGTTCAAGGCTGGCCTTGGTCTGTCAGCCGTGCTTTAACAATGCCGACGGAGAGAGGATGACCCATCTGAGAGAGATTTAAAAATATCTTTGTGAGGTTAAGAGCAAAATGACCCGCTTTAACTCTTACAAATTTTCTTTCTGTAATCAGGCTGGGTAAAAACACAACTTCGTTTTTTGGGGTTTATGCTTAACTTTAAGCATCTACTCAGATCGGACCACAAAAGGAATAAAAATTAATAAATAAATAAATAAATAAAACTGATCCATTATAATTTTGATGAGCGAACAAACGGGCTCATCAGATTCAAGTCTGGAGTTTCGCAGGTTCATTCCTAAACATTAATAGTACTTCCTGTCAGCAATAACATGCTGGTAAAATCAAATGACTACTGTAAACCTACATTTGTTGGAGGTATGTATGGATAATTTTAGGCATGGTTGTAATTAATGACTGGTCATTGTATACTTATAATAAAATGCCCAAAAAAGTTGGTGAAATATAAACTAGTCTTGTAATAAAAAAAGAAAAAGCAAAAGAGAAATTCTGCAGCTCTTAGTAGTGTGTTTATTTGTACCAATGACCAGCACCAAGGAGATGCACAGGATGTGAGCAAACATAGTGGGCAAGGAGAAAATATCTCACACACCAATGAAAATGGAGAAGTTGCTGTTCCATAAATAATGTTAAGGGTAAAAGAAACCTCTTCTTCTTCTAAAAAAAGAAAAAGACTGCAAACAATTAATCAATGTAATAAAATAACTTCCAAGCAAAGATAATTATAGTTTTCCTGTGGTGCTCCACCGAGCGCCCCGACTATTGTAACTCACAGACTTATGATCATATTTGAGTTACAATTATATTCTATGTCATTATTTAAACTCATATTCTGGTGACGTTATGTTGGGGTTTTTTTTGTAAATAATAAAAACCACCAAGTTATGTAGTGGGGGTTGAGAACATTTTACGGAATATTCAGCCTCATATTTGAGTTAAAACTGATATTTTAATGTGATTATGTAAACTCACTAAATGCTCACATTATCTGTATTATTTGTAAAAACAAAAATAAAAGAAACCAACAATAACAACAAAAAAAAACTCATCAAATTATTTAGCAAGGCTTTGGAATATTTAAGGGGCTTTAGCCCCCCTAAAATAGATCTAGTGGCGCCACCGATGTCGAGTTTGAGGCGCCGACTAAAAGGGAGAACTTTAGTTTAAGGAGAATGGTGCTTAATTATTAATAAAGGTCGCTTTTACATGCATATTTAACTAGCATGTATTTAATTTGAATAGACTAAGAATGTTTGGCGTTTGACAGTTTGCTGAATGAACAAGGTCTTCAGCGTAATTACACTAGCAAATGAGTCAAGGATCAAGTAAGTCTTCAGCAGTTTGAGTAGAAAATGCAGCAGGACTCAAAGGCTCTTCATGCAGCTGCAGGATAAATGAAGTCTGTACCGATGGAGAGCAAACTGGATGACAGGTATACATTATCTGAAGTGAGCTCAATCTAGAACCAAAACTTTGACGGCACATGCGGCGAACAATTTTTCCCAGCCGGCGCTTAAACTCAGACGCAATCCGTTAATGCGTCTAGGTGGGACCCGATGGCGCAGACGGGAGACGGAGAGCTCCGCCAAACCTGCCGACTCAGGTTTGGCCCTGACTTCAGAGAATCGGCCTCATCCTCCGGCTGGGAGTTTACGACCTGGGTGGAGCTCTGGCAAACAACTGACGACATGCGAAAGAAATTGCTTCCCTCTTCCCCCTCCTCTGTGGAATTTGTTCCCTTTTTTTGCGCAACTCTGCCGGATCCTACGGGAGCAGGAAGTACACGCCGACCTCGCTGCTCCGGCTGAGACCGAGTGTATCGAGAGGACGAGGGGAGGAGGAGGAGTGCTTAAGGGTGGAGAAACTGATTCAACCTCTTAAGAATAGGGGAAAACACGCTGATAGGTGAGAGAGAGAGAGACAGAGAGACAGAGAGAGAGAGAGAGAGAGAGAGAGAAAGAGAGAGAGAGAGAGAGCTGCCATAAAAGGTGAAATAGTTTGAGGAGAGTAGAAGAGAGAAGGTGGAATATCTGGTGTTTAGTAGCCACATTCCTGGAGGTACAGAGAGGTCGTGTTGTAATACCTACCGTCTTAAGCCGCTTCACCGCGTCTTCGCAGATGTGCATGCCTCTCGATTCCTCCACTTCCACATGCCCCAAGTACTGCAGAAAGAGATGGAAAGAGGCTCAGTCTGACTGCAACAACCTTTTCTATTAGTGACGAACACTCATTTTTATATTCATAACATTATATTGATTGCTCCTTCACTTGATCTCTAATTTATTACATTTAGAAATTGATGAACCTCTAAAGTTTCTTGAGAAAAGTGAATGAAGTGATGCACCAGTCAACTGACTTTTGAGGCCAGTTTTCCCACCTGATTGTCCGGTAGACTCCTTACAATTGAGGACCACAATCAACAACATTTGTAACATTTTCAGCTGCTGTGGTTTGCGTTCACAGCGCATTGCGTCAAACGAACCAAACTAATTGAAAAAAGCGTTTCCCTCTCCGCCTGTGGTGGCGCTTCACCAGGAACTACTGAAGGAAACAAAACAAAACTAATATCAACTTCCTTCATCATGAAATGTAAACAAAAATGGAGTTTTGTCAGTTTTTAGCAGCTGCAGCATTTCTCTTTGTCTTAGGTTAAAGACCAGTTAGCGCTAGACTTAGTGTTTCCCCCTCCCTCGATTTTTTTTCAATTGTGGGTTCACAACTCCCCAAACTTTCCAGGCAAACGGACTGGAGTCCGATCGAAGCGGACTACACAGGACTGGTGTGAATGTTTTGGCAGGTCAGATTTCGCTTCAAGAAAATGAAGGTTTGTAAAAGCAGAATTGAAAAATTGAAAACATAAGTAATTGAGAGCAATCAATTACTTATGTTTTTAGATTATTGGAGGAAACGGCCTTTATAAATGGATTTACTACTGTTCTAAAAATGTATAAAAAGAAACAGACTTGACGATTACAACTGTCTTTAGCAATAACCAGTTAGTCTGTATTGCATTGCCAAACAGCAGACTCAGGTGTATTTCCTAGAAAACTTAATACCATAAGTCTGACATCAGAGGGGCAGTAAGACAAAACTAGATTGTGAAATATTAGACTGTTTTGTTGATGTGTTAATGCAGAATGACTGAGGCTTGGTCTATTAGTCATTCTATGCTCTCGCTCAGATGCACTGATGCCATCATTTTCAGTTTTTTTTCTTTCAGGTTCACAAACTAGTATACATAAGGGAGGCAGTAAGTGGTAAAAATATGATTATTTCAGAAATCTTATTTGGGTTAAATGTTCCCCAAGACAATGAAATTTCCAAATAATCGGTGTTTAGATATGTTCAAATTAGGGATGCAAGCTATCGATTAAGGAGTTAAACTAAAGCTGATTGATCTTATTGATCTACTATAACGATTAATTGATAAGCAGGCATTTTTACTCTTGCATCAAGTGGGCCAATCTTTTCATAACAGAAAGTTCTAAAGCTTTCATGATAAGTTCTATAAAATACAAAACATTATTTTGTGTTTGCTGTGTTAAATACTGACTGAATAAACAAAAATTGTTGTTTTCTCACATTATTAACCTTAACCATATTTATAAAACATAATAAAACGGGAACGAAATCAACTGGCTTATTGACTTATTGGCATCTTGTCTTTGTTGATCGTGTTATAATTTTTCTGTTATCCTTTCCATTTCTGTCATCACACCATCCTCGCATTCACACTCATTTTTCGATGAGAAGTTGATGTTGCTTCGTCATGCGGCTCAGTTGAATGAGCGCTATTAAGTTGAAACTAAATTTAAGGAACTAATCGAGTGTTTACACTTCAAAACAGAACCACATAAAGAGCATTTTGCATCCCACACCGGACTCTGTTTGGACCGTTTCCCTTTCCTGTTCTGGTACGCCTCCGCCATCTTTGTCTCTCTATTAACTGGCTCTGCATAAGGATGACCGGGGTTGCCCTCTGCTGGGTGGTGTCCAAACTACAACACTAAAAGAAAGTCTAAGCGAATGTTCGTAGCCTATTTTAATCTAATAAACTATCAATTAATGCTGAATTATAAGTCAATTAATTGACTGCATTCCTACTTCAAATTTTCAGACCAAGTCCACAATTTTCCTCATAACTGCAGTCTTAATCATTTTTGATCTTGACTAGATAGAACATTGTACCTTCCAAAATTGTTTCCATTGTACCAAAAACGGTCTCAAGTATTTTTCTTAATATAGGGATTGAGTTTTAAACTTTTTAAACTTAAACAGTTGTGTTCACTTATGTTTATTGTTGATTGGCTAGTTGACCAAACTGAAAAATCAGAGACCGATTTCTCAGATCACCTCTCACAACCAGCTATATGCAAAGGGGAGTGAAAATCTATTGCAACAAACTTTTCTTTTCTTTTCTTTTTTTGTAATTCTGGACTGTGTGACCACAGAAGCTCATTATAAAACCACAAGAGTAATGCTTGCAAACCTTTCCAAAGGATTTTGGTCATCCTATAATCCTTCAGGCATGATACTGCAAGTCATAAAGCTATATTTCACTCCCAGACTCAAGATACCCAAGAGGGTTGCTTCAAATATAATAAACCCATCTCTAGTGACACTAAAGCTTTCACACGAGCTGAGTTTTACACAGAACTGAAAGTAACAGTATTTGTACATTCGCACACTCTAAAAAGTAAAAGGCCCTTGCAATTGCATACATTGGAGACAAGAGTGCAAAAACAACGCCATGAGATGAAGACAAAGCAGGAGAGCCTTTGTGTTTCTGTCAACAGTACATATATGCATCCATAAATCTGGGTTAAAGTGCAACTGAACACAGAACAAATATTGCCTCTAGCCTGAATATCTCTCCTCCTCTCTCTCTCCTTCCTCCTGGACTCCAAACAGCATCATTATGTATCTCTCCACTCACAACCCTGACCTCTTCAGAAGCTATTGTACATGCTGGGCCAGAGAGGAAGTCCTTACCCTTTCCTTACACACGCACAAAAACACACACACACACACACACACACACACACACACACACACACACACACACACACACACACACACACACACATGCATATGCACACACACACACACACACACACACACACGCACACACACACACACACACATATGCACACAAAGCAAGTGTCGCTGCCCCATGCCTGTCACCCCACCCTGTGGCTCTGCTATTTTAAGAATGTGACGTAACAGCTCTGAGTCAGCCTGTCAAGCGTATTAGAACACGTGTGTGCGTTTATACATGCATCGGATCTACGCGGATGCAGACTACAAACGTAGGATGTTGGGACAATGGTGATGCGAGGAGGCAGCCGTGGGTAGCCGGGACCATGAAAGCAGCGGTAGAGTCTCCAAACAGGGATCAGCCGGGAGACGAGGGAGGAGCGGATATGAGGAAACACAGAGACGGCTTAAGGAGTCGCAGTAAATACTGAACCGTATCTTGGGGTTAGGCCTGTCACGATAACAAATTTTGCTGACCAATTATTTGTCTAAAAAATTATTGCGATAAACGATAATATTGTTTCAAAACCTTTTGACACTGACTTAATGGAAATGACTAATAATGCATGCAATTTCCTGCCATATATAGATACCCTTTATTTTCAAAAGAACACATAACACTGGAACTGATAAACTAAATAAACAAAACAACCAAAACAAAAATAAAATGTCTCAGTCTCCATTAACAAAAAACGTACTTGAATAAAAACTAAACAACATAAAGCCAAAGTAGAAATAAATACTGCATTCAACCAAAAGAGTGCAGATTATGAAGTCTGTATACTATAATGCCCTTCAGTAATCACTAGATTTAAATAGAGAAGATGGGCATATCCGACTACCTAATGCAATAGTTCACACTACACGATTTTTTTGCCCCCATTTTCCCCTTATGACAATCTTAGATCGTTGGCCGATCTGACTGATCATCCTGCAGTGTATGGTGTGTTACGGTGGATCGTCGTGGCCGCTCCTATCTAAATCAGGGGTTTTCCCCGACTGGGAGCTTAACGCAGCCTGTTGAACGTGACAGGCAGCCAATCAGAAAGCGTGGATTCTCCTCCGAGCTTTCTGAAGGGAAATTACGGAGGGAATCCCAAACAGCTGACACGGCGCAACACGAAGTCCAGCGGACATCGGAAATGATATGTGGAAACAACATTAATATTTATTCAACTTTTCGTGCAAAGAATATAGAGATTAAAAGGGGAGGAGTTGGAGCCAAATTGCTACCGCAGTTGATAAACCCGGTAAGTTTTCAGCTGTTCTTCGTTAACGTGACATAAATAGGTTACAATGATTTTCATTCAGTCAGGACTTTACGCTGACTCTAGCCACATGCATTGCAGGTAAATTCTAGTAAAGCATTGATTAATGCCTGATTTTAAAATTAGTTAACTGGACTTGTAGCTGGACACCACACGGCACGACGAACCCGATCGAACCGTTATACCTAGGATTTCTGTCGGCTAATGTGTGGTCGCTCAGGTTTTGAAAATGGGCCGACAGTCGGCCGACAACTCGTGTAGTGTGAGCTGGACATTACACTAAGGAAATGAGGAAGGGAGGGTCAGTGGAGAGCACCGGAGTTTAGCCTTTTTTCATTCAGTGTCATCAACAGAAAGAAAAAAAGGCAGGAAGAGACGATAAAGCCGATAATTAAAACGAGGTCGATAGGTTTAATTTATCGTGCAATTAATTGATTTATTGTTTATCGTGACAGGCCTACTTGGGGTTTTTAAAAATATTAAATGGCGTAAGCAGAATTTTCTCGGGCTTTCTTCAGATTTCACCAACTCAGATTTAAAGGGGCAGCATTATGCGTTTTCCAGCCACAGTTACTTGATTTAGCACAATCAAGTAAATATGTTATCTTCACTTGTTATAAAAATGCTGTATTCATCAAATATAACTAAAAACACATTTTGACTTCCTAATTTAAAGCCTTGAAATTAGGTCTCTGCCTCTTTAAGAAGCTCCAGCTCTTTCTGACACTCCGCTTTTAGGAAATCATTACAGCACGGCTCCTCTTCTAACTCTTTAACACTGTTTTTAACAGTGTTGCACTCGTAGATGAGCTCAGCAAATGCATGGTTCCATCAAGTGTTTGCTAATTGCTGCTGGCTAGTCTGAAGGGGTGGGGGGGAGGCTGCTTTGTGAGGCGGAAGCTTGGAAATTGCAACTTTGAGGAACTTTGTTCTTGAAGGCGGCACTAGGTCCACCCAGGCGCTTTGCACAGCTGAATGGTTGCCATGGAGATGCCTGACAGAATCAAAGCAACATTCCAGGTATGTTTTAGATGAGGAAATAACATTATAGCAGGATGTAAAGCTCAAAAAAGTTTAATTTACATAATTCTGCACTTTTAAGACTTTTTTAAGACCATAATCTTCTGTCGTGGCAGAAATTCACAAAAGATAACAAATTGGCAATATATTTGCACTTTCCCATGATGGATGTAAAAAAGCTAGCAAGCTAGTGAGGGTACTTTACTAGCTAGTTACTGGTAGCCTCAACTGTCGCGAGTCTCAGAATGTAATGAAGCAGAAAAGCCCCAAGGAGAAACAAAAATTGAGACTAAATGGAATTTAAAGACCTGTGATTAATGTCTTTAAGTCCAACATGCATTTTATCAAGTGAATTTGAGACATGCTTGAATTTAAGACTTTTTAAGGATGTGTGGACACTCTGGTTTTACATGTTTCACAGAACGCTGCTGCAAATTACTCTGCCAATTTGATTTTACCATGATTCCACCGACACCTTAAAAAGGACCATAAAGAATGGAGCACAGTGCCTTATAGAAGTATTCGTACTTTATTTTGTTAAAATCACCAGCTTTAACACCAATTTCAGGGGTTTTATGAAACAGACCGACTTGAAAGAAGTTCAAATTTATTAAGAATAAAGGTAAACATACTTTTAACCATTTTACTAATACAGTTCTTAAAAAAGTGGAATGAATTTGTCTCCGTAATTTTTTACCCCTAAATAAAATTACATGCAGGCGTCCATCCTCTCCTGCTCTCGGTGTGCTACACGACACTGCAGTCGGTGATAATCTCACAGCAACAACTTACACACAACTCGCCTCGTTCTGAGGCACCTAGAGAGGGAGTCTGGAAACAGGAAGGGGAGGAGGGTCACAGAGGAGCAGCATGGTAGGTTGCATTGTCCCATAATGAGAGGAAGAGCAGAGGAAAGGAAACGTTCTTATTTAATCTTTTCTATTTATGTAAGCGTCTCAACTAAACCAGAAAATGTTATCACTGCACTGTGTAATGTCTGTTCAAGACTGTTAACAACTGAAAACGATGCACAAATTAAACAAGGATTGGGTGTTGAGATGCGTTCTACGACTTGTGATGATGTTGCAATTATTTTTTGTTTTCTGTTGGATTTAAAAATATAACCTTTATCAAAGGATCTGCAAACATTTTCTGTGTTCAACCAAGTAAAACTGCAAACATCGGCCTGGAGAAGTGCCACTGGTGCATCACCAATTGCTCATAAATAAATCCTGCTTCAAGTACTTTGTGGGAAACAGTGATTACTTGATTTTAAAGCTGAAAATATACCTGGAATTCTGTGGCTGCTGAAGCTGGATTTAATTACCACGATTTTGCTGAACCTCAAAAAAAAAAAAAAAAAAAAAAAGGAACCGACTCAGCATGTCTGTTTTAAACAATCTAAATGCAAATTTGCAGTTACACAAATCTCTACATTGTCTTACTGTAACCCTAGTGCCTTAGATTTCATCATTAATTCAACCCTGTTGTAAATTAGGGAGATTTCCATCAAATAAAGAACTACAAAGTCAGTTATGTGAAAAAAAAACAAAAAAACTTCCCTCTCACTAAACCCAGGTCTTCAGTTCTCCCTTTTCTTGGAATGAGGTGACCATTTGGCCCCATGTGATGAGAGGAAGCGTACCGTTGCACTTCTGTTTGCAAAAGTGGAAGACTGTGTTTCCAAAATAAGTCCAACTCTCCACTTCATCAATTGCAGGAGAGCAGGTCAGAGTGCTGCTACATGGACAAGCCCCTTTTTCGCACAGACCAGCCATCTGCTATTGGCAATGTTGATCAACTGTAACTTTTCATGTCATAGTGTACCTTTATTCAAGTTATGGTGGAAAGCTGTCGAGATCAGGAAGCGTTGTGTTTATCTTTAACGGAACTGTAACCTAGATTAAAGTTGCGTTCTCATCCTCTGAGAGCTTTTGATTAATTGCAGCGGAGTTCGACGCCAAGGAGAAGTTCTGAGCTTCGGTTGTTTTGCAGTTTAAGGTCAGCGCCGCGTCCAGTCAAGTAGTGTTTGTAAAATGAGTGATTTCAGGTGCGTTTGTATCCCGGCTACAAAACGGGGGAGAGTAATGGGGGAAGGAGGAGAGTCACCTTGACTGCGAAGCTGCATCTGCCACTGCGGACCGCCTCCTCGTCCGTCTGCCACTGGTGCGGCCGGCTCGACTCCGGCACGTAGATGTCTTTCTTGCGCCGGAAGCTCTGCCGTAGCTTATTCATCGCGGAGCTCCCTGCGAAGGGCAGAAGGGGAGTTCATTTAAGGAATATACCACCATCTTGGAAGGAAAATAATAATAATAATAATCCCTTCACAACTCTGAAGGTGAAACACACGATGGATACTAGCAAATGCCAGTATCACAATCTACCAATTTGTTTCATCAACCTGCCAAAATTATCCGTTCTGCCTTTCCTGTGTTTCAAAGTCTCTTAATGGGAGAAAAAATGCAAATACATTTGATTTGACTACGTTGAATAATGTAACACTTGCCCCTCCCCCACATGTTACCACTTATTGCTGGTCATGTGGGCAAAAGAAACCGCCAACACTTTGTTTGTTCTATGAGCAAGATATTAATAAGAAATTCTAATCGATTATTTTCCAATTAATAAATATTATTTAATACAATTATATAAAAATAAAATAAAAATAAATATTTACAAAATTTGGGTTATGCATTTATTTCTGATTTTTCCTCTTGTAAACCATGTTTGAGTGTCTGAAAAAGTGTTGTAAAAATCTAATGTATTATTATCATTATTATTATTATAGATGCAAATCTTTCAGTGGCTAGCTTTTTAGGATCACAATTCGATTCAGAAACCAATTTTTCTATTAAAAGCTGCCTAGAGATTTTGTTTAAATTATGTGAGTGACGCGAAAAAGTCTATAAACAAACAGAAAACATTTATTTATAATAATTCAATAAGGTTCCATATTCTGTCAAATTTCATCTGTTTATACTGAAACAAAAGCAGGTTTGTGCATAAAATTCTATAAAATACCAGACACATGTGAAATACATGACAAGTTCCAGGAATATTTATATAATAAGATTAAATGAATAGTTATATGCCATGTTTTAGGTAGTATAAAACATATTCGTTTAACACAATTAAAAAAATTATTGAACACAGCCTTTGATTCTGACTTGAAAATAAAAAATCTATCTTTTCATAGCAAATAGCCTTTTAGTAAATAGTTCTTTTCTCTAACAAGAAAAGAACAAAAATATTTCAGGTTCAAACTCAGTATTTTAGATACTGAATTTCAGTTCTTATCAAATAGGAGAAAAAAATATATTTTCAAAGTCATGTTTTTATTTACTGAGAGATGTCCCAACAGAAAGCAGAGTGTTAAAAATAATCTCTGACTACCGAACTAATCGAGAAAAAAATGACGAGAAATCAGACAACTAAAATAAACCATGCATCAGCTGCAGCCCTGTTTACTCATTGCTTCATCAGACACAGATATGACTCAAGAAGTTTTAAAAAATAGTTAAAATATATATATATATATATATATATATATAGGTCAACAAATTTATTTGGAAGACAATACACCTACAAAGAAGAACAAACCACATTTACTACTTAAACACATAACAGTTTGTGAACTTGCATCCTGGTTTCACTTTGACCTTTGTTGGCTCTCCTGCTCAACAATGGAATGTAAAATAAGAAAACTTAAATGCATCCTTAATTTTGTTCTACCTCATAATTACATGAATAAATAAATAAAATAAGGAATGTTCTCTGAAAATAAGATATTCAATGAGATTCAAACAATGAAATGAATGGAAAAAAAACCCCCAGCACATTTAATTAAAGTGACAGTACTGCCATGTGGACTCCTTCTCTTCTTTGAGTGTGGATTAAGATGCACAAGAAAAGCAGAGGCCCAATTAAAAGTTGCTGATCCAAATTAGAAGTGAGAGGTCCGTCCATCAAGCCTGGCTCAAATCTCCCAGATCAACAAGAAAACTGGGGGGACCAAAAGTCACTCGGCCGTGAAATCCCCCTTCCAACACATGAGTACAGCAAACTGCTGGACTAACGAGTTGTACCCGCTGACTTCTGAACTGATGAGGATCTGTCGGGATTTACAGTCTGTAATCCAGGAGAGCCGACCCCACGAACACACACCTGCACACGCACACACTCTGGCTGACTGCTTGCATAATGAAACGTGTCCTGCAGTGACTGGGAGCAGACAGTGAGCTTCAGGTTGAGGTTTTCTTCTTATCTGTCCATGTCAGGCTGCAGTTCTGCAGGCAGGACACAAACAAAGCTTTCCGGGTTCGATCGCGCCAAAGCACACCTCAACGCCACAAAACCTCTTGTTGTGTCAGGAAGAGAGCAGAGTCGGAGTTGCTCTGTAAGTGTGAGTCACACGCGTGATTCACGCACAACTTGAGTCAAAATGCAACGCAGTTAATTTATTTGAAGTGTGTAATCTAAGATTTTGTGATACCACCCAGAAGGCAATGAGAGGGGAGGGAAAAAAATAACTATTAACTGCTATGAGTTCAAGTAGTAAGTGTACTCCTGAAGCGCTCCTAATTTTATAAAAGCATATAAAAGTTTATTTTTCTTCTTTAAAAACAGTAAAAAAAAATTAACTATGAGGTTCCTCAAGGCTTCCTTCTTGGACCACTTGGAAGCCAAACAATGCAGCCGATAGATAAGGGACGAGGTTGTGGAGAAGTTAAAAGCACTGTCTGGATATTTAAAAAAAAAACAACAACAAAAAAACGCAATTTCAAACATCTCACAGAGCGCTGTTCAATCCGTCATCACAAAGGGGAGAGAATTTGGCACAACTGCAACCGGCCAAAATATGGCCAACCGTCTAAAACTACACACAAGGAAACCTATGGTAACTAGAGGAACGGCAAAAATTCATATATTTGCCTATTAGCAGTTCATTCCACAATTTTGGCCTTTAGAAAGAAGTCATGAGAGGCCATTTTAGAAAAAAATAAAATAAAAGAGAAATGGTGTGAAATGTGGTGTCAGTAGCTTCACAGAGTGGGGAAGCTTTTCTTCTGAAAGGACAGAGAAGTTGACTTAGGGCAGCTAAATATAAATGCACAAATACAGAGGTCAACTATGTATTCCAATTATTTCACCACAGTATGTGTCCTTTGTGTTGGTATAACAAACAAAATCCCCCCAAGACACATAAAAATTTGTAGCGGCAATATGACAAAAGTGAAAATGTTCTAAGCATGAACCCGAAAATAAGCCAGGAAAATGGACACCAAAGCAGGTGTTTAGAAGAAAAAATGGAGTGAAAGTACAGCTCTAAGTGTCATACAAGCACTTAAGCTCCAATGAGCATATTGGAAAAGTGGTAGCCTGCAGACGGGAGCAGCGTCTGAAAACAAGACGACACGCAAGGGGGATAAATATTGCTCCATGGCTCACTCCTGCTCTCCTCTATTAAACTCATTTATTTAGGTCATATCATGTTTGGGCTCACTGCAGTGCCTGTGACAGACTGCACGATTCCACGCTGCGGACTGAAGGAAAACAGATCCGTCTGCGTCGAGTCTCTGGCTCAACAAAATTAGCGCATCTGTTACCATGAAGACACGAAAATACTCGGAGTCATCTGAAAACCAAATGAAATATCACGCAGAGCAAGCTCTGGGAAATATATTCTGACTGATTATTGTTTTGACTCGGTTATAAAGATACAAAACTTGGGTTAACTATAAGCAGTGGCCTCAATGCTAAACCATCAATATCTCCCTAATCGACTGTTCAGTAATTGGCAGGTGAAATATCGAATTTATATACATATCGATATGTGATTTTTATCATCCTTGTATCAATTAAAAATATCAAAATGAAGTACTTCCAGCGTACAATGAATCAACCAGCAGTATGTACTTTGAAACATTTTCTTTGACATCCGGTAATGATCAAATAAAGCTTAGGAATATATGCTTTGACGCATACATATTTTCTTGTAAATCTTTCATTTTCTGATGGATTAAAAATTAATGTCTCTTTCAAAGAATACAGGAATCCCAGTCCGATATCTGTCAAAAAGCGAGTGTTATATGGGTCTGCGTCTAAAATCTCTGATACAAGCATGTAGAAGCATTCCGCTCCAGGATGTAGTCCAGGCCAGGTTTTCCGTCCAGCAGAGCTTGTATCCCACATGCTGACCCATTGGTTAATAATAAATGGGTCAGTTGTTCTCATACTTATTGTTGATCATTTTCCTCTGTTAGAGTAATCTCACTTGATCAAGCCTTTTCTAACATTCCACATTACAAAATAAGTAATAAAAATATGCATGATTCTTGCCGAGATCGTATCGGTTCAATATCGGTATCAGCCAATATTAATACAAATACAATACAAAAGAGAAATCAAGCAGACAGACAAAGAAAGACTAAAACACACGGGGGGAAACATATTTGCTTATTAATTTCCCAGAATTGTGATGTGGTAAAATAGAACTACTGACATAACTCATCTTCCAGATTCCTTTGCACCTTCCTGCCAGTTTCCATCCCACGTACACACGTACACATACACACACACACACACACACACACACACACACACACACACACACACACACACACACACACACACACACACACACACACACACCTAAGGATCCTGTCTGCAAAAGAGATAACAAAAGATAGAGAGGGAATCCGGGTGAAAACAGTCTGTTTGTTCATGTGCGTGGGAAAAGACAGCATTCTTTTGCAAAGTATGGATCTGTGAAGAACGCTGGTGCTTGACCTAGCCTAGCCTATGCAAATAAGAAACTAGAACTTAACGTGCGTTTGCATACACCTTGGGATGTCGGAATGCTACGTGTCTGGAAAGGGCAAAATCCGACTCCGGCTGCAGAGTTTTATGACTCGCTACTCTTAATCCAACTCGACGATCCTACTGTTCCATGAAAGAGGTCAAGAGGGTAAGGGCACAAAGTGAGCACTGAGCCGTAAAGGATCCACATTCGCCAGCGATCTGAGCCAGAAGTTTCTGACACACAGCGAGGAGCCAAACACAACAAAGGGCTTCAATTCAAGCCTCTGATAATGAACCTTTCATACCTCACTAGTGCTCAATGTTTTACACACAAACGCAGCTCAAGAGTGAATCCTGTGCTTGATAATTATAAACTTGAAAGGTATTTAAAGCCTATATTTAAATGTTGAGAGTCAGCATTTCTTCTTCCAGTGAGCCAAGCTAATTATTTTTTTTATGTTGGAGCTCAGAACTTTCCTTGGTTTTTCTAAAAATAATTTTTTTTTTTTTTTAGATTTTTCTCAAATTTTATGAGTATTTTTGGCGGAAATGCACTTCTTTTTTCCCCTCTCCCCGATCTACAACGGCCCTATGGTGTTGACTTTCTATTGAGTGATTCTTTTTCTTCACTTGGAAAAAAACATGAGCTTTTTAGAGGATGTAACCATAATAACACAGTATATAAAAAACACAGGGTAGGGGAAAAATTCAAAAGATGTAAAAAAAAAAAAAAAAAAAAATCTGTTCTGCAATAATTACAAAATTAGTTAAATAGCTGTGCATTACTTTTTTTCTACTAAATATTATACACAGGCACAGTTTTGGTCCTTAGTGCTTAGCAACTACTGAATCTGACATCTGTGTCAACACTAAGAGTCAGGGATTATTCAACTGTGAAAACAAACCAGGAGGTCAACAAGGTGCAACATATGTTCACAGTCTAATGTCAAACAATGGCACTGTGTAATAAATCTGCATTACTGTGTCACTCTGTCAGGTGGTGACTTTATTGTCACTCCAAGGATTTTCCAGTAAGAGTTTTATGGTTTTAAAGCTGCTGCATTCTATCAGGATTTTATACGAAAAACTGACAGAAAATAGTGTTTTTTGTTAAATGAAGAGAAAACCAAAAGGACAAGCCACAAAGAAGCGGCGTATAGTGTGTGTTAGTGCTGCACAATAGCAGGAGTGAATCATGTTTGGTACATTTAGCTCCTTGATTAGCCAAATAACTAAAAAAAAAAAAAAAAAAGCAACATGGTGTATGAAAATGGAAAAGCAGGCGAGAGCTTAGAAAAAAAACAAAATGGCAGGAAAATCAGTACAACACAAATAAAAAGAGAAGAGAAATGAGGCAAGATGTAGTTAATAACTGCAGATTACAAGGATGGAAACTGATGAATGAAACCATGAAGAGCTAGAAAAGTAGTTATGTTTAGTTTTTTAGTATTTATACCACCTACTGTAATCTATTATTAGATACGGAAACCAAAAAAATAGCGGATTCTAATTCTGTACTGTTTTCACTACACAGAAACGGCACTGAAACAACCGTTGGTACGTCCTCCACAGACCATTTGTGGCTTGAAGTGGAGAAATATAAGAAATCGGCTTGTCTTGTGTGTAAAGTAATGTTTCTGAGAAGTGTCGTGGCGTTGCAAAAGCTACAAACCACAAGCAGAACTCAACAGACACTAAAGCGATCGGCAAGTGCAACGAAATAAAAACGGCTTCCACAGAGTACAGAGAGGTTGGTCAATTATAACATGATGTGCAACCAATTTCTCTCTCTCTTTCAAGAAGTAGCTGGTCTGCTAGTCCAGAAAATACATCGGCTCTTCCACTTAAATTATGCACTACTTTCTACTGGTCTGTCACATGCATACATCAAATTTGTAGGTGAAGTTATGTCTAAAACTTGAAAAAGTTGAAGATTTATGAAGATTTCCGTAAGACAAAATGTTGTTGTTTTTTTTTTAAACTGTCCTAAATTGTTTTGTTCCCAACAATAGACCAAACACTCACAATAGGTCTGTCATGATAAATTTGCTAGACAATAAATTGTTCTGGAAATGAATGGCATAAATGATAATATTGTTATTTTGAAACCATTTTCAGGTAACATATTGAATGTAAGTTCGCCCTCTCAAACGGTAATAACCTTTAATTTTCTGTAGAAAACTCCACATTGGGATTGGAAATCTTTTTAACTATCCAAAATAACACACAACCAAACCTAACAAACAAAACGGATAATGAAGTCTCTAAACAAAATTGTCCTTCAAACATATTCATCACATCATCAATCGATTAATTGGTTGTTATAAAATTAATTGCTTAAACATGTCTGTTTAAATTTGTGTTTTCGGTCTAATTGTTGCAAATTTTGTGACAATCGGTTGGAGTTTGTTTCTTCCCAAAATAAATGATCTCAAGCATCAAAAGTCACATTTTAAAACTTGAAAAGTAAAATACAACAAAGGGCTAATAGAAAGGTTAAAAGGCATCGATTAGGGGCTGGAGTCAAGCGGTCGTGTGGGGCAGTAAAGGCAGTGATCGGTACTCTGCTGGACCTGTCGGAGCTCCAGTACATTGGTGCTGTGAGAACCCTTGGCTTCTCCACTGTTACCACTAATGAGAACAATTACATAAGAACCATTTATACCCACTCTGTAATCATGGGAACGTACACAACTCCGGAGTAAACGGGAGAAGGCAAAACGTCCTACTAGGTCTCACTTTTTTTCACAATTATTACCATACTTTAAAAAGAGAGAGAGAAATAAAGAGAAAGAGAACTAACAGAATATACAAATAAAATAGATGGAGTAAGAGTTTTGTCGACTCCCGTTTGTCTGTGATGTGCCTGGAAGGAAGGAGCGAAGGAAGGAGGGAGGGCTGTGGTGCAGTAGGCTGCAGATGTAATAGTATTTGAATAATCTCTCCAGGAAAACTGATTAATCCCTGCAGAAGGCTCCCAGGGATGAGTAAAGCAGTTGAGTTTCAAAGTAAGGACGGAGTGAGAGGCTACAAGTAGGAGTGAGCGTGAGAGTGAGAGGAAGAGGAGCAGTCCAAGACAAAACAATCCAACAATCTCCTTTCTCCACTTGTCCCACCGCTTTTGCCAGCCGATACCGTTTATCCCATTTTGGAAATTCTGTTCTGTGTGTATTTATAGCCTCAAGATCAACAGTAATACTGTGCATCCTCAAATCGTAGGGTAGACTGACCCCAGACGTTGCCGGTACTGTGGAGCTCAAATTTGTCTGGATGTGCTGTGTGCTTTGAGTTTTTTTAATGTGTAACAAGGAAGAGCTGGAGGTGGGTAAGGGGATATGTTGGATGTTGGCTTCACAAAGCTAACAAGAGACCCATAAGGGAAAGGGTAATAAGAATTCCACCATTTGGGACCAAAAACTAATAGAGTATCTCATATCACAGTGTTTTCCAACTCTGGATGGGTGGGGAAAAAAAGGTGACAACCTGCATGGACAGCTGCTTAATTTGACAGGAGCAGCAAGTTATTTCTTGCTATAAACATGGCTTGTGCCTGGTGCGCTAAAAATGCATCAAACCAAAACTGATCAATAGATGTCTCCTCTGGGAAGTGTCCTCTGAAGGGGCGGAAAATGGAACAAAACCGAGACGGAGAACTTGGCGCCGGGTTGTGGAACAGTGCTCAGCAGCCACATTCCCAAGACAAAATCTGTTTATTGTTACATGAAATAACTAGATCTGTTACAATAATACATTTTGCAGGATAATAAACTGTCCCAGCAGTTATTGCGTTAAATGATAATATTGTCGTTTTGAGATCATTTTGAAGTAATGTAAAGGTAATGGCAAGATCAAATATCAATAAACTTCAGATTCTAATGAACATTTATCAGTGGAACTGGAAGTCATTTTAAATAACCAAAATAAATAAACAAAACAATAAATAAAATGAATGATGAAATCTCTGTAAACAAAATTGTCCTTCAAGAAAAGGGGCTAGCTCAGACCAAAGCACCAGACTGCAGACTTTTGTCATCCAGCTTTTGGTAGACAGAGGGAAAGAAAAAAGGAAAAAGCAAAAAATCATGCAAATGGAAATTTCTGAAATTGTTTTAATTTATCATGTGATTAATTGCTTTATTGCTTATTGCAACAGGTAAAGAAAAAAAAGCTAATTTCTGATGACCATCTCAAAACACTGGTAACATGGTTTACCCTCAAGTTTCAGTTATGTTTCAGGAGTTTTATGGAACAAAAGCTAATGAATAAGAGCAGCTAAGTACATACCATTCCAGTTACTCATGTTAATGCTGTTTACAGCAACTGTAATATGTGATTAAGACCCTAATGAAGTTGCCATGTGATTCAGAACTTGAATTAAAAAGGTTAGTTCACTGCTTTAAAAAGTTTGGACCTTTTTAAAGGTTGAGCTCTAATTTAAAATGTTAGAATCAAACTGGTCAAACCTGAATTATTCAGCACTATTGCTATTCTTAGCAGGGTTTTTTTTTTTTTTTGACCTGACAAACATTTAGTAAGAGAATTTCCCCACACAATGCAGAAGTTGATTAAAAATAACCATTGACTAATCAGTTACTTTGAAAAACATTCACAAATTAATCAGCTAGTAAAAATCATTAGCCGCAGCTCTAGATAGAACAATGTGGTTTTGGTTCAATAAGTCTATGGTGACAAAACATGACGAATTAGGGAAGCAGATACACAAAACCGGTACTTCTCTATACTGACTTATAAATAGTCCAGTATTGAGAGTCCAGGTTCAGACATGAGTGATCCAATGGCTCACTTAATTAGCAAAGTCACTCCTCAAAATGTAATGTTCTGGGTCGCATCAAACCACAAAATTAATTACCGTCATACACATTGACACTCGGGGGAAGACTGACCTAAATTGAGGCCATTCAATACCCCAGATATGACATGATGTCTTCATGAGAAGTAAATGGATATTACTGTGAAACAAAAGCATTTGCTGCTAAAGCTAAACTTCAAATATTTGGTTTTTTGTTTGTTCTTTTAAAACACAGTGAGATCCCAGATATTGGAATAATCTGAATAAAATCAAAAAGTGCCATATTTGTTCTGACAGTGTAGAAAGAAATGGTGATAGCAGCATGCCAAAATAACTGAACACTTGCTCAGGAATAGATCTGCCTTGCCGGCACTGTGCCAGTTAAATTAATTCTTCCTTTGCATCTTTATTGAATGTTTAAACGACCCATATTTGAAAATGCATTCTAATATGTGGGCGCATGCAAAGACATCTTTTTAGGCATTTGAAGACATTTCTGCAAACATAATGCAATTATGCAAATGTATGGAAAGAGATCATGCCGTTGGTGTTATGCAATTCAGAGCCATTTTTAAAGCCTTAATATCTTCCCATTCTGGAACCTTCTTCATTAAATTTACCAACAGGCCAATAAGCAGTGGGGGAAACCGTCTGATCTTTGCAACTGTACATGTTAAGTTATGTTTCTGTATTGTCTTAAATACTCATTTCATGCAACAAAATGCTAATTATTATTCATTTTAAAATCATAGTTTGATTTTTCGGTTTTGTTTGTAGATTCTGTCTCTCATAGTTGAGGTGTACCCAAGTGGGAAACATGAAAGATTACCACTTTAAATACTTATTTTCCCAGCTGTAAACGAATCAGTAGAAAAATGCTAAATTATAAAAATCCCACCATTTATTGCAGACTGTGAGGAAATAATTGGAAGTCATCAGCAGCCGATCACTGAGCTCCAGGCTCAGCACACTCGCGCTCTGCTTTGATGATCAGCACACTTTTTTCACCGCACTCTGCACCGCAGACTGAATCACTTCTGTCAGGTACAGAGCTCGTCTGCAGGCTGGTTCAACCGGCTGAATGTGCATGCTAACGGAAACAATCGCACTGTCTGAAAGCCAGATAAACACGTGAGAGAAAAAATGTTAGTATTATTAACTGTAAAATGTAGGTATGGGTTGATTACATCAAGATGTTAGGCCTGAGGCGATTGTGATTAATCAATTATTGAAATAATCGTCAAGTAATTTAGCAATCAATTAATTTGTAACTACATTGCAGCTCAAAAAAGGCCATTTGCTGGGGGAAAAAAAAAAAAAAGTCAGGGAAGAATTAAGCCAAAACTGAACAAAAATATTTATTTTGCATTTTAGATAGGAAAAAAAACCTTCTTTGCCTCTGAATATGTTCTACACAGAACTCTTCAAGTGACACAGTGTTATCTTCACCTGATTCAAATTCTGTAAAATTATTCTATTAAGGAGTTTTTGTGATCCAGTTATTAATTGGTTTATTGAAATTGTCAGATTAGCACTACACTTTACTGACGTTAAGATAAGCAGAAAAGAAATAAATAATTAAAAAATGTAAGTATTTGATTAGTTGCAGATGCATCCTTTGCCATCTTACAACATATTAGGCAATAAAATGTTTATTTTCTTATTTAGATAAATGTCCTGAATTATTTATTTGCATTTTTTGGCATATTTTTGATGTAAGTAAGTTTAAGTGGTTAAGTGAAAAATTTGCAGTAAGTGCTATTTTAATCGTCAGAATAATTGATAGAATAATCAAAGTGTGTCTGCAGGTTTCAGAAACTCAAATATAAAACTTTTTACAGTCTTTCTACAACGATTACCAATTGAATTTAATATCTTTAGTTCAAATAACATATACAAACTTTATCCAGTCAACAGGCGATAAATTTGCATTTACCCATGACAGATGCAAAAAAAGCTACCAAGCTAGCTAGCAAGGGTATTAGCATTGAGTAACATAATGCAATGAAGATGTCTGCGTGTGACTCGACCTTTTGCCGGATGGAAAGAGAACATGTAGAAAATACAATTAAGCAGTCCTGCCAAGACAAAGTTTAAGACCAGTGATGATTGTATTTAAGGCCAACTTACTTTTCTGAATTGAATTTAAGTCATTATAAGACCTTAATTTTTTACATGAATTTATTTAATTTAAATTAACAGTCGTTTTAAAACTGCTGTTGACAAACTACAAGCAGCATGTCTGATACAGTTGAATTCAGGCTGTTCCCAATCAGCTAATCAAGTCTTATTTAATTTGTATCGCTCTATGTAGAGCAGAAAGACAAACGGTGTAAAATTCTGCACAATTTGACCGTGTTTTTAAATAAATGTAAGAATTTCCTATTCTTCGTTGTAATACCTAACGTACTGACCCAGGCCGGGTAGAACATCTATTCTTTGAACCAGGCCAAGCTAAATCCTCAACTACAAGAGAGCAAGTGATAAGGCCATGGTGTAGATGGATGGAATGCTACAGAGGAAGGAAATGGAGGGAATAGGAGTGTTAGCCACTGTTTGACCTGCTGACAAGCTCCCTGTCCGCCACTGAATGATTACAGGGTGAATCTGTTCTCTGCCCTCAGAATGACACAGTGACCCTTATTTCCTAAGCTAAAGTCTGGCAGACAAACAAATAAAACATATGGACCAGATCTTACAGTTGCACATCCATACCATCCATACCGTCTCTCTCCAAGTGTGGTGATTATGTCCAGACTAAGAGCAGCTTGACCAGCTAGCACACCATTTAACACTTCACTTAAGAGTTAGCGGCAGAGGCCACATTTAAGCATCTAGGGTAGAATCCTCACAAATCACTTGTCACTGTATCATCTCCCCACAGGCGTACCCCGGTTATGATTCACAGACTAAAATCAATCAGGATCTGCGATGTTTCCCCACACAGGATGTCAACAAGTCGTCCTCAAGATTTATAATCCTTGTTTTCACCCAATAGATCCATTCAGAGATTGTTTTTCCAAAGAATCTCGCCAGAGGAGACCTCAAATGGAGAGGCGTTTCAATCACTAGAAGAAGGTGTAAACACAGTCGTTGTGCCGCTTGGAGAAGTAGGGGACTGAAAGCAATGGCCAGCCAGGAGCGGTTTGATGTAGTGTTCCCAGCATCCGACTCCATCAATTCTCCTTTCTATTTATTGGAAGCTGCTGCTGAAAATACAATAGGTACTAACTCATGTGGGAGCCGTGGAAAAATATCTTCATGGAGCCGAAAGGTAATTGTGTGATCCATGCCTCGGTGCCGTACCCAACCAGATGGATCTTACTTTCTTTGCTGGTTGAATGGAAACAGATATCTTTTTCTTTAATCCTTTTTATTAGCCGTGTTTCCATTGACCGTATAAGGGCACAAATTGGAAGTACGAACATAATTTTTCGTAATGGAAACATGGCAATTTTAATAAAAACCCATGTTTCACAACATTTTTTTGCGCTAGGATTAGGTGGTTTTTCAGACGTATTAAAATTGGTGTTTTGTAAAACTGCAATGGAAATACTTTTAAAGCATCACAAGGCATGTGATCAACAATCGGATGTTGATGTTGTCAATGTGGGATGGTTTTTAATGACTCATCGAGTAAATTAGGAAAATATAAATAAAGTTTGTAATGGAAATGCAGTTATGATAGAAAGCAGAAGACCTCAGAAAAAGAAAAGAACCTTGTAAAAGTGAAGTCACAAAGCAGAGCAAAGGGAACAGTGGCTCACTTTCAAGCCTTCCTGGGAGTGGATAAAATCAGTTTTTCATGTCCGTATTGGCCAGTCACCAATTTCCCAAAATTAAGGAAATCTGAGATGATTTAAAGTGATTTAAAAACGATGGCACATCTAGCAACTATATTTACCACCATTATTTCAATAGAGGAAGTCATTTTGAATCCAAAAGGAAATAAAGGTCATCCATGATGACCCTCAACTATGCATAAAAGCAAATGACCGTAACCTTTATCTGATGTTCTAAGTACATACTACTGGTGGATGAGTTTACAGAGTAGACAGAAAGAGGAAGATATTTATTGATGTAATAACTTAAGAGAAAAAAAGAAAAAACTAAATTGACATGCCAATCAAAAATCAGAGACAATCAAGGGATCTTGAAAATGTTTTTGCTTTATTGGCACTTTGACCACCTTGGAATTAGACACAACACCTGGACTGGAGACGCTGACAGTGTTGTTTTCTTCCAAATGCAAAAAATGTTAAAATTTTTATGAAAATGTTAAAAAATGTGAGTGAAAAAGTATCTCACGAAGACTAAGCAGAGGAAGCACCAAACAAGTTTTCTAAAAACAGCCAAGAAAGAGGGAGAATCAGAAGAAACCAGGGTGAATTGTGCACACATAGCATTTCCTCTGTACACAGCAATGACCAGAAGAAACCCCGCCAACGTTACATATTCACCAGCTGCTGTTAATGCGTGATCCATTACTCCTACATGTGGCAGTCTCACTGCGAGAGTACAGGTTTAAAGATATTTATACAAGTTTCAGAGGAAGCATTGTGGTCTAAGATGTTAAACTAATCCAGTCCAAGAAGTAGTGATCGAAAACATGGAAAATACCCCATCTGGGTCTAAACAGCTGATGCAAGCCGACACCGCACGTGAGGAGGCGGGGACTCCAGTATTATCAGAACTTTGGTCAAAGTCACAAATGTCAACATTCCCTGACAAGCCAAACAAGCTAAACTGCTGCCATGCTCAAATACAGTGAGCAATTTAACACAAACATACTTACTCTATATCAACTCCATAATGCCAAGCCTTCCCTTACAAACAAGTTAATGTGACGTTATTTCATTACTTTCTTTTGTCATATTATGTGGTTAGATATTGCCCCTACATTTTTGCTCGCATTTAATAGCATGAATCTACTTCCTACGGCTTTGAACTGCAACAACTCAAGTTACTGACAATCTTTCCTGACCTGTGAATGCACTATGTCTAAGTGCTAGCTCGTTGTTGATGACACTCTTTCATGTGGAAGTTATTACTGTAGAAACACGCAAAGTTAGCCATTTTTTAATAGTAGTGAGGTGTTAAAAGAATCCACAATTACCTGTAACAAAAGCTTTTATTTGAGAAATATTTAATTCTGTTGTAAAAACAACAAAGCAAAAGCAGTTACAAGCAGTGAACTTACATTTTACAAATGTAAGTTTTTCCATTTGGTTTTGCGTTAGCTGCTGCTAATAATGTTAGCTCCAGCTGACACGGTACACAGTAAACTGCGAGTCAATCATGTTTGTTTCAGCAAATAACTCGAGTACAACGGCACATGAAAACTTTGAGGTAGTTTGCCTCAAACCAAGTTTTGTGGGCTGCGCTAGTCACCCTTAAGGACTGTTTTGCTTATAGGCTCGTGTTCGCTATAACCTACCCATCTCATCGACTCAGAAAGCATTGAGCAGGTGGAAAAAATATCGCCGAAGGAGAAAAATATACTATAGAGATTGACTTTTTGAAGTAGTTGACTTATTATGCATTACAAACAACTTCTAGGTAAAAGAGGAAAATTACAACATATTTTACAACAATGAAGTCATGTTCCTACAAACTTCATGAAATACACAAATGTTCCATCCCAAAATGTCTAACTTTGACACTGAAAGGCCTCCTTAATCATGACAACCAAGTACACTCCTGCCAAGCCACTAATTCACAAAAAAACATAAACTGCACAGGATGATCAGCGATAACACAACACAATTAAAGCAATCTGTGGTAAATTTTACACAGATGTTGCGTTGCGCTTTAGCGATCCTTCATCAAAGCTCTGACGGTTACCTTCCACCCACCGACAGCAGCCCCGTCGTTTCTGATTTAAAGCCTACTGGGTGGGTGAAACTGCAGAGACAAGTTTGTTTGAAACATTACTCATTACCGCTGACAGTCAGGCAACTATAAACCCCCTGCATCTGAATATAATGGTCACATAACGAGCATCCAGATTGTCAAACAACTCATCAAAGCTACAGAAAAACAGTTAGTGGAGGTAAAGATAAAATAAGGTACTATAATGAATAACACAGATTCCTCAGCCAAAATAAAACAGTTTGAATTGAGTTGAAACTAAGCTCTAAGTAGATTTATTTTCAAAAATAATTTCCTGTGAAAATGTATCTACTGAAAGTGCATTTAAGTGCACTTCCTAGAGAGGGTAAGGAGAGGTTAGCCCTATTGTTTAAAGTGAAATGAATTGCCCATCGACTGCAGATAAATGATCAGTAAATAAGAACATTTATGTGATCATAAACCATAAAGACGCGTTCATTTGGGCATCAAAGCAAAACTACAAAGAAAAAGAAATGATTCAGTGATTGCAGACAAATTAATGCATTCCCCAAATGATCTCCTGGACCAAACCAAGGGGAATTTCACTGCACAGATATTACTGGTTGATCCTGCCTGATACGGTTTCAACTCAAAAGCATAATTGCCGTGGCTGTGACTTCTATGAAAGCTATTAAAAATATAGCGTTTATGTGGTTCCTCTGACCAGGCAGCATAATTTATTTCATTATAATAATTTACATCGCTTTTGCAAAGCAGAGGGGAGAAAAGAAAGAAAAAAAGAACAGGTCAATAGTCTTTTTTTTATTATTGATTGAGAAACATTTGCATTCTGGATTCGTTTCCATGTGTTAATTTGTGTGTCAAGAAAGATAATTTGAGCTGGCTGGCTGAGCATATGTCAGGCACTAGAAGCGTCGCAGTGAAGAATGGTGTCAGTGTGCAGGTTAATGGTCTTCACATTGTGATAAAGGCCTGTCACTCTTCAGTGACTTCCCCATCACCATCTAGAGATTGCTAGGGGGAGCGGTGGGGGGATGAATCCTTCAAAACTCTGCTGGGAACCTTTTTTACCCCCATGCATTTTGACTCGTTTTGATAAATCAGATAAACATCCTAATGTTGGAATGAGATTCAGATAAGTTTGTACACACACAGATGCAGAGGAGGACAAAGACACAAATGCACACAAAGTGAAGCATGAAAGAAGAAAGGGAATCAATAGAAATGATAGAGTTAAAAGAATTTGATAGTCAGTGAATCTAGAAAGCAGAAGGAAAAATGTGAGTCCTGGTTTATTCTCAATCATTGCTTTTTAACACTTAATTACTGTATTTTCTGGACTATAAGTTTCTCCGGAGAATGACTCAACTTTATTTTAGAAATTGTCAAACGTGAGGTTGATCTCGTCCATGTTGATGGAAGGCTCCGGTGACACGTTGTGTTTCAGTTGCTGGCTTGAAAGTCTGCTGGCGGTTTCTGACACTCCAATGTCCGAGCTTTATCAGCTTGGTCAGGAATGCTTTTGCTTCCCTGGTGTTCTGACAATCTGTGCTACTTCATCAAATTTTTCTACCATAGCCGATGAAGTGTGCAGTGAAGCGGAGACGCCTGCAGTAAGTCCAGGACGATAAAGAGGCGGCACCAAGAATGCCCACCTGCAAAGACATATATTCACCTCCTTGGTAAGTACCAGGAATAAGAGACGTAGCTGCACTGTTCAAAAGCCTGGCAGCGATATTTAAGCACCCAACTGTGGAGTCATTCCTCCAGCTCTGGCCATAGTCCATATTCCTTCAGCAGGTTAGCTTTCCTCATGGCTTGAGACGGTAAATATTTAATCCATGGCTCATGTCGGTCAGTATGAATTAACATTTAACGCATCAGTCAAAAAATGCATCATGAAGAGGAAAAAATACACACACACACACACACACACACACACACACACACACACACACACACACACACACACACACACACACACACACACAGCCAAACTATGAAAAAACTCCAGATTATAGTCCAGAAAATACGACATATTACATTAGGCATATCTCTAGTTTCAAGTAAGATGCTCTCATCCAGCATTTAGCTCAATCCACCTTCTCATTAAATATGACGAGCTGTACTATACCCACACTATGCTTCTGCCACTATCATTTTTCACTGTGAGGACGGTGTTGGTGTTAGTTTTTCTGCCACACAGTTTTGCCAAAAAGCAAAGTGAGATGTTCAAAGCTCGGGGTATTGCTGCAGAACCTAACCATGCTTTAAACGATGTTTGAAATGTATAAAAACACAAGTATTCACACTTATGTAAAGCGCTGTATTATTGTATAAAGACATATTACAACTACAAAATTGGGGGAAGGAAAAGGATAAATGCCAATAGTGATGAAGCTTTTTGTCTAAAAGCAACACCGTACCACGGGTTGGTGGCACTCACCTTGTGTGTGTGTGCATGTGTGTGTTTGTGTATCAGTGGCAGATTTAGTCTAGCAGCATGAGTGACGAGAGTACGGAGTGGAACAGGAACTTCCTGCTGAGCGAACAGACATGCAGTTGCCACATTGGCTGTCCGACAAAACTACGACTCACAGAAACTCATGCGTGCTCCAAGTACACGCGTCAAGGCCAAATACCTTTCTCCTCCCTGCACCTGCCCTCTAATCTGGCTGAGAAAGTAAAATTAAAACCACACAGTAACCTTTTATCACCTGTATAAGCTGCCTGACATGGTCCACTGAAAAGAAGGAAGGAAGACATGGCCACAGAAGCAGCAGGAATCCCCACAATAAAAAGCAGGTTACATTGATGTCAAGAAGCCAACTGAAAAGGGTCGAATGTAAAATCTGTGTGCAGCTGTTGAGCTGCACACATCAGGGATTCTTTGCACATACCTGAGTCTAGCTCTGTCTGTGCTCTGGCTGGGATATTTGTAAATAAATGGCTGCTGAATACCAAGATACGCAGTAGACTGAGCAAAACTGTCAAGTTATTTACCCAGCAGATTTCTCGGTAAAGCTAAAGCAAGTGTGAAGCAAAGAGTACGCCTTCAGAAACTGATGGTGATGAGCCTAACTTAGCAGGGTTCGCACACTTTTCCCACAGCAAAATTCAAACAGGTTTCAAGCATTTTCCAGGTATGTTTTCCAACCACACTTTGGAACTAAAAACAATACGAATTAACTTAAAAAGACAGTTTCAAATCACAAATTGTGTCAAGGTCAATGATGTTCCTGCTCCAATTAAATCCTTAAAACACAATGAAAGTTACAAAAAAGAATTTCTAACAAATATTCTCGCCAAGTTTTCTGGCTTTTAGCAAACAGAATTCTCAAAATTATTTCTAAGTGACCTGAAAAACAGAGAAGTTTAGTCTGATTTAACTTCAGACAGTGTGTCACGTGTATGAAAATATCTGGTTTTGAACTGTAAAAGACACTTTCCAAATTTAGTCTTTTACTCCAACAAACATTAGACTGCATTTTATTCTAAAACTGTGCAGTTTGATTTGATTTGTATTTAACTCAGAGACAAAATACATCATTATATATGCAGTGTGTTGATGCTACCCTAGACTTAAACACTGATGCATTTAATGATCAGTATTTGGCCTGCACATACCTGCAGCAATACAAGTCAGAATGAAACATTAGAAGGCTCAGTTAAGTCATTCTTAGCCGTTATTAGGCTAATATATGCAACTTGGCAGGCTTGTTCACTTTACTTACAGCTGATCCAGTAGTTTTTCCTAAGAACTGTTGGACACTTCCTCAAAATAATGCAATTGGCCAGTAACCAGAATCGGCCAATTTTACTCTAATCAGTTCCTGATTGGTGATAAATAACAATATCCCCTGTTTTCTCCCCCCTGACAGTGAATGCACCATGTCTAGGTTGCACTGACAACAGGTCTCTTTGATGTGGCTGCTGTTAACTCGGTGAGTAAGACTCAGCTAGTTTCAGTGTTAGTACGCCGTTCTGAAAAGAATTGAGCAAGACAGCAGCTTTTAGAAACTGGTTTCTAGTGACGTGTGTTGGCTGCTGCAACGCATCAAGGATTCAAATAAAGCTAAACATGTTACAGCTGAGATGACAAGGTTAAAAAAATGTCTTATAAGAAAGGTATACCCTACTAAATCTACAAATGAGTGATGGCTACAAATAGAAATGCTTGCTGATTTAATTATGCTAACCATGCTAAATGCTAATATGAGATGCTAAAAACAATTTAAAATGTTTTGTTTTGACATACTAAAGTTCTGGTTAAGTGCAGAGCTGCGTAATATCAACTGCTCTCTTCCATAAATTATTTGTTATCCCATAAACAATTTAGATAAAATACATTTTCTTTTGTTGCGTTTTATTTGCCGTTTCATAACCTAATGGTTTTTTTGTTTTTGTATTTTTTTTAGTTGATGCAGGGAAAAAAAAAAAGCAATTTTAGTTGATGCAGGGAAAAAAAAAAAGCAACTTAGAAACTTAGGGCCATTTTTCTGAAACATCATTGTTTTAACTTTTTAAAATATTGTTAAAATTTTACATTCATGCCAAAATATGTACTTGTTCTTAAAAGTGCTCCCAAAGAAATTGACCAAAAAATGGCAGATCAGAGCTTTAAGGTCCAAGAGATTGAAACAGCCCCTGTATATATCTGATCCATTAGTAGGTTATCTAAGCTTAAATTTGAAGGGATGTTACATACCTTCATAAAGAGAAGCAGAGATAAACTAATAAAGTTAAAGCAGACAAAGAGCAGAGTCCTGACTAATAAAAAAGCCTGAAAAGCACATGACTGAGGTGTACAAGTTGAATAAAAACTTTGCCAAGTCACATGGCTGCTGGGCTCTCTGCAAAGCTCCAGTGCTTAAGCCTAACTGAAACAAGACTTGACATTTTTACTGTTTTTAAACTCCATGTGTCTTTTTGCTGGCTAATAACAGTTTTTCTTAAGTTAAAAAAATAAAAAGAGGCATAATTATCCTGGCAAGCATCAACCCTCTTTGCCCAGATACAGTACAAGCAACCAGGCAAGTAAGTGGGTCAGATGAACAGGCAAATAGGCAACGACTGCAGAGCATCAGAGAATGGAAAATTACCAGGGCCCCACAATCAGCTGGACACCTTTGATCAGTCGGGGCCCAGGCACCAATTACTGCGGGATAATCGGTGGCCTTCGGAGCCCTGACGAGCTGCAGGCACCGCGGGCACAATGGGTCAGCAACCACCAGGCGAGGGCCTAGTCAACATGTCGGCGGAGCCAAAAGCCGATGGTGGGCCTGTCTGAAACGCGGCACAAAGGCGGCCGAGCCGACAAGCCAGCATTGTCCCCCTCCTGTCGACTCAGCACAGTGGCCGTCTCTCGAGCCAGACGTCCCCTCTCTGCAGGCCGCTCGCTGTTGAGGAACGGTGCAAGGCTGTGCCGTGTGTGAACTTGCTGCTTGACATGTCTTGCATTGTAACAACACAAGCAGACACCTGTCACCAAACGCCTAAACTACTTCCTTATTAATGCAAACGGAAAACTTTTTTTTTCCCCGATATCCGATGAAATAAAAATAATAATAATAATAATAATAATAATAATAATATCTGATGAAATAAAAAGCCAAACTCACTTTTTCTGCTTTATGTTCAGAGAGGAATCTAGACTGAAGCAGACATACCCCGTTTCATCTACTTTCATCTTGGCATTTGTCCAAATGCAAAAGGAGCAGCAGTGATTCATAAACAAAAAAAATGCCCCTCTTACTCAAGGCAGAACATGATATTTAACTCATTAATAATTGACTCTTTCTGGCAGAGGGGAACTTTCATCATCGACTGGGCAAAGCTTCAGCGCTGGATGCAGGTACTACCTCCGCCGCAACCCAGGATTCTCCATCTCACCGCCACAAATCTACCGTCGTAGTTGGAAAATGACCTTCATTAAGACCTTCGGTATTCTCGTCGTTGGGTCTTCTTGCCTACTCATGACCCGGTTATCTAACAGATAAACAGCAGCCAAAGGAATGTGAATCAGACTCGTGTCGGTTACGCAACGAGCGCCGGTAAACGTTGGCCCACGAGAGCGAGAAGGAGCTTCCCTGGAAACCACAAGTGGGATAAAGAATCCATTTTTAAAAGGCAGAGGAGTCTGTAGAGATACAAATGTGCAGCAGAAAATTAATTCTGTTTGAAACTCACAACGTGAGGGGCTGCTGGAACAGTGATCTTCTTCCTGGACGCTGACAATAAACCTGATGCGACACCAAGAACAGTAAGAAAAATATGTACTTGTAAATGTTTGTTCATATTCCTCTCACCTATATCTACAGAAATCAGTCACCCCAACACTTTGCTAATTTACAACCAAAACCCTGAGAGTTTATTGTTGATATTTAGAATGTTTTCACATCTGATAATCCCATAGGCTTGGTTGGCCTGGTCAAACAAACTAAATTAATCGAAACCCCTGTTCCCCTCCTCGTCTGAGGTGGCGCTGCACCAAGAACTACTGAAGGAAACGACATAAAAACAACTTCCTACTTCAGAAAACATGAGAGCAACTTCCTACTTCACGAAACATAAATAAAAATCGAGTAGGGTCAGGTTTTAGTGGTTGTAGGATTTCTCTTTTGTTGTTGGTAAATGACCACGAGCCATTCCTCCCACTAGTGCTGAACTGATGCATTTGTTTTAATTGCATTTACCCAGAATGCCCTGCGCCATAACCCAATTCCAGCTTTTGGAGCGGTCTCCGGTCCACTAGGCATTCACATACACGTTGGGTTTTTTTTTTTTTGGGTCCACATAAAAAGCTTTACCAAGGTTCTCCATTAATAATAAAATTGTTCATAACTGAAATTACGAAAATAAATTCACTTAATAGAAACAAGCCAATTTAAAAAAAAAAAAAAACATTTTGATGAAAAGTGCTTTTTTTGGCTGTATTAAAATTTGTGTATTTTGCAAAACTACAATGGAAATACTTTTTTTCGCATCACACGAGTCGTGATCAACAACCTGGATGGTACTACTGGTGGAAAAGACAAAGAGGACAACAGGAAGTGGTAGAAGGATGTCGGCGCGGCATGTTTTTCAATGGCTTACCACATGAACAAAATTATTCAAGTGTGACTTTAATTGGATTTCTTATTTAATGGGAACACCACAATTGAGAAATTGAGCGGTTTTTGGCATTAGAACCAGACTTTCTAGTCAAAATTTGATTAAAGCAGAATCAGCAGGGCTGGTGTAATAATCCAACACAGAAAAGCACAACCACAGCAGGAGTGGATGAGGTGCATTTGAACTGTTTTCTTGCTGCAACAGATTCTCACTTAAATTTCCAGCATGAGTCTCTGCACATTTTCTCCCTTATTCAGCTCCATGAATCTTCCCACTAACATTGACCAGCCTCCCTGTTCCCAAACATGATGCCACCATGTCCCACTGTGAGCATGATCTGTTCGGCCTCACACAGTTTTTTGCATGCGTTTGCATGTGATGTGTTTGTCACATACAAGATTATCTTCTTCCTCATGTTTGCAACAAAATTTTTCCCCTCACACTTCTGAATTATGCACAACTCAACAGAGGTCTATCAAATGAAATCCACATAAAACGCATTGGGACTCCACCTCAAAAAACATATTGAGATCAAAGATTACGTTTATAAAATTGTGGATTTATTACACATTAAAAACAAAAAGTGTGTTTGTAACTGCACCACAAATCAATAAAACATCATGACTTTGTCATTACTGTAATTACCTTTAAGTCACCATCATGTCTTTTTACTTCAATTTTGGACACTGAACTGAACATGCTGATGCGTTCCTTACGTTTTTTTTTTTTTGGTTGTTGTTCATCTCTAAACCGTCTAGACTCCTCTGTGGTGGAAACTGGTGCCAAGGTAACCATGACATTTGTCTAGCATGACGACAGCAGGTGGCCTCAAGATACTACACATCACACGTAGCTGAACAGGAAGTAGCAGGAGGGCAGACGCACACACTGTGTTGGGGAACGGTACTGCTGCCACTCGTGCTCTGGACAGAGTTTCTGTCAAAACATGTCTGTGCGTGACAATTGGTTTCACAGCAAGCAATTACACCCACCTCACTACTGCCAACACTAAGTGAAAAAAAATTTAAACAGCAGAATGCAGAAGTTTCCTTATTTAAATTGGCCGTAAATGACACCTTCTTGTCCATTATGTACAAGCACAGGTGCATCTTCTCAATATCTACAAAGGTGTGTTTTCTGTAACTCAAATCACAAATCAGATGTTATGAGAGATCTACAAAATATAATTTAAAATACATTAATGTAAGCATACTGAAAAGTATGTTCGTGTACTCTACCGGCTATGTTCTCCGTTATTGGTCAGGGTAGGCCTATCACGGTAACACATTTTACTAGACAATAAAATTGTCCCAGAAGTTATTGCGATAAACAATAATATTGTTATTTTGAGACCATTTTCAAGTAATATAATCATAATGGTATAATAATGTAAGAACACGCTCTTGTAATGAAAGAACAGTCAATAAAACTTTAATTTCTAATGAGTATCTAACACCGGAATTTAAGATATTTTAAATATCCAAAATAAATAGAAACAGAAACGATAAATAAAATGAATTTTGAAGTCTATGTTCACAAAATGGGGGCTACCTGAGACCAAAGCACCAGACTCAAGACTTTTATTGTCCAGGTTTTGGTAGAAAAAAGAGAGAAAAACAAACAAACAATGAATTATGCAATTATTGAGTTTGTTTTAACTTATTATGCAATTAGTATATTTATTAATTTATTGAGATAGGTCTAGGTCAGGGTTCCTTCTGCCTGAATTACTGCATTAGTGTGGCGTAGCACGGAGGCAATCAGCTGAGGTGCAAAGGCAACAGCAGCCTTCAGCTGTTCTGCATTGTTGCTTCTGGTGTCTCATCTCTTGACAACACCTCATATATTCTATATAGTATTTAGGTCAAACCAACAGATTACCAGAAGAAACAGATTATTTCTGCTACAAAATGAATACTTTTCAGTATAAGGTTCCTGGAAAAAAATAAATAAATAAAAAATAATCTGTAAATTAATTCCCCAAACGAGTGTATTTTATGATGCAGACCTACATAAAAAAATTAAGTGGAACAAAAATTATACTACTGGGCGATATGGACTTGAGGTCCCTGTCGCCATGAAGCTGTAAGCTGAAAGTTTTATCACATTATTTTGTGATAATAAAAGTAAGTTCAGGAAACTGTATGCCTGTGAGTCACAGCAATTATAGTCCCACAAATACTGCTCTTGAAAAACATTCATATTTGTCACACGCTTCTTTAGGACATCAGTGAATAAATCCCAGCTGTGTGTATTTTTTTCTAAGTTTAAACAAAATCTGCAGAATATATATATCAATTTGAATGTGTGGAAACGTTTGGCACAGCAAAAGTCTTCATTTTTAGTTATATTTTTGTCACAGAAGAGTTGTTTCACATTCACACAGATGTCCGAGTGCAGTGAGCGGCCACCTGAGACGCAACTTTAAAAGAAACATCTACGGTCCCAACTCCAACTGGAAGCTGGGCACAAAGTTCCCACCCTAGGAGAACCAACCACTGGTCATTTCATCCTGGGTCGGCCATAATTAAGGCAGAGATCAGAAAGCTGAATAAAGCATGAGCTGTTCCAGTCCGGGAGGCTCGGGTATCACATTATATAGGGGCCTTCAAAGACAAAAGGAGTCCCTGAGCCTTACAGTGTAACCAGGGAGGAGTCGCACTGGCACAAACCTGAAAGGCAACTCCTCGCATAAAGTGATAACCGCCCCCCCCCACCTCCAGCTCGCTCTAGCTAATACAGAGATGATACAGGCAGGACAAGAGGAGAAGATACAGCCCCTTTGGTGCCAATTAAAAGCTAAAATTATTCTCCCAAACGGCACACTCAAAGAAACTGCAATCA
This sequence comes from Poecilia mexicana, assembly GCF_051168715.1. Lineage (NCBI taxonomy): Eukaryota > Metazoa > Chordata > Actinopteri > Cyprinodontiformes > Poeciliidae > Poecilia > Poecilia mexicana. Next base: position 5,105,815 of record NW_028263391.1, on the reverse strand, counting down.
TAGGAGTAAAACAATCAGGCAGCTGAAGTTGTACCATGTCTGATTAACATGAAAATTATTGCATAGATTTAATACTTGTATGTGATTGTGCAATTAAGATAAAGATCTGAAAGTTATTTAACAGGAGAGGAGGAGAAAAAAAGGTACAGTTAGCTACCTTTGGCCATTGATGCAGTTCAAAGTATTACCACACATGATATATGACATAACCATTGGTGTACTGAACTACCTTCTCATAATCTCTATGGTTGACAGTAATAATAACGTTGTAAAGAGAAAACCCATCATTTAGCTTCTGTTTTACGACATCTCCCTTTACCAGTCCTAATGCTGAAAATCATCCAAGGCAATCATAACTCACGCTTATTTAGATTTATTTGCAGTTCGCCTGAAAAATAGATCTACTTTATGGAGATTGATTTTGTGGGGGGGCGGGGAGGTAAATAAACAAAAAGGAGTAATGACTTTGATCTGTGATGGGACACAACGGTACTCATCACCAAAACACAGTAAAGCTGCTCCAGAACCTATTTTCAGACACGTCTTTTGAAATGGGGTCAGCTGAACATTTGAGATCATGGCTCTGAAAGCTGCCCTCTGGTACAAACTTGCCAGAAAGTGTCTCTGCTGGACGTGGTCCCAGGCCCGCTGAGACCGAGGAGCAGCGCACGCCGCGCATGTGTGGACAGGATGGAGGCTTTGTAGGGGATGCAGAGATTTTAAAGCGCTAGTTGGGCTTTTGGAGGAAGTAGGATTTTTTTTTTTTTTTTTTTTTTAAGTTTTTCTAAGTGCCATAGATTTTATAAGTTGTTCTTGCAATCTTTTATTTGCTTAAATAATTGAAAGTTATGCTTTGTTTTAAACCTACTTAAAATAAAATTTAAAGTTTAGGACTAAAAAGTTTGAGTTCATTGAACGTGGCACAATTTTAAATAAAGCTATGCACAAATAAAAATAAATAAAAGCAGCAAAAGAAGAGCAGTGAAGTATATTTACATATTTAAAGGGGCATTATTATATATTTTCCAGACACATTGTGCTATAAAATGGCACTATCGAATAGCTACGATACTTTTAGTTGTTGTTAGAACGCTATGTATATTAAGCATGAAAGAAACTTGACTTTGTAATTTAACATCTTGAAATTGGACCTTTGTCTCTTTAAGAACCTCGTGCTCTTTCAGTAACTCCACCTTCAGGAAGTCATTAAAATATGGCTCCTCTATAAACCCTTTAACAATGTTTTTCCAGTATTTCACTGAGAAGAAGCTTCTATAATGAGCTCAGCACAGTTCCACCAGGTGTTTGCTAATTGCTACAGGCTAGTCTGAAGGAGTTGAGTGAGGGAGTAAATCAAAGCAACACCCTGGATTTGTTTTTGATGAGTGAATAACATTACAACATGATAAAGCTTGAAAAAGTGGCTTTACATAATACACAAGGAGTGGATAAAAGTATTAACATAATTTTAAACTTTTCAGCAGTAGTATCATTTGATAAATTACTACTCATGTTAACATAACATGCAAAAGTGCCCTGCAAAAATATCCACACCCTTCAAATATGTGTACTATATATGCATATAAATAATGCATAATTATGAAATGGAACAAAATACAGTTTTTGTATGCAGCCACTTCAACTTTTTGTCAACTGAGTCCACATGTGTCTATTCTGAGTTTAGTTTAAATTTCAGCTATACAATATATTGAAGCTGCAAAGGACTACTGAGATTAGAAGAACCAATAATTGGTAGACTGGAATGTTCCAGGTCCTGTGCATGCAAAATACATGCAACTTCCACTGTTGTCTGAAATCTAAATCATTACACTCTGGCTGACATCGTGATGATGGGAATCAGAACTATTTCTGTCAAACTCACAAAAAGAAGTCATGTCTGACTATTCATAAAAAGTAAAGATGGCAATATTCTACAGCAGTGGTTCCCAAACTTTTTCTCCTGGGCCCCCCCAAGTAGTTTCCAAACTATTTCTGGGCCCCCCTATGGCTTACAAATAGCTGTCTGGTTGAACGATGTGTCAACGAAGAGGGTGGGGGGCGGATTCTTAGAAACTCCCTGTTATACTCAGCCCCGGCTCCAGACGAACGGGGCGGGGGTGAAACAACAACACTTGTAGCCTACAAGCTAGTTGTTAACAAGCTTAAGGTGCTGTATTGATATTAGCTAGTCATCTTTTAGCTAACATTACCTGTATCCAACAGTTTTACTCAACTCAGTTGGTTAGTTTGGGGGAAAAACTGTGAAAAGTTCTTTGCGTTTTGCTGGTTTGCTGCCATGATTCTAACACACCTGCGTAACTCTGCACAGCAGCAGCAGGTCTCCTTCACTGCCGCACAGGTGTAAACCCAGCGCGAGCGTCGTAGCGCTCATGTTGCGTTTAAAGGCGGCTCGGAAAAACAGGTTACGACATGTTAACAACTGATTAAACAGTTTTAACTGCTGATAAAAGTGTCAGAGGACACAAATATGGGAAATGCAGAAGCCCCTACTGTATCAAATTGACAGAGGAATAACAGAGTTGGAAATTCAAAGGTAAAAACCCAGCGCATACAGCGTTCATGTTTTTTTTTTTCATCCTTCCCAGGCTTCCCGCGCCCCCCTTGCAATGGCCCCCCCCACCAAGGGGGCACGCCCCACAGTTTGGGAACCTCTGTCCTACAGAGTTCATCACACGAACCAGTCCTTCAGGAAAATATGGGTTAAGTTTGTTTTTCATATATAGAAATCATACTATGATACAATAAGGTCTGTAGTTGTAACTTGCCTGTCGCAATAACACATTTTACTAGATGATAAATTGTCCCAGAAGGTCTGGCTAGAAACGATAATACTGTTTTGAGACCATTTTTAAGCAATCTTATGGTAATGGCAAAATAAGCCAAGAACATGTTTTTAAATTCTAATGAATACTTAACACTGGAAGACATTTTAAATATCCAAAATAATTTAAAAAAAAATGAATTAGGAAGTCTCTTTAAACTAAATCGTCCATCAAAATAAAAGGGTCTACTTGAGACCAAACCTCCAGTTTCTACCAGTTTTTGGTAGAGAGAAAGAAACAATAACTCATACAAATGGAAATTATTGAGCTTGTATTAACTTATTATGCAATTAGTTAATTGGGACATGTCTGGTTGTAACACAAGACAATTACAATTTAAAGGAATACAGATACTTTTTTTTTCCCTAAAAGATGTAGTCAATTAAAAAGCTTCCTACTATTTACATTTTTGTCTGAAGCAAAAATTCACCAGGAAAATAACATTCTCTAATCAGGTTATGATGAGCATAAAAGAGGTAGAGAGAACTGAAGAAAAAGCACTATTCTGGTGTCCTGCTTATGATCATTTAGCTAACACGGAGCCAAATGCTGAAGCTAAGCTGACGCCGACAGTGATTTCGACACATGCAGCCAGAGGCTCGACAATCTGGCCAGCTACTGGGAACACAGAGCCAGCGAAGCCTTCCGGCTGTGTCATCACGACACAGCCGGTTTATCTACCTGTATTACGTCACTTCTCATAGTTCACATGCGTAACTCGCTGCCAAGACGGAGCTTCTCCTTTGAGGACGGAGCCCAAAACAAAATAAAATAAAATAAAAAAATAATAAGTTTCTCCCAGAGAGTGAAACAAAGCCGCGGACAGAGAGACTTCTCCTCCTCCCTCTAACAGCTGACATACTTAGACAGTGGGTTTAGTGGCAGGCAGCCAAGCTCGACTCCCTCATTCTTTGGGATGAGCTAAGCCGTGAGCTACTTTCAAGATGTTTGAAAACTACCAGCACTCTTTAGCTCCTAGCCTCAGCAGGAATAAACTAGTTTACTGCTGGGGGATGCAGGAAAAATAAAATCTCCAATTATTTTTAAACTGAATTCGATTTCAAAAATCTTCTCACTTTCCACCGCCCAACCCCCATTTAAATTTTTTTTTTACAAATGACATTGTGGAAAAAAGCTGGTTATCTCAATATTTCCTTCTGTGAGCTGACCTAAATTCAAAGTAAAAAAATAAACAGAAGCCAGAAAACATGCTTTTCAAGGAATATGGTGGTTTTTTGGAGAGTTAAAACCCAAAAAGTACATAAGTGAAAAAAGAAATCTGACTTTCCCTTTCCTAAAATTTAAATATTCAAAAACAGAAAGTAAAATTAATCCATGAAACTGATTTATCGCCCAGCCTTATGATGCACCGTTTAAACCATCAGAGGTCAGACATGATTTGATACTATTTTTTTTTTCTAATTGCATGACAGATTGAAACAAACTCAATCATTTCCATTTGCTTGATTTGTCATTTTTCTCTTTTCTTTCTCTCCCTTCCTGCCAAAAACTGGATGATAAAACTCTTCAGTCTGGTGCTTCAGTCTCAACTAGCAACTTTTTTTGAAAGACAATTTTATTTACAGAGACTTCATAATTCATTTGATTTACTGTTTCTGTGTAAATGTCTTCCAGTTCCAGTGTGAAATGTTCACTAGAATTTAAAGTGTATTGATCTTTCAGAATGCGTTGTTGTACTGTTATGCCGTTATCTTTATATTACTTGAAAACAGCCTCAAACACAACAATATTATCATTTATCGTAATAATTTCCTGGTCAATTTATCGTCCTGCAAAATTTGTTACGGTGACAGGCCTACCTATATTCACTTCATTCATTACCTGCAATATGTAAAGATATGTGACAGTTTTATTCAGTTGTTGTTGTTTTTTTAATTTTGAAAAATCTATATTTTAATTTCCTATAGAAATTCTACTATTAAAACAGTTGAACTTTTATTGCATCCAGAGAGTTTAAAAAATAACTGAAATCCTTACATGCGGTTTAAACCCTCACAATCGTATCAGATATCGGCCAGAGAATATCTGATCGGTGCGTTTCTATGACCTACAAGCAAAAAAATAAATAAAAATACTTTCACTGCCACAAAAACTGTCTAGCATGACATTTAAAGACTATAAACTAAGAGAACCCCAGCAGGATTCATTTAGTAAACAAGACGTTTAAAGCAGTATGGGTGTCTTCCTGTGTTTACCTTGATCAAGTGAGCCGACAGAAAGTAACCTGACCACCGATGCTCATCTGATCACCGATAGCAGAGTGAAAATCTCACCCTCTTGCTCTGAAAAAACCACAATACGAGCAAGACGTCCCACAAAAGCAAGATATCATACACTATATACTCAGACGCATTATCACACTTCACACAAAAAAATATTTATTCCGCGTGTTAAGACTATGAGTCACGACTTAAAGCAGGCTGTCTGCCCGCCGGGTTATCTAGTGTCGTTTTCAAACGTATGTTTCGATACGAAGGAGCCAGACTGTAACACCTCGTCTCTACAAACTTCGCAGCCCATAAATCCCGTGTTTTTCTACGGCGGTCAACATTTGGGACGACGGCATTACACAAGCGAACCGTGTGACAGTGTGTGAAAACAAGTCGTGACAGCTCATGTGCCGGGTGACTGCATATTTTAGTCGGAGATGCATCCATTAGTTACGCTGGCAGACGCCCTCCTCCTCTCAAAGTTATTCAGGTAACTTGAGAGTCGTTGGCTTATTACCAGAATGAGGATGGAAGTAACCGAAAAACCTGCCACCTTCACCGGTCACTTTCAGGCGAAATTGGGTATTTTCAACACGTTTGAAGAGAGGTGGAAATATTTACAGCTTCTTTTTTTCCATTCTGTCTAACACTCGAGTGAGCAAGGGAAGTAAATGCCTTGAAATTGGGAGCTAACGTAGCTGCGTGTGCCGCATTCAGAGAGGCTAGTGGTGCTTAGCTCGGGGAGCTAACACAAGCTTCACCGGGCATGCTAGTCCCAGCAGGACTCTACGTATTTTGCTTTAACTTACCTGATGCCACCTCTGCGACCCACAAGCTGTCCCCCTGACGCCGTCACCTATGAACTGCGAGCCGTGCTGAGCCAAAATAATTCAAATTCCACAAAAAGTCTCGGAGAAGCCCTCGCAGTCCAATCGCTTCAGCCACCGCCGCTGAATGGCTGCTACGCAGAGACTCAACCAAACCTCCTCCTTAGCAACGGACCGCCTCTGCGTGACCTCATTGGACCGCTCGCGCAGCTCTGAGGTGATCGATAGTTGATAGTACTGTAGGCAGGTTCACGCTCTCGGTGGTGCAATGAGGATGGAGAGACACTGGAAAACTACTGTTTATAGAAAGAAGCACCGGCACTTCAGGTGACTAATGCATTCTCCTGACGGTGTCATCCGTTTGTGAGACTGATTTGGTTCAGTTGGGGTGTGGACCGGGCTATGAAATACAAAATGTTGAGTATAGCGAAAAATACAATCACATATTCAGTCTTTAGTTTTAAAATGATCTTTCTTAAAACCAAGGCATTTCTGATATTTAGCTTTTGAGACAAGCAGGTCTCAATCAAAGGATAATACAGCAATGTAAAGTGTCAACTTTGGAAATAGAAATGTACGAACATGGCATGTTAGAAAAATAATTTTTGCCCCTTAAAGACGGACTGTTGAAACTTTACCTATAGGTAAAGTGCATAAACATAGCAAAAAGTAAGTGCAGCTATTTAAGGTCGTCATAGCAACAGCTAAAACTACTTATATGTTTGGGAATTCACAACCTTAAACCTGCCAATCCCATTGTCATTCTAATAAGGCGTTTCCACATTTCATGACCGTAAGTGAGAGTTCAAACGAAAATATGACATTTTCTGGGAATTTAACTGGAACCATGTTGTTTGGCTAGATGAGGCAAAAATGTAACTTTACAGCAAAAAGCACTCCATGTGGCTAGGAAGAAAATGCTGATCAAACCCCATTTCATTCTCTATTTTGAGTGTGATAAAAGATCTGTGACAGTATTGCTTTGTTTCTCTCTCAAACACTCTAAGAACCTTGTTACAGTCCACGGCATTTATTTTCTTCCCCCTTTAAAAATCACGCAGACTCTTCCGGTCAACTGAAAATGCGTCTCTCAGCAAGATGAAGATCAAAACGTACGGTTATGAGAGCAGAAACCAAACAACAAAGTTAAGCGAAGCTGTCTATAGATTTCCAAGACTTTCCAAGAAGCTGTGTCAAAGCACAAAGCTGACAAAGAGCACCAGAATAATCACCAGAACTGAACATCCAACTAACCGGAGTAATCAAAGAGTAATCAATATTCCTCTGTCGGAGAGATGACAAAAAAACTGTTACCATGGTACCACCATTGTGTCCATGAAGAGATGTAAGATGCACCTGGAAGGTCAACGCTTGTTAACCTACACCACCAATCAGACCTTTATGGCATAGTGCCAAGATAGGCATTACGGACATTTTGAATTCTGAAAAAAAGGAACACCTGGAGAAACACAGTCATCTACTGTCATGAAACTTAAGCAGAACATTGAAACAGCCAGCCAGAACTTGAACGTATGTCCCTCATAAGCGTGACTGAATCTTAAAGAATCTGAATATGAGAATGATAGAAAATACCCCAAAACAGGCAGCAAAGACTGTGAATACATTTTTGTTTATGTTTATATTTTTAGAGAAAAAAATTTTTAGACTTTTTTTTTTTACATAAGTCTAAAATATTATGAATTTATGATAGGAAAAAAAATAATGTAGTCCATTTTTGAGTAGGACTACAACATAACCAAATATGGAAAAAGTGATGCACTGTGATTACTAATCACTGTGATTATACTTTCCAGATGTACTGCAAATGTTTATGGAAAGCTTCCTTTTTTTTCTTAGATCTTGATTCATGTTTCACAAATAGCATTAGTTTAAGGCTTTAAATAGACCAATCATTACTCATTGATGACATATAACGTTGGTGTATTTCTATGCTGCAAAGCAAGCTAATCAATGCAGAAGAAAATGCGACATGAAATTTATCTACCTGATGTAAATTGTGAGTTTATTTGCAAAACTTCAGGAACTGTTCTCTCAAGTCTTCCAAATTCCAGACAGATGACTCAAATTATTACTTTTTAAAGTTTTACTTCATATTTTTGTCTTATTCCTAATTTCTCAAGCAGCTTGAAACTCTCCCTTTTTCCCACATGCGTTGTCCTCATCTTCTACCCTTGTGTGCGTGCAACCCCTCCACCCTGATGATGATGATGGTGACACATTGGCCCCTCGAAAAGGCCACAAGTTTATCAGCATTCCTCACATAGTTTTGAAGTCTACAAAGCTGCAGTGTAGCATATTTGGCGGCCGCAAAGGTTACAAAGTGAACAAAGGACACACACACACACACACACACACACACACACAAACCAAGGCAACAAAGTTGTCAAGCCTGTTTGACTGTCATGCAAATGTTTGTTGAAATACCTCAATGGCAAATGCTACTTCTCGTTGTGAAATACCTACACTATCTCTTATTTTTATTGCCTTATTATTGTTTTCATCTCAGTGAAATATATACATTTTGGTCTGTATAAAAAAGTAAACGGCTAAAAACCCATCCACCAAGCTTTCAAAGTGGTTTGTGCGTGTGAGAGAGAGGCGCCGGGCCATTTCTTTTACTTATTAGTATATTCCGCCCTCTTCTGGTCAACAATGGTAAGATCAACAACAAAGAGTAAGCTTACTGTAAAAATAAGCCTAACGATTCAGCTTTCATCCAAACCTCAGTAAGAAATCACTAAAAAAGAAAACCCCCAAAAAACCCCCATTAAAATTTGTTTTTATGAGTGAACATAATATTAAAAATACTTTTACTAGACAGATGCCACTACCTGGGATAGCACCATCCAGTGGTAACAGATGAGCCACACCAAATTTAACCCAGAATAACCTGTCAATCTATGATAACATATTTATAATTTATTCAGATTCGGATCCGTTTCTCAACGAAAGAAGCCGCCGCTGCATCATCCGTCGATTTTTTTCTCAACCAAAGACAATTTTGCTTTTATACACTTCTTTAATGTCCAGAGGCTTAATTTGACATAATTCTTCCAAAGATAACTCAAGATAACATCTCATAATTACAGATAGCTATCTCATAATTGTGAGAAACAAGGCGGCGGGAAGGACATAAATTGTCAAAGTACTGGAAGTTCGGTCAACAATTTTAATGTTGATTTCTGTAAAGTCGATAACGGTATTTCCATTGATTATCGAAGAGAGTAAATCATTTTTAATTTGTCATTTTTTCATGTATGAAATGTAAAGAAGATTTGAACTTGGTTTTTAAATGTAGATGTGTCAGAGGTGATTAATTGCCTCGAGGGGAAATTTTCATTGAGTCTCGGCCTCACTCTTGTTTGCTTTTTCTTTCGTTGTAATGGAAGCACACGTTACTTTAATGAAATATGCTAGATAAATAAACAAATAAATCATTTGCTATTGGCTCCCCTAAAAACAGACACGTTTTCCATGAATTCAGTCTGACCTTTCTTGCCGCCATAACTCATCCAGATAACACATCACGCTGCGGCAGTTAAGAGTGTAATCAAATTCATAAACGCAGCCATTCATCATTTTAATGAACCACCAGCAGTTTCATCTTCACAATTTCACTTGTATTTATTTGTTTAATTATTTATTAATTAATTAATTTATTAACAGCGGTTGTTTCGTCAGGGCACGTCTCCAAGACTTCAGCCATCTTGTCTCCAAGACTTCGTTCGAACTAGTCTGGGACTCACTTCACTTAATTTCGTATAGCACCAGAAATTAGACGGTGACAGAATAGTTTCCCTGCCAAGTTAGCAAGCCACCGCAGCTGAAATATTGTGCATAAAGCGCTATAAACCATTATGTGTTTCTGAACCCCACCCTCAACTCCCTTTGTGTCTCAGTTCTTCTGAATATCGATGGTAGGAGCTTTGAAATTACAGAGTGAGGCAGCCATTGCTCCTGGTAGAATCAAAAAATGGAGACATAACCCCATTAGTTATAAGAAGCTCTGATATTTAACAGCTGAGTTAAAAAAAAAAATAGATTAACCCCCAAACTCAATAAAAGCAGAAACAAAATTAGCCTTATTTAGGCTAGCTAAGTAAACACAAAGTCTTTGTGTTTACGTGTTACCTTGAAAACGTCTTTGTTCCTCTCCATGTTTTATTTTTTTTTATAAAGTTTTCACCAATTAAAATAGTTCTGAGGGTTTATTTGTATCAAGCACACTCTACTATAGCACCCCTGAATAAAATCTAATCAATTGCCTTCAGAAGTTAATTTTGTGTGACTTGCTCTCAGTAGAAATCTACCAAGACATGGCTGCCCAAATTGCCAGGAAAGGAGAGAATTACAGTAATCAGAAAAATAACCAGGTGCAGTGGGGTCAAAGGTGACTCTGGAGGAGCTGCATTGATCCACAGGTCCTCCTACTAGTCAGGAGCACCTCAAATATTGTCTTTTTTATTTTAGAATATAATAAAAATATTGCACTTTTGTGCAACATTTTTGTTTTTTGAATTGTACAACAGGACACTGTAAAGATTAGACAAAAACAGAAATTTCCGGCTTATGTGTGGAAGAAAACTGAAGACGGCAGCTGCACTGTGAAACATGGCGGTGGCAGTATCATGCTGTGGGGATGCCGGTCTTAAATAGATACATGGAGGAAAGAGAATATGTTTTATGTGGTACTTGCAAAAGAAAAACATAAAATACAGCACACGATTGTGATTTTTTTTTTAATATTAACAGTATAATTATGCAGCAAAGGAATTTATTTTTACAAATGGCTCCAATGCTTTTGTCTCTTTAGCCACGTTTTATTTTTAAAATCACATAGAGATTACTTTACACAAAAAAACAATAACCTGTTTCAGATATTTACAGAATTTTTTTTTAAATTTAATAGAGACAGGAACCAAAAGGAAAAAAAATAAAATAAAAATAAAACATTCTTTGGGTCCAACCGTGCAAAACAATAAATAATGTCCTGACAGTGCTTTGCTAATCAGCGATAAAAATAAAAAGCTCCCATTTATTTTTTCCTTATTTTTTTATTATATTTTTTTAGGGCCTATGTACACAGCTAAAACTGCCCCGCTTTACGAAAGCAGCGACTTCGATCGAAGGTGCAGCTCGGCGCGCTTGCTACAGTAACGGTTTGCACTCGTCAAATCGCTTCCAACGAAAGCAGATCGTAGAAACCTAAACGAAGAAGTGAAATGTGCAACGTTTTCAGTGGAAAGATAAGAATACATAGATCTGCAGCATCCTGGAAAGGACGGAGAGCACTGTACACACAAGACCTCTGGTGGTTTTTTTCTTTTTTTTCCCCTCAAAAAGGCCTTAAAAACAAGCAGCCAGAGGTTGACATCAGAAAAGTAAAGTTTTTTTCTTCTTCTTTTTTTCTTCTGTCCCTCAGCAACTCCAAATCTTCCTCACTCAGATGATAACTTGCGGCTCCCACGACTGTCCAGCCACCTGGGGGCGACACTGCGCGATGACCAGGGGTCCGCTGGTGCTCTGGCTGTCCAGGCAGAGGCCGCTCACCATGTGCTGAAGAGCCGGGCCTTTTGGCTTCCACTTCTGCAAAGACGAGTGAAAAAACAAAACAAATACAAACAAATAAACAAAAAAAAAAAAGCTGTTTCAGTCTGCACAGACACACTGGCGAGCTTCTCCGGTTTGTGTTCCATGGTATGTGTGTGTGTGTGTGTGTGTGTGTGTGTGTGTGTGTGTGTGTGTGTGTGTGTGAGCACAGGAGGTTCATGTTAGTGAGTAATGCAGCCTGACTCAGACTTGGATTAGAGTAATCGCGTGAATTACTGACTAACAGTTTGCGGAGTGGAAAAGTCACAGAGCATCCAGATGAGCCGCCCAGCAGCAGCAGCAGCAGCAGCAGCAGCAGCAGCAGGAAGGGGACAGTTTGTTTTAGATGACATCTGTGGATTCTAATTGTCATTTTGGGAGGTGGTGGGGTTTATTTACTTTGCCCCGCTCCTCACTGTTCCATTTACAGTGTGCCTAAAACATACCAGCAGGCTTAATTATGGATACCAGGATCAATATCTGGTTAAATGTTCCAAAGCAAGCGGTTTTTAGGGGCCATCAAAAAGCTTTTGGGATAACTCCCAACACACTGGTGATTTTTTCCCCCCCATAACCAGTTGTTTCTCAACATGGGCTGTATTTTTTTAAAGGTGTGAAATAATGCAATAAAAGATGTATTTATTTTAAGGTTTTTACTCATCTTTACCCAAAGCCATTATTTCACCACTACCAGAACTGTGATAATACTCACAGTAGCTCCAACAAATGCATTAAATGACTCCTGAGTGATTACTTTCCTCCACACGATTCAGCTTTTCATGAATCTGTTTTTCCCCCTTAAAGCTTCTGCACGTAAAGCGACGAAGCAGGTTGGACGGGGAAAAAACGAGCCAGAAGCTGCAGACAGTGAGACAGTTTGTTCCTCAGTGCCCACAGACCGCAAAGGACGCTGCGTCTGCCTCCTTTTTTTAGCTCAATCGATAAGTGGATAGAGGCGCTGAACTGGAGGCACGAGAGTGTTAAGTACAGATTTGTGGAGTCACATGGAGGACGTCTGCAGCCGAGCGAGGGGTTAATCTTAAAATCCCCGAGAAAGTGTCTCCGTGGATGGGTGTCGGTCAGAGTAAATATGTTGTGCTGCAGGGGCGGGTAGGTGGGGGAGGAGGGGATGACCCGTTTGGAGGAGCGGGCATGTTTGGACAGCAGAACCAGGGATGGAAATGAACTTTAACTGGGACACTGCTGTGACTTCTGGTGACATGATGGAGCATGCAGTGCAGGTTTGGAGACGCTGCATGTAGGGATAATATGTTATGTGACAGAGGTGAGCAATACTGGGAAATTTGGTATCGACCCAATACCAAGTGAAGACACAGCTAGTATTGTCGATACCAATACCAATACTAATACTAATATAAAAAAAAGTCTATTATTCAATAATTTGACTTCATTTAGTTACAACTGCTATGTTACTGTTTTTTAGTGGAAATATACTCCTTTTTTTTCTATTAACAGTGTTAACTTCAGAAGAAGAATGGCCAAAAATGTCAGTCTCTAGATGTTAAAAGCTGGATGAGACACACCCAAGAAGATTTGCGGTGCCGGCTTGTAGCAGCTGCATGCATACGGCCCCCCACACTTTTCAGATTTCTGCTGCTTGAAAACCTTTCCAAAAACACTGAAAACCATTTTGCTTCTACTTTATGACTGCACTCTCCTTTGAGTTAGTGTGTCAAAAATCCTCAAAAAAAAAAACCCAAAAAAAAAAAAAAAAAAAAAACCCACTCAAGTTTGTGGTTTAACACGACAAAATGTGAAAAAGTTCAAGGGTTATGAATACTTTATCGAGTTACCGTGTTTACGTTATCGGTCGTTGTTAGCAGGGTTAACAGACAAAAGCATATTCCTAAGAAATGGGTCAGACGCAGGGGAGGAGGAGTAAAAAATTGGAAAGGAAAAACTTGAACTGACCTTCAGACAGCCCAGAGATCTATTGACGAAAACCACTTTAAAAGATTACAAGAGAATGTGGCTTCTTGGAAGCAAAACGCAGAGAGACGGGGAGGGAGGGGACGGTATCTACTGGCTTTTACACAGCACTGGATTTAATTATAATAATTTCATTTATGCACAGCCTTTAATTTAGCAAAGCAGAAATAAACAATATTTTCTGAAAACCACCCAGAACTGACCGGTATTTAAAAAGAAAAAAAACAAACAAACAAAAAAAAACAGAAAGTGGCTACAAACTATTAACAGCAAGAAAGAAAAGCCATAAACGTTCCAGACCGTTTTCCAGGAGAGAGATTATGAAAAGCCCGAGTAATGCTGGTGATGGATGACATGTCCTCTGGCGCGCAGAAAAAAGATCAGTGCACAGTCAAGAAGGAGAATTTTTTGTTCCCTCCCTTTTCTTTCTAGGGAATAAGAGACAAAGGTGCCAAATGTCTCCATCAGCAATGAGTGGTTGATTGCCGATGGGGGAATGTTTCCAAAAAACTCTGAAAGGATCGAGACGGGCCAAGGAAGAAGACCTGGCGGGAGTCCGAAGACGTCCGCACACACGTCATTGATCGATCACAAACAGAGCGAACTCTCTGGCCGTGTAGGAAGTTCTCATTCAACATAAAAAAAAAAAAATAAAATAAAAAAAAAGAAAGAAAAGGAGAACAAGGAATGAGCAAGGAGGACCTGGAGTTTTTAAGAGCTCTTGTTCATCTGCTGCATTTATAAAATCACTGCCAGGATCTGCATTAGTAAAATAAGGTCACTGGGTCCAACACGGGTCCTCTGGCAGCTCAACGTCTGATCACAAACTACCTCGTTTTCTAAAAATCCCTTCATGATTTAACTCACAGATGATTAGAAAATAGTCAGAAAATTGTTATTATTATGTTTTTTTTTCTCTAGTTGATCCACTTGGCAAAAAATATCTGTTGAACATTGATTTCTGTACCATTGGCTGGACTTGGTGTTCTTTTTTAGTCAGGAACGGTTTTGGCAACTGGCTTTACAGGGATCTAAACTTTGCTCTGGCTTCCTTTCTGAAAGCCTGCATGTATTGTAATGGAGCAACTCAACACCTGTGAAAGTTGATCACCACTTTCCCGCGGTTTGGATTGTATAACAAAACATTCTGTTTAATAAAAGACTTAAATTGAATAAAAGTCAATTCTCATCTGCTTGTTGTTTGTAGTCGTCTTGGATTAAAAAAAAAAAGATTGATGAGCTGATCTATTTAAGTTGAGTCAATGCAAAAAAGGTTGTTCTTACATTTCTATAGATCAGGTCATGATTGGCCCACTTCGCGTCATTAGACATGTACTATGTTGAAGTAATGTTTTGATTTTACAGGCTTTCCAGTAACCGGACCTGGGTTATCACTGTTAATTCATGACTTAACAGTTTAGGTCTTTGAAACAGTCATTTTATCACAGCTGCTCGGTTTAGCAGATTATCTTTGACCCAATATTGGTGGTTTTGTTTTTCTGAACGACTTCCCTTTCTGAAACCATTTCACAAAAAAATACTTTTGGTTTCAATAAAAACCTGTTTCTGCATGCATGTTGGAATATAGGGTAAAGTGATAAATTGCCACCTGTAGCACTTAGATCCTCAACTAGAGGGCATAAAACAAGTATCGAACTCACTAAAATTGTTTCTAGAGGTAAGCACCAGAGATGTTCACATCTCTGGTGTCATTCTTCCCAAGCCCAAACCAGGCCTAAAGTTTTTAAAGGGAAAGTTCAAGTCAAGTCTCAGGTCTGAAAGAACCATTTTATTCTTATACCCTACTAATAGCCCAACATTGTTACGCAACACTGTTACGCTCTGTCCAGTAAAATTTGCTGCATTGCTTTTACTCCTGAATACTTGACATTTTGCATAAGACTTGAGTATTAGACCATGAGTTTAAGTCAAAATTCAAATATTTAGAGCACAAGTCCAGTCTGAAACTCAAGTCTCCATCGTGGGTAAGTATAAATCTTGTTAAAGAAGAAGAGGTTGCAGGCATATGTTTATCTGAAATTATACATTTTCTGTTATACTGATAATTAATTGTATATGGGACATTTGTGAAACATAAACAGTATGATGGCATAACTAAACAAAGATTTTGAAATATTTTTGACTCCTCAACTCAAAACTAACATGTTGTGTTTTAGTTATCTTTCATTGGCTAGCTGAAAAACACATCGGATTGTAAACTCTTGCTGCTCAAACACACGGAACAAGTTGCAAAAAACCCATTCATCACCGGTAAAACCTCATATTTTTGTAATGTTTTAAGAACAACACATTATTGCTAAACAGTGTTTCTTCGCCTTACCTGTCTGGGCTCTTTGGAGTTGCAGAGCTCCATCTTGACCTTTGACCCTGCTGTGAAGGCAGAAATAGCCAGGCACAGGTCCTGCTGCCGAATCAGTGGCTCCACCAGCTCCCACTTCTGCAAAACCCAGAAACCAATTGAGGAAGTGGACACCAGGCAAGGTCAGCTTAAGTTCACTAATAGCTCATTTAAAGTAAAACATTACAAGTGATATTCAAGTTTGCCTTTTAAATTCCCATAATAATTGAAGTTTAAAAAATAAAATAAAAAATACTCAGTGTACTGTAGAGACTTCCTGTGGAGTTAAAGCTGCTGTCACAGTTTCCTGTCTTTCCATGTATGCTGACATATATAGACATAGCATGTTGTGTGCATCTAAATGTCAAGAAATTAGCCCACTCCAAGCATTCAGCATGCAGAAGTGAGTAATTCTTCATCAGACAGAGCAATTGCATAAAGTAGCATGAAACTGTTGCGACTTTTCAGTAGCCCTTGTCTCACTTCCACAGCAGGGAGTGTCTATGTGTGGAATATGTGGTTTGTCAGCATTTAAAAGTTTATGTCACAGAATTTTCCACATGGCTAGACGATGACAGAAACATATATCACGATATGTTTATTGATATCAATAATTATTGATTTGTTTTTTTTTTGTTTTAAATATCTGAAATATTATTTTAAATATTTGAAATATTATTTCATCTACAGTTTATACTCTCCACCTTTGTTTTTTTTTTTATTTTCAAGCAATTATGAGGCACAGTGGCAAAACCTGAAACAGCTGCTGCGCAAGTTACTCAACAGGTTGTTGCTTGGTAACCAAAGAGTTACCTGGCAACAACTAACATCAGTAAGTTAGCATCAATTAACTCACTAAAGTGAATTAGTAGATGCCACCATGAGCCAGCCGTGAGAGGCTGAGCAGCTATAACCTGTACTCTGCCTACATCCCCCAGAATGCCGTGTGGTTCTGGATCAGAGTTCAATGAAATTAATAAATATTCTATCACCCATATAATCCAATGATATTGATCACATGTCTATTGTTATTGACTTGTGGTAAATAACACATATTGCCCTAAATGCGTCCATAAGCTGCATGATAGCAGAGTTTAGCTGCTGCTAAAACTGTGTATGCTACAGTGTCACAAGCATAGGATCAAATCTTTTATCGTGAAGGAACTGTGAGGACGTTTCTTGGTCCAGAGCTTTAGTTAGTGATCTGTGGAAGGCTGATTTAGCTGACTCACTCCCATAGCTGACCTATGACAAATATCAAGTAGTGTCCTGGAAATATTGACTCTGACCGCAGCAGGGTCCTTCAATCAATCAGCTGAACTGAACTGACATGAACAAGGTTCAGCAGTGCTGCCATTCTCCTTTTTTTTCTCCTCAGGAGTTTTGTTTCTCTCAGGCGAATAAAACTGAATTGAAATGAAATCGTTTGGCCATATTTCCCAAAGGGCTCGACAGCTCTGTTGCTCCCACCACCGTTACGGCTACCAAAGCAGTTTTCTCTGTTGGGCTGAACTGAATTTAATTAGACTGAATGGAAATTGACTGACTGAATTAAAGTGAATCAAACATAATCGGGCTGAACAAAACTGAACCAAATAAAACTGATTCAACTGAAATAAACTGAATTATCTGAAATGAATGAATGATACATGTATTTTAAATGCCTAAAGATGCCTAAAGACACCTTAGATGAGTGATTAATTAGCTTAAATTGTTTAAATTGCACGTATTTTAGTATTTTGTTATTCATATAATTTGACATATTGTAAAAATGAATTACACCTACACAGCTAATATTTTATCTGTCTGTGTCAGATAATTCAACAATTTTTAGGCAAAAAGACTACAATTGGAATTTTGTTTTGGATACAAAACAAAAGAAAACAACCAAACAGGATCAATTAAGGAGACCCAGGAAAATCACGAATAATGATGCAGCAGTTATATACATTTTGACCTGAAAATGTATAAAATAATAATCTAAATGAAAATAAAAATCATCTTCTTTAATTTCACTGGAACCATATGTTACATTTTAAAGTATTACTGTTCCAGACACAGTGCCATTTTATAGCACAATAAAGTAACTATGTTAGCTCCAGTTGTTATAAAAATGCTGTACATATCAAACATGACTTAAAAGAAATTTGACTTTGTAATTTAACACACTGAAACTGTTTCTTTAAAAATGTCTGCTCCTTCTGAAACTCCGCCTTCAGGAAGTCATCACAACATGGCTCCTCTATTAACCCTTTAACAACATTTTTATCAGCGTTGAACTAAGAAGCATCAAGAGCTCAGCAGATGCTCAGGTCCACCAGGTGTTTGCTAATCGCTGCTGGCTAGTCTGAAGGAGCTGAGTGGGTGAGCGCTGCTCTGTGAGGCGGAAGCTTGTAAACTGCAGCTTCGTCCTCGAAGGTGGAGCTAGCTCCACCCATGCGTTTTGCACAGCTGAATGGTTGCCATGGGAGATTAAAGGACTTCTCAATTCTGAGTCACGGCAACACTCCAGGTATGCTTTTGATGAGGGAACAGAAGTTAACTATACTATCCCTTTGAAGCTGAAACTTAAAGAAGGCTACTTTTAGAAAGCAAACTTTCATCCTTGGTCTCCTCACCTGCGACTGCGGCCTGTTGGTTCCGGCGCCGCGGCACTCCGCCAGTCCGAGGCCGTCCCTCCCACGGGTCTCCAGACACATGCCGCCTTGTTTCAGCACACTGGACACGGCTTCCTGCTCAGGGACCCTACGGGAACCGGAGACGGCGAGGAGGAAGGCTGATGAAACGATCTTATTACAAACAATAAAGAGCAGATCGACTCCGGTGATGGATAGCTGTACAGAGTAATTGCTTCGCTCCACAAGTACTGTGTCTTGTTACAGCCAGCTCTTCTGGACATATACAGTTACTCGGTTAGACTCCAGTTATTTGGAGCGTATGCAGTGGGGAAGAGGTCAAAGGCATAAGCTTCTGAGATCCTGACATGAATCAATTCAAACGTTCCCATCTGAAGTCAGTTACATCTGGGTGACTGATTTTGAACTTGGTGGGTTGCTAACCTCTTTGGAGTTGTGCGATTACTTTTTCCAGGCTAAGTCAATTATTTTTAACATACCAGACAGTAAAAATAAAGGCTTTTGATCTCAGAATTAAAGTTATGTCAAGGGAAATTCAGCTACGTCTGTATTTGTTTTTATTCTCCAAAAATTAAATAAAAGGTCAATTTGGCTCATTCCCTCTTTTAGGCTTTCAGCGACAATCTGAAAAAACTTTGAAAGGATTTCAAAGCCTACATATAAATGCCAGGCACACTTTTCAGATTTTCACTTTTGTTTTTAAATATCTTGTATTTTTCAAAATTAAGTACATTTATTCTTCAATGCACCATAGAATCTCAACAAAATACATTTAAATTTGTAGTTCTAATGTGACGAAAAGTGAATACGTTTGCAAGGAAGTGTGAATGTTTATTCATAACCGCAAAAAGGAAACCATTTATATTCATGTGCAGGTAGAACTGCTCAAAACTGTCATATATATGATATACAGCTCTGGAGAAAATTAAGAGACCATTTAAAATGATCCGTTTCTCTGATTTTACTCTTTATAGATATGTGTTTGAGTAAAATGAACATGATTCTTTTATTCTACGAACTACTGACAACATGTCTCCGAAATTAAAAGCAAAAATTTTGTTCTTATTTGCAGAAAATGAGAAATGGACAAAATAATGAAAAAGATGCAGCGCTTTCAGACCTCAAATAATTCAAAGGAAACAAGTTCATATTAATTTAGAAACAACAATACTGATGTTTTAACTCAGAAAGAGTTCAGGAATCCATATTTGGTGGAACAACCAGGAGGTTCTCACTGGGGTTCAGTGCAGTGGGCTCTTCATTTTTCCCAGAGCTGTAATGTATGTTTGTTGACATCAGCTGGAGTTCTTAAGATATTTTTAAAAAATATCTGAAAGCACAAGCAAAAAAACTCTGAGAAGAAACTTAACATCTTAAATAAATCAGGAAAGCCTCTCCCTTCCTCTTTTGTTTCACGTCTCTCAGCAGAGAAAAACCTAAGATTGTTAATCCCATGTGGGTTTTTCCTCATAGCTCAGAAAACGTCTTTAAAAAAAACCCACCCCAACAGAATTTAACTCTTACTTGGCTCACAGACTTTAGTTCAACTCTATTTTTTTTTCCTCCTACAAAAACAAATGCAGACGACACAAAATCTTTCCTTTACTAAATCATCCCACCTCAGCTCGGGGTAGACGTTCTCCATGTACCAACGGAAAGGTTTGCAGTTCAGTTTCCGCCGCAGCGTCAGGCGGTCTGCAATGCTTCAAGATGAAGAACAAACAAAACAAAAAAAACAGAGAGAGAGAGAGAAGAAACAAGGGAAATCATGGACAATGACAGGGAGACATGATGGAAAGCATTAGAAAACAGAAACATACAAATCAACCAACATGACTTAACATTATCAAAAGTTTATGCTCAAATATGGAGAAACAGATTTTCTTCAGTCTGTCTTTAGAAACAGCTGAGGTGGATAAAACTACTGAAAAATGTGCGTATATACATATACATACATTTATATATATAGTAAATAATTGCTCATTACACATCAGATTTAGGTCAGCCCTTTTAAAAAGCATGACTGTTAGCATTTTTTTTAAAAGTGTAGCTCGCCTGACTAAAATGGGTCTGACTTGTGTGAAACATTACCAGCCCTATTTTTGGGCCGCTGTCTTCATGCTGTGCCACACACACACACACACACACACACACACACACACACTGAGGGGGAATAATTCTAAGAGACAAACCTGCCAAAGGCTTTGCCCTGAGCAGACGGCCGTGCCGAGTAGTAGTACTGTTTATACTCGTCCATCCACACCTCGGCGGCCCGTCGGGTGTTCCTGCGTCGGCACAGACACAACACCTGCTTAGATGCCATGATTAGAGCGCTGCTGGGATTCCTGCAGTCAGCTCTAATGACAGCGTAGGACAGATCAGCCTCCAGACATAAAATAAAAAAAAAATCTCTCTCCATCAGAGAGAAAATCTTGCTGTACAATGTTAGATTTGTGGGTATTTTAGCAACTTAGAACATTTTGAGGTCAATTTCCAACATGTGGGTTTGGGCGTTCAGAGACGAGCTATGTTTCATCTGAATGGTGAAAAAGTACGAATCACCCATGTAGTGTTGATTGTTGATGTCATCTGCTCCATTTCACTTTGAGAATTTAGATTTTTAGTTTATATTCGCAAAAGATGAGAAATTCGCAGGAAGAACAAAAGTAGAAATGCACCAGTCAGAGTCAGGTGGCCAAACTGACGTATGTCAAGTTTCGACCCGCCAAAACTGATTTTAGATTATTAAGGTTTCTGGTTTAAAGAGTTAATATTATACATATGAAAAATATATGTAAGAACAAAATGCAAAATACATTTTCTAGTGTTCCTGCTGTGACTGGCCATTAATTATTTAGGATAGGAGTGGAAGTGACATCGTATTACCTATGAAAGGTCAGCAAATGTATAAGGGTTTTGCATTTTAAAAACAATTTTCCTGATTTCATTTATTTATTTTTTAGTTTGTTATTTTATTTTATTATCCAACAAAAATAACAACAAAATATAACAGCTTACTGTTTAAAATGTGAAGTCTGTAGCCATTTTTTAAAATAGTTTTTTATCACAATTAGCATAGCTAGCATGAACAAAGCAGAAAACACAAGTCTATGTGTGTATTCCCCGGAAAACAATACAGATTTTAGTAAATGTGGCATATCTAAAAAATATCAAAATAGTCTTCAAGGCTTTCTGTCAACTCAATTTTGGAGTTGACTCTTTTAGCTGGTTGTTTTTTAATGGCGATTAGCGTCGTTAGCACGACGAGCATCACACAAACAGAGCGCTCTGTGTGTTTACTCAAACAGCACATTCAAAATGAGGAATAAACAGGTTTTACAGCTCATTCATCACGAAAACACGTGTAAAATGAGTCAAAAGTATTCAAATGTGTCAGCTGACGTGTTCATTCACATCTAACTCCATTTGTCGTGTACTACTTTGGGAGAGAGTCACAGAACTAAGCGCGTCGGTGGCTCTCAGATGATGCTGCAGGTGAACAGCCAGCCCACTCACTCACTTGATGTAGGTAAGAGCGTTGCCCTCTGGGAAGTCGTACGGGTGGCGCTTCCTGAACACGTGACCCACGCGGCTGCAGGGAAGGATCTCCAGACTTCCTCCGCACATCCAGACTCGGAACGACAGTTCTGCGCGAGGACGGGTTTGGTTTAATCGATCTGATTTATCTTACCCAACAACCAAAGACTGCATCATCGTAAAATCCCTCTGGCTGAATTCCCCAGCTACGTCTCATGGAGAAAACAGATTTTTATCGTTGTGAAGTTTATCGTAGTTCACATTGGTTTTTTTTCCTAGTTCCAAGGATGGTGGGCTGTAAATGTGCGCAGCATCCAAATGAGTCCAGGTTAAATCAAGACTGAAAGGCATTTTCACTTTTATCTTTCTTCCATAATTCTTTCTTTTCATAATTTTATGCATAATTTTATAGGCTTCATTAGGCATGTAGCAAGGCCTGCCACAATAAACAATAAATCAATTAATCAAATGATAAATTAAAAGAAACTCAATCATTTTCATTTGCTTGATTTGCTGTTTTTCTCTTTTTTGCCAAAAACTGGATGATAAAAATGTTCAGTCTGGTGTTTTGGTCTACACTATTTATTTTTTTGTTTTTCAAAAAGAAAAAAAAAGATTCACTAAAATTAAATCAGTTTACTGGAAACAATCCCAATAAAAAAACAAAAAAAAACAGCGGAAACAATGCTCACCAAAGTTCTCCCCGCCCCAGATGTCCATGTGAGTGTCGTACTGGCCCAGATGGTTGAACCAGCTCTTGTCCATGACGAAGATCCCACCAGCAATGACAGGAGTCCTGTAAAAACGGAAGGACAAGGAAAAGTTTTCACCTTCATTGATGCTAACAAAGACTTTTAGAAATGTACATTTAATTGCTACCAAAACAAAACTTCACAAAAATATTAGTGGTACTTACGTTTTTCAACACTATAAAACAATTATAACCACTTCTTCACAGTATTTCAGTGAGATTTTTTTTTATATGAAAGAGGCCAACAGAACATAGAGCCAAGCTTTAAAGCAAAGAAGAAAAGCTTTCACAAGTTTTATGTGAATCTGAAAAGTGTGGTGTGCATTTGTTTTCATCCCTCCTGAGTCAACACTTTATCGAACCTCATCTTGCTGCAGCGATAGCTGCAGGTGTGTTGGTGTGTTGCACAAGAAACACAATTAACACCACAGGTGAATAAGTTAGTTCATGCAATAGATCATAAAAAAATGTCATATTAAAATAATTTTCACCTCTTTCTTTCCAAAAGATGTTTTAGCCAAAAAAAGAACAAAAAAAAACACCACTGCTGTATAATAGTGGAGGATTTTGTATTTTGGCCCACACCTTGACACGCTGCTGCTTTCGTTCTAGCACTTGACTTCATCAACAAAGGAAAAAAATAAAAACTCGCCCTAATCATCAGCGTCTTCCCGAGTGTGAGAAATTAAAGGACTGCTGCCAAACTGCTGCTAACCAAACACGGGGCTGTTATGGTATCACCTCTTTCCACAAACGTTCTGCTTCACTCAGGCTTGTTCCAATTAAATTAACATGCTAAATGACCCTCAGGCTCTTAGATGTATGTTGGGTTTTGTGGGGAATTTTAAATGTTTTTTTGTATTTTGCACAGTCTGACCTCATAGCGACTGGGATAGGAATTACTGGAAAGATTGGCAGCCGCCTAGAATAGTTTTCCACTTTTGAATATATTATTTTTTTCTCTCACTGTGAAAGGAGCGACTCAGAACGGCTTTAACAAGCTGAAGCACGGTGACTTTTTCTTCACGAAATAACTGCTCAGGTTTCCTCTGCCTGCTAGTGCGTTCAGGTATGTATTTGATGAGAGGATAACATTGAAACATTGTGTAAAGCTCAAAAAGTCAATTTTACATATTTTACATAACACTGCACCTCTAATGTGATGTTTTTCTGCACTGAATTTAAAAGACCAAAATGAGCAAACTTAAAAAAAAAAAAAGTTCTGATATTTAAAAACCTAAAGTTTAAAAATGTAAATCATTTTAAATGATCAGATGTGTGTAGATGGTGCATTTCAGGGTTTGAATCAGTTAAAAACGCAGAGTTGGCAGTACCTTATGGGCTGCGTCGGGTCGCTTCTCGCCATTTTCTGCTCGATGGGAATCTGCTCCCATTTGAAGTGGAGACTCCAATCGAATCCTGACATGAAAGAGACAGCATGAATGGAGTGGGAAGTAAAAAATAAATACATAAAATGAAACAAATATTCAGTGTTTTAGTTACTGCATCCAGATCGACAAATTATAACAACTGAAGCAAACTGATCTGACCTGATAAATTGTGTTTTACATCCATGTCTATCAGAGCTGAATGACGGTGCACCAGATCTGGTAAGAACCTAGAAAGTTTGTTTTCTGGGTGTGTTTAACAATTCTTCCAGTAGAGTATTTGTAAGGTCAGACACTGATGTTGGACGAGATCGCTTGGCTTGGAGTCTAATGTATCCCAAAAGAGCTCTTATAAGGACTGAGGTCAGAACTCTCTGCATACCAGCATCACTCACTCTTAACCATGTTGACCTCATTTTGGGCCAATTCCAGACTAGGGCATCTAAGAGTTTTAAATAAGTGCTCACAGAAAAGACTGAAACACCTGATTTTTGCAATTTAGAGGGCTGATTCAATAGTTTTGGTATTACAGCAGAAATAGGGTAAGAGACGTTGTGCTGACGTCTCGTGTGTGTTGCCTTGTTGCGGGTTCTGACCTCCTCTAAGGTCAGCAGATGCAGCCAAGTAAGCAAAGTTATCCAAGCTGATCACGTCGATAATGGGGCTGACCACTCGCGTATGATCCTGGAAGGAACAGAAGAAATGATACAGAGAGATCCTGAGATGACTCAGAAATCAGAGAAACATCACATTCAACAGCAAAACACAAACGACACGTTCTCAAAGCTTTCACTTTACAACTTATGACGCAACACCAGGACGACAGCAGGAACGGATTAGGTCAAGTTTTTTTTTATTGGTTTATTTGTTAACAAAACTGAAGCTTTTATTTATTATTATTATTATTATTCACGGAGTCACATCTGTGAAGCGTTAAACCACCTCCCGCTAAGGCAAAGGCAACCCGATCCCCAAAGTAAATACACCAGATGAGGGAACTGTTGGCTCCTGCTGGTTCTGCGAGTCTTTGCGAAGGCGATCCGCACACGCTGTTGTTTGTGCAGAAGTCAGCCGCGTCAGTGTGTTTGTATGAGAGGCCCCATGGGCCAAAACTTACTTATGAGAGGCCCCATGGGCCAAAACTTACTTATGAGAGGCCCCATGGGCCAAAACTTACTTATGAGAGGCCCCATAGGCCAAAACTTACTTATGAGAGGCCCCATGGGCCAAAACTTACTTATGAGAGGCCCCATAGGCCAAAACTTACTTATGAGAGGCCCCATGGGCCAAAACTTACTTATGAGAGGCCCCATGGGCCAAAACTTACAAACTCTCTTACATTCACTATCAAACTCTCTAACAGAGTTTGATTGCAACAGAAGTTAACTTAAAATTTCAGTTTCTGATTGGACCCCAGGCAGGCTTTTCAAAATAAAAGCGGACCTCCGGTTTATGTTTGATTCGTGTTTCTCTCCTGTGGCTTTAAAAATGTAAAACTTTGTGTTAATTGATTTGCTAAAGGAAATCATATATCTGAAAATAAATTAAAACATATTATGTGGGCAAAAAATTCTGTAAACCACATATGTGCAACCTCAATCAAAATTGCTGACATTTGACAAGCAAAGAAATCTTTCAGATTACATAAACAATATCTTACACCAGGTACTTCTCTCACTTCAGGATGACACAGGGACACCTATAAGACCAATTTTAACTGAAGTTGCACATATGTGCTTTACAGGATTTTTTGCCCACACAATTGTTCTTTTTTCTTCAGATACATAATGTCGTTTTGCAAATTAATTAACACAAAGCTTTAGTCTGTTATAGCCATCGGAGAGAAACTTGACGTGTGAATCAAACATAAACCAGAGACGCGCTTTTATTTTGAAAAGAGAGCGCCATAACTTGTGCTGTCGCGCACATTAAAATCGAGTGCAGGCTGGCTTTACTGCCATTTCCGAAGAGACGGCTAGCTTTATCCCACTGATAGATGGGGTTTCCGATGCTGGCTGTCGGCTTCTAAACATTTCTGATAATGCTGACATTACTGTAGGAGCGCCAACGATGTCATTTAAAATATTAGTTGCCTCTGTTAGTCGCTGCCGCTCAGCTATTTTTCTGTTCCTGAAAACCCGCCTACTCCTGCCTGGGGTCCAATCAGAAACTGAAATTTTCTGATTGACACGGTTAATTTTAAGTTAACTTCCGTTGCGTTTGATAGTACGTGTAAGAGAGTTTGACTGTGAATGTAAGAGAGTTTGATAGTACGTGTAAGAGAGTTTGACTGTGAATGTAAGAGAGTTTGATAGTACGTGTAAGAGAGTTTGTAAGTTTTGGCCCATGGGGCCTCTCATAGGGCTGTAACTGGATATTCTCTGTACGAAGACATGAATCGTTGCTACGCTAATACGTCCACACAAAACCATAACTGTGTTTGTCAATAGATTTTATAATTACAACGTTTGAAGGGTAAATATTAAAATTTTTCCTCTTTATCATCAAATTCCATCGAACAATGTCAATACTTTTGATTTTAAGCAAAAATATAAATAATAGCTGGACTTGTTTTACAAGTTGTTCCCAAACCGGGTTCAGAAAACCGATGAATGGAAGATAAGTGGATCAAAAATGAAATTATACAGCTGTATAATTCATCTTTGCAAAACACACGGTCAAAAACAAAAAAGCATTAATAAAAAATAATCTGCCTGCAAATTTACTACTAAGCTTCAAAATGATTCTTTACTGCCTTAAGTCTCTTCATCTTTCGAAAAGCAGCGCAAACTTCAGAGACGGCCACAATTTCATAACTTAAGTGGGCAATTATTAATTCCTGGCATTTAATTAAATTAAAGCCGTTTGAGTCATTGTGGTGAATTATTAATCAGCAGTGGTCACCATGTGGAGACAAACAGCATCTTTTGGCTCCCACTCTAAGCCCGAAGCTGTAATTTCAGGGGAACAAACGGCTTCAGGACCAGATGGAGTCAATATGAGGATGTAGTGAATTATCACTGAGCTCTCATGAATGCCAGACTGAGAGGCCGTAACGAAAGCTGAATGAGTCAGAGCAGCTCAGAGCACAAGGCGAGCTCACCGAAAGCAAACGATGTAAACGCACCCGTGGTGTGACTTAAAACAAAAGGAGCATTGTTTTTAAAAGCGCTTCTGCAGCACACGGAGGTTTGCAATAAGTGGATGTGTTGGGTTGAGAATTTATCTAGCTGGAAAGTAACATATTTCAGCTGGTTTAGATTTAGAAGACGGTTAGTCATGTAGGTTTCTAATTAGAGATGACGTTTTAATTTTTTTGCAAAGCATGTAACACCTGAAAAATATGGATTCCTTTGCGTTACCTCGCAATAAATATCGCGTTGCCTTGCAGTAAACTAGCAAATACACACTGGTCTATTTTGTATACAGTCACAGTGAAAACAAATGTCAAATGTTCAACTTTACAGAGTCTCAGTGAAAACGTGTTTATACGTGGCTCCCTGGTACAGAAACTGGTTGAAAGTTGATCCATGTTTGTTTGTGTTTGTTTGTGTAAGGTGGAGATGGGACGGCACATGAAAACGACACAGCCGAAACGCCACCATGTTTCCTCGTAAACGTAGCGCAAAAATAATCGAAATGGTTCTGATGTGCTCTCTTTTTCTTTCGTCCTTACAGAAAGTTTCCGTTTACATCTTTTAGATGGAAAGCCAATGTTTGACCTGTTTGGCATTTTTGCACATCTGCTTCTGGTGCATTTGTATCCTCAAGAAAAAGAGGAAAAAACTTCAGGTAACTCACAAACGAGACATTAACACACATGTAAACACCGTAGAAAGAACTTATATTGCAGCAGAAACATTTCAGTACTGAAGATGACGCAAGAACCGACTGGTAAATACATTAATGAGGGAAAAAAAGCAAAATCTATTGTGAGGCAGCACCAAGTATTGTGTAAGGACACAACACTTTTGTGAGGTGACGCAAAATATCTCTGAAGGGGCTCTGTAAAAATGACACATTTTGGCACAAAGAAGGGCGAATAAATACAGTTTTTTGAATTTCTCTGTTGTTGTATTGTAAAAAGTTATTGTTTTTATTGCCTTGTGAGATGGATATGAGAAGCAATCTCACACGACCATATATGGAGAAGGATGTAATAACCCATGCAGTTCCAGCACAGAGAGGAAAGAATTGAAGGGAATATTAAATTAACTAGCTCATACGCAAGCGATGATGTTCTCACTCCATGGTTACATCGCTCTCCATCAAGACGACAAAATGACTTCCTCTTCTAGGCGTAGAAGAGGAAGTCAGTTCTCTGTGCTGCAGCTTCGCGCGCCTCAGACACGGGGACAAAATGTCCTTGAGGGGTCACATTTAAAATTACAGCGAAAATAAAACTACTAATGAAAAGTGGCTGGTCTTGCATTTCATTGTATAATCTGGGTATTCTACTTTGGATGCGATGGTAGTGTTCCTGGTGGGCTGCATAACTTAATTTGCAGGATGCATTGAATTGGAAGAATCTGTCGGCTGCATTAACAAAGGCTGGTTTTGATCACAAACCGAGTCGGCGAGCTGCCAGGAGCAAGAGTAAACACCGACTGAGCGAAATGCAACACAGCGCAAACACAAAGCAGACGCTGGGAAAAAACTGCAGGTTTTTGCTCCCAGATTTCTAACATTTAGCTTCTTTTTCTCGTATGTTAGCTTCCAAAACTGAACATTCTTGTACAGCGGCATTAGCGAGTCTGTGACATGCATCAGTTTACTGCACCTGGGGTGTTTTCGCTCCTGATAGTCTGGTGGACTGTGTTCGACTGAGGACCAAACTTGCAACATTTGTTACATTTTCAGCTGGTGGGACTCTGTCTCGCTGCACAGTGTCAAACGAACGGTGAAAAACCTGTTTCCCTCCTCACCTGTGGAGGCGCTATACCAAGAACTACTGAAGGAAACGACACAAAAACCTTGGAAGAAGATATAAGCACAATTTTCTTCTTTAAAAAATGTAAACAGAAATGCAATCAGATTGTAGCGGTTGTAGGATTTCTCATGCTGGCGTTAGACTTGGGTTTGTTTATGTTGCATTTACCCACAATGCCCTGCGCTGTAGTCTGCCTCCTGCTTTTGGAGCGTTCTCCCATCCGCTTACACCCAACCGAACCAGAGTTGACTTTATCTGAACCGAGAGCTAGGTTTGTAGGTGGACCAGAGTTCGCTTTTTTGGTCTACATCAGCGTTCATACCACCCCAAACGAACCAGACTTTCTTGGGAAACGAACTGGGGTTTGACTAAAGCGCACTAAACATGGCTGGTGTGAATACACCCAGAGTAAATAGGTGGCAGTGGAAAAATGTGGTATGAATTAAAACTTTGTGCAACAAATGGAGATCTATGCCCGAGATCAGACGATTACAATTTGACCGTTACAATCTATCCTGAAAAGCAGGTAAAGAATGACGCCGTGAGGGCAGAGTGATGGTGAATTCATCCTGCGTGTAAATAACGTCCAACAGGAGCAAATGAATCTGGTTTTGTACCTCCTTGACTCTCTGGATCATCGGCTGCAGCCAGTCGGCATTGACCTCACAGTGGCTGTCCAAGAAGGTCAGAATGGTGGCAGAGGCCGTGTTGGCTCCTCTCACTCGTGATCGGATCAATCCTGCCGGAAAACACATGACACAGACGTTTAAAGGTTAAAAATTCTAAAGCAGGTTGCTAATAATTAACACAGAGGAAAACATGGTGAGCAAACATGAACACACACACAGGGGTGTCACAATACCAAATTTTGTCCCAGAAATTATTGCGATAAATGATAATATCGTCATTTTGAGACCATTTTCAAGTAATATAATAGCAATGGCATAATAATGCAAGTCTTTCAAAGATCAACAGACTTTAATTTCTAACAAACATTTAGCACTGGAGCTAAATATCCAAAATAAATAAACAAAACAACAGAAACAAACAAACTAAATTAATTCTGAAGTCTTTGTAAACAGAACTGTCCATCAAAAAGAAGCTAGTCGAGACAAACGCACCAGACTGAAGACTTTTATCATCCAGTCTTTGGAAGAAAGAGAGAGAGCCAAGATAAAAAACCAACAATCGTCCAAATGATGATTGAGTTATCAAGCTAGCAAAGCTAATCTATTTATTCTTTAAACTTTTCAACCTTTGTCTGCAATGAATCGAAAAGAAGTTGAAAATGTTAGCAGCCTTTCAGAGGTTTCAGAGTTCAGATTCCTGTGTGTGTCATCTAGGGAACAAACACAGGAACCCTTGTTTATAGCCAGCAGTGCTAGCTGTTGCAAACTATGTTAATAGCTAACGTAAGTAGCGATGATCCTCTGGGTCTAGGATGTGAGGTTTCACATGTGGTGTTTCGAGAAGCAAATGGAAACGTGCTAAGATGCGGTTTTATTGTGTCATTTCTGATCTCCAAAGCACTCTGCTTCACTTAAACCGTCTCTTTAGCTTAGCCTGTTAGATGAATCATTTAGCACAAATGAGCCAGAGTGGCACACTGCTAAGGGCTATTATTTTGTTCCTTACGAATTGAAAGCGAAAACATGCCAGTCCCATGTGAATGCCACACCAGCTTGTATTTGTAGAATACTTCTTATGAATTTAGCAGCATTTTTGAAGATTTTATAGCCCAAAATAAAACTGAAGCGAACGTAAGAAAGGCTAAATATACAAACCAGAAGGAGCTGACATCACCTCTGCTCCGTATATAAATAATGAACATGCACTTGAGGTATGAAGGGTAGAACAAAATAGATTTGGAGCAGTAATTATGATTCTTAAAGAGAAATCACAACTACAATCATTAAAACAGCAGCTCAGAGATTTAGAAAAATAAGAGACTGGAACTTGGCTGTACGAATCAGTATTTCTTGGCTCGCAAATAAAGTTGAGCCAAACTAATTAATCATGTTGTTTTCAGTGAATTTGTCAAAAAGCCTGCAACTTCGCTTGTTAATTAGACGAGTGTCTTTGGAGGATCTCCATGGGTGAGCTTTGGGATGTTTGGTATAAATTCCCTATTACAAAAAAATAAATAAACAAACCATTAATTCTTCCCATCTTTTCACTTTCTCTCCAGCGTCAACTCATTGTTGCAGGAATGGATCTTATGATTAGTTGATCAAAATGAAGGCCTAGTTGAGGAATATCCAGATGGCTGCACACTAAAGAAGCTGACAGGAAATCAGTTCCTCCCTCTGGTGAAAATGTATTTTTCAGAAATGCCACAGAGAATATTTTATGAGTGACACTGGAGCATAGAGAAAGTATCTGCATGACAAAATACGGAATAAACAAAACCCTCACCTCGCTACAAACTTAATCCTCCAGATGGCACTTTGTTTTGCAAAGTGCACAAAGTTTGACCTTTCTCTCTTTCCATACGTCCTCCACTCAAGCCGCCCGGCAGCTTTGGATCGCCAGGAACGATAACAGAAAAATGTTTTTCTCCTTTTTCTCAGTGAACAGTTTTTGCGAACTACGAAAATC
Organism: Poecilia mexicana; assembly: GCF_051168715.1. Classification (NCBI taxonomy): domain Eukaryota; kingdom Metazoa; phylum Chordata; class Actinopteri; order Cyprinodontiformes; family Poeciliidae; genus Poecilia; species Poecilia mexicana. The sequence goes on along the minus strand of NW_028263391.1, from coordinate 5,074,155 downwards.
CAAATCAACCATCTCCACCACGTCTTCTTTAATAATAATAATAAAAAAAGAGCCTCATGTCGGTTCCTATTAAACCTAATTGACTTTCTGGGGAAAAAAAATAAAAAAATGAAAACATTTCTGTGATATTTACGCATTACATAAGCTGGCACAGGCTCTGAAGATCAAACAGCCTTTAGACATGAAAGCGATTAACTGGATTAGCCTGAGCTAAATACCAAAATGTCTCCCCTTTTTTCCACGCCAGTGAAATAAATGGATTGTTAACGAGATGTCATCTAAACTGGTGGGGGGGGAGGGAAGTGTATTTCAAAAGATGTCATGTTAAAAACAAGACATTAATAAAGCTGCATCTTCAATTACGGTCATTTATTTTAACGTGGAATTCCCTACAGTACAGTAAACTTAGGTTTTGTAAAAAAAAGGTTGTAAATAGTTGATATCCTATCGATATAAGAAAACTCCCTTGGCCTCTACTTTTAGAGTAAATCCAGATTAGATTAGTCCGGGATGATAGAACTAACAGGAAGTGTGAGAGAGGCCGAGACCTGTGTGACCTTTATGACCCTTTAAACCGATGTCATGTTTACGTTGACTGGTTATTTACAGTAAAGAGAGTGATTATTTACATGGGAGACTGGAGGCGGTGCGCCACTGATCATCGTCCCTGTGTACTGAAACATAAGGTACAACAGAAACACTTTACATCAAACTCAGGGTCTGCGGGCCAAATCCGGACCAACAAAACTTTTTATGTGACCCTGAGAAACGCATAAATAAAACCTTCAATGACAGCTGTATGCTTAAATATTATTTCACCAATCAAATCAAAGCCGTTTTTATACGTTTAGTGGTGAATTATGTTAATCAGTTGCTCTGGCTTTATTTGCTATTGGAAAAATTCCCACTAAATCAACAGTTCATTGCAAATTTTTCAGCAAGAATGGCCAAAAATGTCGGGTTCAAGTGACTGCTAACTCCCACCTGCAGGTGGCAGTATTTCTTTCTCAGCCTTACTTGTCAATCTTTAGTCCGTGATCGATTCGGCAAGTAGCTAAAAGACACATTTACCATCACAAAGAGGCACAAATATTACAAGATTTCTGGCAAATATTTCTAAATTTATGCTACTTTGAAAAATGAAAAAAAAATATGCAAAAACAATTGTGAAATCCTAGGAGAACTGATCATTGTAAAAATTTGTTCAATATTATTTAATTTTAAGACTTTTAAGACGTACTTATTGAATGCAGATACAGCTACTTAGTAATGTCTTAATTAAAAAAAAAAAAGATTTTACATGTATTATTATGCATTCTGGCACAACCAGCCCTTTGAGAACATTCATGATCTTCATATGGCCCAAAAATGAAAATAAGCTCAACATCCCTGCTTTGAATGGTCCACTCTTCCTGTGTGTCCATGTCTCACACAGGAAGTTCACTAGTTCATAAGCTCACAAAATCTTGAACTCATCAAATAAACATATATTTACATTCAGATATACATTTAAATGCACATTTCTCTGCGCTTACATGGTTTTCCTGCATTATCAAGTTAAAAGAAAGACATACAAAGCAGAATATTTATGAGTAAAAAACTTATTTTACCATTTCTAATGACACATATAGTTTTATTTTTTTCTATCATTTAATCAGACAAAAACAAGATTCTGATTCTGAGCTTTGCTCAGCATGGCTTGCAGCAGATTGGCACATTTGTTTTTACTGAAACTAATGAAGGCTTTACAAAATAATGAGTCCCATCTTGGTCCAATGGTGCAGAGTTAAACCTGCTGTTATACCAGATCCTCTGCCCCGTGGAGTTATTGGTGCTTTTAGGTTTTATGAGGCAGTCGGACACGAACAAGCACATGATTGCGCAGTGAAACTGTCTGGTCTACATGCAAAATGCTCTCTGAACATCCCCATACTGAGAGATGGCGGTGGCGGTGTCATGCTGTGGGGATAACTTTTCTGCAGCAGAGACAGGGAGGCTGGTTAGGGCGATATGGACTGAAAAGTTTTATCACAATATTTTGTGGTACTATTGTGATAACGAAAAAAGTGACGATAAGAACAGTTGATTGCTATTTTTTTAGGTAACTGCATGGCTGCGACTGCATCACACAGCATTTATAGCCCCACACACATAAATACTGCTTGAAAAACATTTGAAACATGAGCTTCTTTGGGTCACCAGTCACACAAACAAGTATAATTTCTAACATTAAACTGAAAATCGTAACTGCATTTAATTGTATTTTCTAATTTGTTGATGCTTTCTTTGAACAAAACGAGGATAAAATAGAAAAGTTAACAATCCTGACAGTACGACAGTTCGTGGGTTTTTAAACACAATTAATTGGAATTAAATCGAAATTATTATCATGATAAACAATGTATCACAATAAATTTTAAATGATACAATAAATGCCGAGCCGTAGTCAGAGTTGAGGGGAAGATGAATGTAGCTAAACGTGGCCTTACTGGAGGAAACCTCTGCTACAGATGACAAAAAACACACAGCAAGAGCTACGTTAGCATGAACTAAATCACGTTAGAACAGCCTTAACAGTTTAAGAGCTGACATGGGAACAAAATCAAAGCATTTTTTTTTTAGCTCTAATACCATTAACACTAGCTGGGTGGTAACTCAATGAGAAAAGCCTGCCTCGTTGTGTTAGCGCTCACTAACCTCTAGCACAGTGCGACGCATTAAATGAGAGAAACTCAATGATGCCTGAAGCTGTGAAGCTATTTAAAACTCAAATCAATTCACCGACAGATGATGTGACCATGTTTTTTTTTTTCTCCTTCTTCTGCTG